>NC_092814.1:396269416-396575446 GCF_023375885.2 Dermacentor andersoni
AACGCGCTAGCTTCGTGCCGGGGCCGCTTGGGGCGCTAGTTGGTACGTGTCCACTAAAGCTCGATATGTCTCCAACGTCGTGAGCCACCACGATACACTGGTCTCGATGCACCGCACGCGCAGGCGCTCATAAGCACGCTATTATGGCTCGACTTTCTTTGCGCTTTGTGCATAGGTGCTTACTAACAAGACATTATCCATCAAGAATACTCTGAGAAATTGTTAAGCTGCTTTAATGCTGAAACTGTAAAATCTCGAATTAACGAAATTCGCGATTTAACCAAGTTTTTCGCTTGAAGTACAACTTCGTTATATCGGGGTTCGACTGTAACCGTGTATATATTTTAGGAAGATAATGGGTACCAAGGTAATAGAAAATTAGTGGGAGAATGAAGTCAAAAGCTTGTGAGAATGTGAAATCTGGAGGAATCCGACTAGTGTACTGTCGGCATTTCTTATCTGGGGTACCCAATCCACCTGATGATGATGACGACGTTTCCTCACCGTGAACTGTCGTCACTATATTCAGGTAGGTTGAAGTGCCAATATACTAATCATCGTTTACTGCGTCAGGAAAACGCCGAAACTGCATCAAGTAGCTAGCTTACGTAGTGCTGTGACGCAGTCTGTCACTGATTCTCCTGACAGCTGATCACGTTTCTGCAACGCTGTTCTGCTGTACAGCTCTGAGGTCGTAGTTTGCTTGAATTACTGCTACGATTAAGTCTTACGTTACAACCACAAATTTCAAGTTGACCAACCACAAATTCAGGTTGGCCCACCGCCATATCAACCCCACCCCAAATTTGCGTTGGCCTACCCCATATATTAAGTTACCCACTTCCATATCACCCCCAAATTCAGGTCGGCCCACTTCCACATCACTCCCAAATTTAGGCTGGTGCACTCCCTTAGCACGCCTAAATTTAGGTTGGCCTACCTCCACATCACCCTCACCCCCGCATCGCCCCAAATTGAGTTTGGCCCACCCTCATATCAGCCACAAATACAGGTTGGCTTACGCCTATATCACCGAAAAATTTACTTTGGCCCACCCCCATATAATCCACGAATTTAGGTTTACGGACTCTCAAACTGAAGTTGGTCCACCGCACCCCCATGAATTTTTAGGGAGCCCTATCCCTATGAAAAAGGCGTCACGCCTTTTCCGCTACAGACACGATTTTACTACCAAAGTTCCAGGGGTACTCGTCAACGAATACTGCCCATCAAAAGCAACAAACTACCAGGAAACTCCAGCTGCTCAATAATTCTGTGGAGCCACTGGAAAAACGCACACCACAGGACCCAGTTGAACAACAGCTGCCGACCTCCACGTTATACGGACCTCTAAACCGACTACAGCGAAGGTTACACTGTCAGACAGTGTGAATGCAGAACGGTGACATTCGAAGTCGATTCGGGCACAGCTTGCAGCATGGTCAGCCATGACACATTTCGCGCTAGCTGGTCTACTAACCCGCCCCAGCTTGAAAGGAAGGACGTAGACCATGGCACATGGTCAGGACAATCGCTCTGAGAACTCGCATCTAACACGTTGAGTGTGTGACAAAAGAAGTCAAGCAAATTGCCTTTACTTGCAGTCCAAGGACCTGGTTGCAACCTACTGGCACGCACCTGGTTTGAAGCGCTGGAAATTGCAATGACTGGCAGTCATTAGACAACCGTTAGCGTCGAACTGATCCAAATGCTTCAAAATGTCAGTATTCCTGGGAGACATCGCGGGATACATGTGCACCTGGACCTGACTAAAGAAGGCACGCCATGGCACGCCATTCAAGGCACGCCATCGTCCGTTCCCTTTACGCTCTGCAGTGGGAGCCCAGGTCGACAAATATGTAGAGCAAGGATCTTGGAAGCCAATTCTACACTCCACTTCACCTGCTCCGTTCCTGTGGGTAGGTAAGAGAGGTGGATGTCTACGCGCTTTCGATGACTGCCGCAGCTTAGTAAACGAGGCTACAAAAAATTCAGCGACGATTACGGCACTCCCTAATGCGAAATTTGAGCGAAGCTCTATACGCGTTTTCATTTCGCTTGTCAGTATATTGTATTATGATTATATAGGTTTATATTAGGAAGAGAATGCTGTGAGTAGCGCGCTTCGTTTCCAAATAGACGACGTGCGCTAGTCTGGCGCCATATCGTAGCCATCGTCATCGAAGAGCCCGTCTTGGGCGGCATTACCCTTTTAATAAACTTTTCGCTGGGCTAATTGGTGATGCATTCTTTAAAACTGATGGTAGCGCTAAAAAGAACGGACACACGATGAAAAGACGACGCGACGACGAGGAAACGCTACTGAAAACTGGTTTATTTTTCGAAAAAGTTCTATATTTAAAAGAATCACAACACATGCGCACAACCGAACTGCACCAGCCTTCTTTATCGCAATATCGAAAAAATGCACGCGAAGTGAAATGATAAAACACCCGAACAGCAAGAAGTGAACACATGACCAATTGAAGAAAAGCCATACGTTACGGTTTTTCAAATTTCCCCAGAAGTGTGCGCTCAGCCGAGTACAAATTTATAGAAACATCGCAGATGCACAGACCCGCCTTTTTTGTATGTGGAAAGCTTCCAGCAAAACTCTAGCTTTCGCGCTTGGACTTCTGCGCAGAACCTTTGCTTCTTTAAACCGTGGCACGCACTCGCAAAGCATCACATGCGAAACTAAATTCGCAAGTTTGTCTTGTTTTGTTAAATTTTGAGAATGTTCCCTTAAGCGGTCATTGAGGCAACGCCCCGTTGCCTCGTCGTCGTGTCGTCTTTTCATCGTGGGTCCCTCCTTTTTAGCGCTGCCATCAGTTTTAAAGATTACCCTTTTCTTCCCACGTTTTCATTCCACCAACGACGAGGGTGGCCCTTCGTCACGGGAAAATCGTGCCACCAGTGTCAGCGGCGACAATACCGAAAAGCGCCTCACATCAAACCTTACTCGTAGCCGCTCCAAATCGTCCCTTTCAGCAGCAGTGATACACGTCACACACGCCGGTACCACGGTCTGACCGCAGAAACTGACGCCGCGTAAGCCGCTCAAACTTCGTAAAGTAGCGCCACGCTTTTAAGAATGCCGCCTCCTCGCAGCCGAGGCCGACGCCGCGTCCCTATTGGCCTAATGGCATCACGTGGGCCCTCGATCCGGTTCGTTTGTTTACAGTCGCGCTTCAGCGCCATTTTCACTTGAGAAACGTGTATGGAATGGCGAGGAACACATGTTGGCGCCGTTGCTATTCTGTGTTGTTTGGTTTGCGAACCCGTTGAAGTAAGTTTTTTGGCAAGTGCGACGTCGCCTCACGGCATTTTCGATCACCATAACCTGCTGCGCCTTCGTATGCCAAAATAGATTGAGAAAAGACAAGAAGCTCTTCTCAATACCGTCCGGTAAGCGCTACGGGTAAAGAAATACACGGATTCATCGTTGGTAGGGAGAACTTCAACACTCTCCACACGAGTGTACGAGGTAGTTGCGAGTCTCTGGTAATATAGACCTACGCGACGTGTACTCTGTTTATATTAGTAGTACGTAGTGGTATTTGGGGCGCTTAATCGTACTGTACACCAACAGGCTTGAATTCACAGGCATGCAAGGCTGCGTGCGAAAACGTGATTACGAAACCGTTAGGATTCAGCGCATTCTTTTGTTCAAAATTTGAGACTCGAGCGTGAAAACTTATCTTAGGAAAGAAACCCTCTGCATTTCGTGGTTACTAACTAGCCTTGTTTAGAGCGAATAGCTTTGTTTGCCTCTTTTGTTTGTGTTGGTCCTTGGCGGTCGCCCAGTGAATTTACCTTACAAAGGAAAAGCGTGCGTGCTCTCGAAACTGCGTTCATCGGCGAACGACAGTATCATAGGTCTTGGAGACGCACGTGTTCATTAGTGTCAGCTTTAAACTGTGGGTAGGTTAAGATGCGGTGGCGCAGCGCTCGCAAAGACAACGTGCGGTCGCCTTCTCGTTCACTGGCTCGTTTAGTCGTCGTTCGGTCGTTGGTTTAGTCATTCGCTTACTCGTTTCTTCAACTATTAGCTCGTTCTACCACTATGTCCCTGAGACACGTAATGAGACAATAAATGGTGCCTCAATGTGAAGGACTGCATGGTTTCACACACCGCATGTTCGGCCGCGTCACAGCGCGCCAATTCTTTGCGCGCTCATCACTTCAATAAGGTAATTTCGGAGCGAGCGCGATCGTCTTAAGTGCGTACACTTTAGTGCAACTCAGATCGTGACAAGTACGCCAGTTCATCAACGGACTCCAGCTAACGGACGAGCTAACACACGATGGAATGTTATTCATGATGATTCACTAACCTGAAAAAATAATGCACTTCTTTGAGCCCGAATGAAGCGCTGTTACCGCATTCCCGCTTCACGAACGAATACTAAAAAACAGATTTCATTTTCTATATACGCAGATGCCCGACTCAATGATCGGCCGCACGCATTTCTGTCGACTTTGAGGCACAAGAAACATAATAGCACCCGCGCCCACCTCTGAGCCTTTGCGCGTGCTTAGATTTGCAAGCGCGCACGTTGGCGGCACTGTAGCTTGTAATACTCTTTCGAACCTTCAGAGCAGCTATCGTTCGCGCCCTCTGTCGGCATTTGTACGTCATAGCTGACACGCGCCGGGAATTCACTTGGTAAGGACGGCGCGGATTATTTAGGCTACTCAGTGCTTGCCGGACATAATGTGTTATATACATCCAATCCCAACAACGCCTTGCGACACGCACTTGATAAATGTTGCGCACCTAATCGCATCGCACGCGATACATTCGGAGTTCTCATGACGCGGCGTTAGCGCTCGTTCAGATACTGTTTAAAGAAATAGTTATCAAAATAGTAAAAAAAGCTGCCGTCACTGAATTTGTATAATCGTCCGTATAGAAATTATATGCTTTAGACGAAGTTACTCGGAGCTAGAAAGCCAACGCGAACGCTTAAAGCGCAGCGCGCCTTGCTCTGCGTGCATTCACACAGCGAACGGTCGTCTGCTACGCTAGGCGGCTCCACGGTCGAGGAGGTAGCGTGAAAGAGAGGAGAAACAAGGAGTAGTGAAGGCGGAGGAGGAGAGTGTCGCTGCTTTACGAAGTTTAAGGGGTTTTGCCGCAGATCAGTGTAGCCCTCCCCACCTCACGCCACCCTGAACCCCATAAGAAGCGCAGATGGGATCGCCCATGCGGCGGCGCCTGCAGAGACCGCCAGCAACTCAGCGCATGCGCAAGCTGTCTTCTCTCCGCCCTTTCTTCGCTGTGCGCCTCTTGGTTCCGCTGCAGCCTCCTCCTCCACAATCACCTTTTTTTTTATCTCCCGCTAAGCTCCGCGCTTGCTTCATTTTTCGCGGCGGTCGTTCGCTCGGTTTCGCCATTGCCGTCGGACAACGCGGACGCCTGTCGTAGGAATGGGCGAGGAGCTGCGCTCCAAGATACCGGTTCTCGTTGGGGTTCAATTCCGCCCAAAATAGCCGTTCCTGTACAGTTTTGTTTCGAGTTCGATTCGACACCCTGGTTCCAAAATGTGTGCACACCTGCTCGTAAACGTGAACTCGGGTGGCGTCGATACGCAGCGAACGTGGCACCACGGGTCCGAGCGTTTAACTGGAGCACACAAGCATTTGGGACACATTTCGTTCTCCATGAGTTCGATTCGAGCTTTAGCGTACGAGGTACGCTGTAGTTTCTGTCGGACGTGTGTGAGCTGTTGAGGCGCCATACGTTTGCGTTCACAGAAGCATTTGCCGATTAAAGAGCATCCGACTTTGCTGGAAGGTGTATACTTGCAAATTATCGCTCAACAAGACCAGCTTTTCACGAAAGCTCCAAAGGTAGCTTCTCTTCGAGGAATATGTATGGCGCGTGTCATTGGCTCATTTTTGTTGATTTCCAATTTTTATTCTAACAGCTAGTAGTGATGGAATACAGCGATTTTATAATCTGGTTTCCGAAAATACGGCTAAGCTACCGTTTGTTTTTCAACAATGGCTGCTTTGTTTGAAATGTTTAAATTTGTTTGAAAAAAAGAATCAACGACATCGCAAAGACTAAACAAACAGTTCAGTTACACCCGAATTTGCGTCAATGCACACGCTTTTAATTTTTCAGCTTTGCCCCGTGCAGTCCGTTTATGGAACGCTCTCCCACACAACATAGCTTGTCAATCCAAACACAGTGCATTTCACAATCTTCTAATTGACCAATATGCCACTTCAGCCGTCTAAGAGGTCTTGCCTTCTTCTCTTTTCTTTCCTGTCTTTCTTTGGAATGTAATAAATTAATTTCAGTGATAATGTTTTGCTACATTTATTAGTTTTCAGACAAAATGTTTATAATATTATAATTTATTCTGTTTACTGTGCTTTATTATTATTGCTTTTGATATTGTATTCGCTAATATCGTATTAATTTACCATACTGCTGCGCTGTGTGAATATTCTTTTCATTGTATTCATGCTTTTTTTTCTTCCTAATTCGTTAACATATGTTAACGTGTATCCTCTTCCCCACAATGCCTTCTCGAAGAACTGTAAGGTGCTTTTAAATAAGCAAAATTATAGTATGCGAATTGTCTGTTTCCGGATGGGCACTCCCTTGTCCTTCTAGTCGCCTGTACCCAGATGGCCAGAAAACACAGCTTAAGAAGACCGTCTATACTTCTCAGAGACCCTTGCTCCCTTCGCGGGCACTCGGTGTGCAATATGCTAGACAACAGTACTTCTCAGTCTCTTATACTTACTCAGTAAAAATGTATCGGTAACTTGTTATTGTTCTGATGCGCCTCTATAATATCTGTATAGACAATTTATGTGCTTAGGTGATCAATGTGTATATCACCATTAACATTCAGCACCTGCACTGCAGTAGCATGAGAGGTCATCATTCAGGCTAACATCTCCAGGATATTGTTCAACTATCTCTCTCTTTCTCTCGGGAATCCTCTCGATCATTCAAGTCCCCTTGCAGAAAAACGTACGAACCCACCCGATGCTTATTTCAGAGGGTTTGTGGTTCCCATAGATTTGTTTCGAATAGTTTAGTGACTTCTGCTAGCTCCAGTTGTAACGTATAAAGTGTCGAAGCGTGAGCCGGCGCAATCACTAGAATCGTCAGGAGAGAGAGAGAGAGAGAGACAAAACTGTATTAAATGTCCTTGCGGAGATAAAGCGAGCGGTGGGATGGGAGACTACACCACCGGAGCTTCCTTCTTCAGGCGACGGCCAAACCTTGAGTCTTAGCGGCGGCCAGCCAGACTGCGTAGAGTTAGCCCTGCGATGAGCAGCAGCACGAGTTCTCGGTGATTTTAAATGTTGGGTTGGTGTTACATTGAATGGTGTGTGCCGCTGTGGAATATGCCAAAATAATGTGGTCGAGGTCGGTGCGAGCCGCTTCGCATTGTGGTGTGTAAATAGCTCACCTCTTGGAAAATCCTTTATTTATTTATTTATTCAGGTTTCCTTACAGGTTCCGTCAGGAACATTGAGTAAGGGGGGCATTTGAATCACACACAAGTTTAACAGAATCAACGCAGTATCAAACAATACAATCTGATTACATCGTACAAATAAACAAAAGGTTGACATGAAACAAGTACACTATAGTTACAAAGGTTTGCAAAGGCGCGATAACGCAAGAATATAGAATGCACAAGGGGTAGAGACAGCATGTTCAATGCCCCGGCAATAGGCGAACGGCAGCAACTGGTACGTGTTAGCGCAATCGGCTGCGAAGGCTGGCAACATGGGAGAGAGATGGCGGCCGCGATGGAAGGCAGTCGTCAAGCTGTCTTGAACTCTTTTTTTCTTTTATTTATCTATTAAAGTACGCCCTTCTTTCAGATCTGTGTGTCTGCGAAGAAATTTCTAACATCTCAGAAGTGGTATACACCGAAATCTTCGTGGTGAAGCGATCCTAGAAGCCGATGTCGTGGGATTGCGTCGACGGTGATGCTCGCTGACTTTAGAACGAACGTTGCATTGCTGCCGTCTTCGTGAGGTACTGACCGTAAAAGGGACCTTTGAGTTGCCTTGAAAACGTGCCTGCAGACGCTATGTGTGACGTCTACGAGAAGCAACGGTACCGTCTTGGTGAGGTACCGACATCGAAAACGTGAGCCTTCGTGCCACGTCAGAAACAAGTGTGCGGACGCTCTGTGTGACGTCGTAAGCTTAGACGCTGAGCTGGAGGCGAACACCTGTGTGTACGCCTATGGAGACGCCTAGACAACCCCGAAGATGGCAGACGGCGGCGGAACTCACGAAAACCGAATGATGTAAGCTCTGCTGGAGCAAAACCGGCGGTTACTGGAGCTCCTCGAGAGGAAATCTGAAGCGTTCCACGTAATGCCGGGCCTAAATAAAGCTATCCACGATTTCGACGGCGAGGGCTCATCCCACGAAGCTAGGGCGTGGCTGAAGACTATGGATTCCATCGCAGTCCTGCACGGCTGGCCGGACAGGTTCAGACTAGAAAAAGCCAGGCTTCACATGAAGGGACCTGCTCGATTTTGGCTTCAGGCCCGTGTCGATGACCTCACTACGTGGGAGAACTGCAAGATTGCCTTCAAAAAGACAGTTGTTGGCCAGACAAGCACGGCCGAAAAGTGGAAGCAAATGCAGGAAAGAGTCCAGATGAGGAGAGTCCATCACGGCATACTTTCTCCAAAAGACCTTCTTATGCAAGTGATTGGGCCTCGGTATGCAAGATACCAAGGAGCAAATTTTCGTAGGGCTGGGCATTAGAGACGCATGCATCTCCATGACGGCGAAGGAACACAAGAATGACGATGAATTGCTGGCAGACTTACGAAGACTGGAGCGAATAAGCGCAGCTAGAATGCAGAAGTCAGCAGTGGCCAAGCCACAAGGTGGTGATCCAGGTGCCACGACATCTCGTGCCAAGCCTCCGACCTCAAGATCTTGGACTGCCGCCCGTCCACCTGTGCAAGTGATCCCAAATGCATGTGTCACAGTATAAACAAGTGGTGGGGCACCACCGAAAAAACGCTAGAGCCGTCCAAGCGTGATCAAGTGGAGCGAAAATGCTACAGTTGCGGAAGGTATGGGCACATAGCAAGGGACTGTCCAAAAACAAACCCTGTTGCTAACTTCGTGGTGAATGAGAATCCAACAAATGACAGTGGTCCATCAAAGTTCCTGAAAACTGCGACCATCAACGGACCTCACCAGCTCTCGGTGATGATTGACCCGGGAAGTGCAGACTGTATATTGCGTCATCAAGCGGCTGAAAAGTGCAGCCTACAAGTTGTGTGCAGGGCCCAAGACTTGTATGGGCTTGGGGACAGCGGCACATCTACAGTTCGGTCTATGGGGACCTCGGAGGTGGACATAGGAATCGATGACGTGGTATGCCGCAAGGTCAAGGTAATTGTCGTCGACAACAGTGCCTTGCCCATGAACATGCTTGTTGGTAGAACCTGGAGGGAACAAGACCACATTGCATACCTACGCATGGGAGACGAACTCAGGATTGGCTACCGAAATGATCTTGCATTTTGTGACATTGAACTTGCCCAGATGATGCCTTCCTAGGAACCACTTCGTGCCAAGGAAACATAGTGCTGGCCAAAAAAACTGTGTGTTGTGTGACAGGGGAGACCAGTAAGATTGAAGGAAATCTGATCTTACCTAGTGGGCCTGGTAAAGGAATGCTACTTTACATCCAACACGGAAGGCTTGAGATACCCATGTTGAACGATAAGGATGAAGACCAACAGCTGATCAAGGTAAGCTTGTTGGCTCACGCTGAACTGCTTTCAAGGAGCGAAGAGTTAACCCCCGTGAGACCTGTGCCTCAACCGAAGTTCATTGAGATTAGCATGCTGAATAACGGGAAAGACGTCAATGAACAACAAGTGGATGCACTGCTGAAGATGCTGAATGAATACAGGGACTGCTTTGCACTGAATTTGCCAGAGTTGGGTGTTGTAACCTACTGGAGATGACTATCATAGAGTATTCCGCAAGCACTCCAGTCACCCACAAACCATACACGACTAACGCAGAGGAAATAGAAGCAGTCTAAGAAATTGTCAAGGAGTGGAAAGCGACTGGCATTGTACCCGAAGCATCCTCGCCATACGCTAGCCCAGTGCTACTCGTGAAAAAGAAAAATGGAGAAAATCGTCTATTCATAGACTATCGACGGCTACATAGCCAGACGGTGCCGGAACGCTTTCCCTTGCCAAACATTGATGACCAGCGGCAACGACTATCCGCAGCACGAATCTACTGTGTGTTAGACTGTGCAAACGGATACCTTCAACTTCCACTGAGTGAGGAATCGAAGACCAAAATTGCATTCATCACACCTAATGTGACCGGGCAGTTTGAACGTATGGTGTTCGGGTTCAGAAACGGTCCTGCTGGATTTCAACGTATAATGAACAAGGTCCTCGGATTTCTGCGTAACACTGTCGTGTGGGCTTACATGGACGACTTGCTGATTCCAGCCAAGGACTGGTAAGACTTGCTGGTTCGGCTCAAACAACTACTGGATGCTCTGCTAGCTGCTGGTCTTACCCTGAAGCTATCCAAGCGTGTGTTTGGAAGTGACGAACTCGGCTACTTAGGTTTCAAGATTGTGAAAGGCTACCAGCAGCCAGGTGAAGTGAAGAAACAAGCTATATTGGATGCTAGCACGCCAACTGATGTTCCCAGTGTCAAGAGATTTCTGGGCCTGACAGGATTTTTCAGACGGTTCATTCCCCACCATGCCCTGAAGGCAGGACCACTTATTTCTCTCACCAAGAAAGACACAAAGCTTATATGGGGAGTGCAACAACAGGAAGCTTTCGACCAACTCCGAAGAGAACTGAACAGAGCCTCCCGTTCTGAAGTTGTATGACCCTTCGGCTCCAAGAAAACTCCACACGGACGCAAGGAAACATGGAGCTGAGGGAATGATCCTTCAACAAGATGAGTCAGGACGCTGGCACTTGGCTTTTTGTGTCAGTAAACGCACCACTGAGACTGAGAAGAATTACCATGCGGGAAAACTGGAGCTGATGGCAATAGTCTGGAGTATGGAAAACTTCGTCCATTCGTACTAGGCATTCCGGTCCCGCTGGTAACTGATTGCCAAGCAATTGCCGATCTGAACGCGCATAAGACTCAAACTACAGATAGCAAGGTGGTTAGACTTACTTCAAGAGTATGACTTTGAGGTGAAGCACCGAGCAGGTGAGAAAATGGCACACGTGGACTATTTGGGTCGTGGACCCGTAGGAGCACCGCAGAAAACGCTTGATGAGGTTGTCGAGACAAGGATCGAAGTGTGCGTTGCCTTGAGTTTGGAGTACCAAGTTGTTATAATCCAGCGATCAAATGCGGACTTGGCTAACCTCGCACAAATTACCGAGAAGCCAATCAAGGAAAGGACCAAGGAAGAAAGTGTGAAGGTGAAAACCTACGGCTGAAGGATGGAAGGCTGTTTTACGTGGAAAGAAACGGACGACTTCTTTTCGTGATGCCGATGAGCATGTGTAAAACACTCTGTGTCAAGTTTCACGACACACAGGGACATTTTAGTACGTACCGAACAGTGATGAAAATCAAGGATCTTTATTGGTTTCCTCGGATGAAACGCTACGTGGACCAGCACATCCATAGGTGCTTCGAGTGTCTGCTCAAAACGATTCCAGGAGAGAAGAAACCTGGACTTCTGCACCCGATACCATCTGGGAAGAGAGCACTTCAAGTTGTACACGTGCACCATGTTGGCCCATTTGTGAAAAGTTCCAAGAAAAACCAGTGGATCTTGGTGTTGGTGGACAATCTGACCAAGGTTTTGTGTCTCTACCCCGTGCGAGACACCTGAGCAAGAAATGTACTGCGGTGCCTGCAGTTTTATAACCGAGTTCAGACTACCGGAGCTCATAATCTCAGACGGTGCTGACCGTTCCTGTTTCCCGCCCCACGGCTTCGAAGCCTTCTGTCAGGAAAATGGTGTGGCTCACACACTGAACTGTGCTCTCCATCCAAGGGGTAACGGTCAGGTAGAGCATGTGAATCGAACTCTGGTACCGTGTACTCACAAGGACTGGGTTCAGAATATCAAGGTTTTAGAGAGCTACCTAAACATCGCAAACAATGCCTCAACAGGCACTAGCCCTTTCAGGCTTCTGCAAGGATATCAATCAAGGATGCAAGATACTGTCCTCAGATGGTTAAACACAGAGAATAACGAGTGGGTATGTCCGGAACAACTTCAAGAGACGGCTCAAAAGGGAATAGTGAGTCAGCAAGAAAAGTCCCAGCAGTACTTCGACAAGCATCACTTCACAGAGGACAAGCTGAGTGTTGGAGATATAGTGGCCATGGGCTGCGTTCCAGAGCGCACCAGCGCCCCAACAGAAACCTAGAAGTTCAGAGGTCCATTAACTGCAATTGAAATACTCCCAGCGGACACCTACCGAGATGAACGGAAAGAAAAGGTCTACTCGACTACCGCCCACATCAGCCAACTGAAGAGATGGGGTGGAAGATACCAAGAACTGTCCGACCAATCAAGCACCAACGAGGAAGACAGCGTGCCGAGACGTAGCATGCGTGCGTCCAAAAAACTGTTTATCTTCGGGACTATAGCATGTAAACTGAGGACAGTTCGCTGTCAGAATGGCCGAGTGTTAGCGGAATCGGAAGCAAAGACTGGCAACATAGGAGAGTGATGGCGGCCGCGATGGAAGGCAGTCGTCAGACTGTCTTGAACTCTTTTTTTCTTTCATTTATCTATTAAAGAGCGCCCTTCTTCAAAATCTGTATGTCTGTGAAGAAATTCCTAACATACGGTAAAAAGAACAAAATGGCGACAATACACAACCACGTATTCACAATGAGACTTCGTTAAAGTATTTAATATGTATAAAGCTGATACACTTGGTTGCGGAACGATGCGTGATCGGATACTGAAACGATTTCGTTGGGAAGATCATTGCATAATGTAATTGCTCCGGGCAATGTCGATGAGTTGAATGCTTGCGTGTGGCCGTAGATGCGTTTGAAAGAGCGATGATTGTTTAATCGATTGGACAGGCGCATGGGGGATTCGAGTGGTAGATGTGAAAGGTAAGCGCAGTGTATACAGTTTGTACAGGTTTATATAAGTTGAAACGGGGTTTGACAGGGACCTGTTTAGAAACAAACATGTATAAAGAGGACCAGTTTACACACTAACAGGTCTGAACGGGTCCCGTTTTACATGCAAACAGGTTTAAGCACGACCCGTTTAAATAGAAATAGGTCATAACAAGGGCCCTGTTTGCTACTAAACTGGATTATACTGGACGCGCTGGCACGAAACAGGGGTGCTTGTTTGGCACAAAGCTGGTTTAATCTGGAGGTTTGTGGCAACCATACTAGATGGTATGATGCATTCCAGTTTAATGCTTGAACAGAACTGGGGAGGAACGTTCTTTTTTTTTGCTATCCAGACAATTCAGCACCTAGTCTTAAATTGGGGCCATTCTCAAGCTCTATAGAAATTGCGTGACCAACGACTAGCATTAGAGCTTTTAATAAAACTGTATGCACGCACACATACACACAAGCAAAACGATTTCGCAAGTCGTGTCGTTTATTAACACGTAGACTTTTGAAAAGCGCTGACACCACACTAACGACGCATAGAGCACGCGGTCGCGCACGCACACACGCATGCAAAGAACGCGAGCCGTGTACGAAAGCGACGGACAGAAAGTACGGACGCTTTTACATTGAGTACCTACACGTTCGCAATAAAGCAAGAAATCAAGCCACCGTGGCAGCAGCGTCCGATTCATGGAGGGCACTACTCATGAACAGTACACATCTGAAGAACGACGCACAAGAACAAGGCGAAAGAATGAGTCGATTACACCACTCTTCTGCAGAAGTCTCGTTCATTACGCCGCAGAAAAACAAGAACACCCCGGAAAATTCACAAACCAAACTACGATATGCTGCAAATTTCTAACTGTTACCCGGTCCTGACACGTCTACACGGCCGCTAGACTTATTGCTGCCCTCTCTCTTGAAAGCAACATTGCGAAAACACGCCGTACATGATGCCGTACAACTCACATAACATCTAAATACTACGCCGCCACCATCCATGCGATCACCGAAAGCATGGTGGCTTTCGGTGGCGGCCTACAGGAAGTGTCACCGGTAGCACCGGTAAAATTACAGTTCATAATATTTTCCCGTCTTAAGCTGTCCGTACATGTGCCTGCGCGCTTCAATGATGCCGGTCGATGTGGTTGTTTAAGCGTCTCTACGTTGTGCCGAGAGAAATTGTGGTGCATTTTGTACTATTGAGAATCACAAAACCCTGGAACCACGTAATGTAGCTCGCAGTTTCTTTCATGCGGTGCACCGATGTCGAATATTGTAGTTATGACCCTTCGCGCTTTCTTTGTTCCCAGCTCATGAAAAGCATCTGGCATTCTCGCATCAGATCACATTGTACGGAAGAATTTGGTGAAAGTTGTGCTATCACGTGCTGTAGTTGATCCGCAATTCAACAGTGTTTACGCGGGAAGGACCGTAAGTGCAGTCGATGCTGCGGCACCTGTGACACGAAGGAGCGTTTAGTGAGTGCGGCTAGAAAGGTAAGTCCGGCGCTTGCGCGTATTCTTGTAATATATGGTTCGTGAAGTGTTAATTGTCGTACGGATCACAAGATAAATAGTAAAGCTACGAAAATAATATAAGTGCTTTTCATATGTTCGTTCTTTATGTCGCAGTGCATATTTAGCAAAAAGTTTCAAGGGAATCGCCCTTAGACGTATTGATGTTGCCAACAGCTTTATCTATGGTTTATTTGCATTCGCCCATGAAGCAAGCTGGCGCAGGTGATTCTTTGATCTAAATGGGTACACAAATTCAAGTGAAGGAAGTTACTGTTTGTGTAAATAATTTTTCATTGAGAAATGATTTAGGCATTTCTAGAAGTAGTAGGTCAATGTGTCGTCTTCACAGCTAACGGCTGCGCGAGATAGCACCCCATTGCTGTGTCTGACGCATGACCAGATATTTAGCTTGTATGCAAATTTTTCTGTTTATGGAGTGTCGTCAGACAGCCTCTATTAGTTTCCTTTTCTATTTTCTTGCATTTATAAGGGGTTATGATCTTGCAGAGAAGCCGAAATTACAACAGCAATGTTTCTTTTTAAAAGATAATCTTTCTCTTTGTGTATCGTCTCTCCTGAAAAACAGGGGGTCTGTTGTTATTTTCAGCACATCGTTCTTTGGGACAGCGCCTTATTCCACCGCGTAAACCAATTTGGTTTTGGAACGGTTTTCATGTGCTAAGGAATTTTCTTGATAGTACAATTCACATTTCGCTTTCTACAGATGTACGTTTGTGGGAAGCTTCTTATAGTAGATTCATGTTTACTGCAATTCGGTTTACGTGTTATATAACCGCCTGTGATGTATCAATCAGATATTTGGACAACCAGGCGCAGCTTCACGTTACTGGTTGTACGAGACTTTTCAAAACGTAACGTGATCTTTTTATCAAAGAGTCAAAGAGTTTGTTCAGACAACGTGTGGTACAGTTGCCTAGGGCGCAGACAAAAAGGCAAGTGGTTGCCTGACAAGGAGTCTGTGCCCTTGCTCCCATTAGAGAGCACAAGACATTCAGCGCATAAAATAAACACTAAACGAGATGGAAATACAGAGTGGTTGGTAACATTGAAACGAGAGTTATTTCATATTGAATATTTATGTACAATTGGGGAAAATGCTGTAAGAAACAACAGAAAAACAAAACAAAAGGAGTTGTTATGCCTGCAGTGACAATAGATACATAGTGATGTTATTTTTTAAAGCTTTGAATGATTTACTTTCTTGGATAATGTTTACAGCAGGATGGTGATCGTTTAAAAAACTGGAAATTCTGTAGCTAAATTTCTGGGCGCCGTAGTTTGTACGTATTTTTTCCGTATTGTAACATATGTGCCGGGTGTCGTAGGTGTGTGTTTTCGTTAGATATTGTTGAAAAAAAGCCGTAGGATCGGAATGCATTTGTAGGTAACTAGCTAACGCTATCTTTTTGTTTATAACATTCCACAGTGTAAGCAGTTGATGTTTTCTAAACAGTGGGGCAGTGTGGCTAAGGTATGGTGCATTATCTATTAGGCGCAAAAATTTCTTTTGTAATAAATATATGTTTTCTATGCTTGTTTTAGGTGCTGTGCCCCAGACAAGAAGACAATAGTGGAAATGCGAATGTACCAGTGTGTAGTATAGTTGTTTCTTTAGCCAGATAGGCAAAAGGCTCTTTATTTTATACATGATACCAATGGAACTAGATATACCAGTACGAACTTTTTCAATGTGAGGTGACCAGTCAAGATGCTCGTAAAAGATGACACCAAGAAATTTATGTGTTGGTACACGTTCGATAAATTCATCGCGAAATTGGATAACTATTTCTTGTTTTATACACTTGTTACGAGCGCGGAATATAATGTACTTAGTTTTTTTAGTGTTTAACTCTAATTCATTACCGTAGAGCCACGTGGACAAATTTTCCAGCCATACATTGGTTTCTACTTGGAGGACTTTTAGGTCTTGTCCGCAGAAGAATACATTGGTATCATCAGCGTACATTATTATTTCTAGTGTAGAGGGCACGTTAATTATATCATTTATATAGAGCAGAAATAACAGCGGCCCAAGGATTGATCCTTGTGGAACTCCATAATGTATCTGACCTAAGCTGGATTTTGCATTCGTAATATTCGTGCACTGGTGACGATTTAGGAGGTAATTCTTTATTAATGTGAGAGCCGTTCCTCTAATGCCATATTTATATAACTTGTACAGTAAAACAGGGTGCTTAATGAAGTCGAATGCCTTTTTTAAAGTCTAGGAAAACACCTATTGTATATATTTTCTGCTCAAAGTTGTCTATTATCTTATCCTTAATTTTTATTAGCGCCATTTCAGTAGATTTCTCTTTCTGGAATCCGTATTGCTGCTCGGCGATGATATCGTTTAGCTTGCAGAAGTTTAGTAGCCTGATGTTTATAACTTGTTCAACGACTTTCGAGAGGATTGGTAGGACTGAAATTGGCCTATAATTATTTATGTCATTTCTATCACCTCCCTTGTGTATGACAGAGATTTTTGCAATTTTTAATTTATCTGGAAATATTCCGGTACTCAAAATCAGGTTGCATATATGCATAAGTGGCTGACTAATCATGTGACTGATGGATTTCATAGGTTGAACTTTAATATCATCAGCACCACATGCACTGTTATTTTTTTAGGTTTTTGATTATTGTACAGATTTCTAATTCTGTAGTGGGAAACATGAAGATTGAGTTTTGGATGTTGGACGTGATATACGTTGTAAAATCACAATTACTTGCCTGAGGTTTACTTGAAGCCCCTGATATAAGAAAGTGCTCATTAAGTTTGTCAGCAAGCGATGCCCCTGTGTAAGGCACTCCACTTATAACGAGTTCAGAGATGCCGTCTCTTTTGTTGTTGGACACTAGCTGGTTTACTGTATTCCGTACTTGTTTAGGGTTGTTGCAGATATCAGTAAACTTATGTTCGTAATAACTAGTCCTGGCTTTTTTAATATCAGAGCTTAATTTATTACGAATTTGTTTGTAATCAGTCAAACAGTCCATATTTTTGGTTCTGATAAAAGAGGCAAATAGTCTGTCACGTTCTTTAATTCGTTTTAGAAGGTCGGCATTTATCCATGGCTTTCTGGCTTGTTTACACTTTTTGATTTCTACGGTAGGGAAGGCTTGATTGTAGAGCTCAGGAATTGTTTTAATAAGGACGTCATATGCTGCGACGGGGTCAGATAGTTGAAGAATATCTGCCCTGCTTGTTTCTGCTAGTATGTTTCTAAATATTGTGGTCTTAGCTTCATTAACGATTCTGTATGTAATGGGTACACATGTTTGGAAAGACTCTGTGGTGTACAGTAGGGTTTAAAGAGCATAAAAATAGGTAAGTGGTCACTAATATTAGCTATTAGTACACCTGCTTGCACATCATCTTTTTTGTAACTAGTAAAACACACATCTAGTAAAGTATGGCACATGTCTGTCACTCTAGTTGGCATATGTATTACATTTTCAGAACCAAACGAGAAAAAATATCAAGCATTCTTTGTTGATTACAATCAAGCAATAAAAGATCGATATTAAAATCACCACAAATAACTAAAGGCAACTTAAACTGCATGCACTGTTCTAGCATGTTTTCAAGAAATTCTAAAAAAGTAGCCTGTGATCCAGAAGGCGGCCTATATACAACGGCAAGTATGGTACCAGCACACTTTAACATGAGACATTCAAAGTGTTCATTTATTATACAAAACTCTTCTGTGGTGACATAATTTAGGTAGTTCATTATATAAATAGCCACACCTCCCCCTCTCTTATCACTCCTTGAAATTGATACGCATTTGTATCCTGGAAACTGTATAACATCATAATCGTTGGTAAACCAAGTTTCAGTGAAAGCTAAAATTTCAAATTTATGGTCTAATTCGTTTAGGAAGATTTCCACAGAATCCTGTTTCTTCCGAAGGCTTTGAGCATTGAGATGGAATAAGGAAATTTTTTTTTCTCGTAGGTGCTTTGAATGTTTCAACGAATCAGCATCATGATAAGAATATGTGAACGGGACTGTCATTTTCAAGGGTGTCAGTGCTATCAGTTACCGCGATGCGCGTACCGCCCGTTTCTCAACGTATCTTGTCCAGATCGTTTGTCGTCCTAATCCTGATAGCTCGGCTGCGGTGGCCGCGACGAACAAACATTTTTCCATTCTTTAGCCAGGCAAACACATACTCTTTTTCTTTCGCCATTTTCTTCATTTTCCAGAAGAGCGTCTTGTTTTGTGCTATCAGGTTTTCTTTGAAGAAAATTTTAGATTTCGTTTCGTTTAGCTGTCCTTTTTTTTGCAAGCCATGCGTCTCTGGTTGAACGGGATACGAAGCGAACAAGAACAGATGCAACCTTCTTAGCACTGTCCCCGACCTCAATGTCATTGATAGACCGTGAGGGCAATCGATGAACAGCCTCAACATCTGCCTCGGAAAGGGGTGGAAGTTCGAGATCAGTGGCCAAGACATTAAGCTTTTCCAGCAAGTTTTCATTATCATGATAGGGAAGCCCAACTATTTCTAAATTTTGACGTCTGCTGTACTGCTCTAGTTCGTTAACTTGTTGCCTTAATTCCTGGTTTTCTTGTTCTGTTACCCGAGCCTCGAGTTTTTCCACTCGCTTTCCGAGGGCAGACATGTCTGCATCCTGCTGTTTTATTTTTGACAGAACTTCGTCTTATTTTGTGGCCATTTCTTGCATAAACTGCTCAATACCATCCACAGTGGCCTTTATCTCACCTAGTGTATCTATTTTTGACTTAATCTTAAGTACTTCTGTGAGCACGAGACGAATATCCACAATTTCACTTGCAAGGTTTGCTTCCGGTTCCTCGCTTGTTTTCTTACCACTCTGGTTGCTTCGAGCCTTAGCTGTTTTACATGTTGGGCATTTCCGTCCCTTTTTTGCACTTTCTGTCGTCTTTTTGTATGCGGCTTCATTTACCCCTGAACATGTGCCAATATGATACACAAAATGACATTCTAAGCACGTTAGGAACACTGCATCCTCAGAAAGCTCTTCGTTGCATGTAAGACATGTGTCAGTCATTTTTTCGATCATCACAGACCGAACAGTCAGCAGCAGCGGCTACCAGGAAAAAAAAAAGAAGAAAAAAAAGAAAATAAATTGCAAAAAATGCAGAAGACCAACCTGCAATTTAGGGCGAAGTTTTTAGGGTCCGGATAGCAGCTCCTGCGGTGCCGCTGCTGCTGAATGCTTGTGAAGCAGGTCTTCGGTGGCGAGCTGCTTTTATAGCTGCTGGGTGGTTACGTCAGAAGCTACGTTGATACTAGCAGCCAGTTTCCATGGCACGTTTCCGATAGCCAGTCAATCTTCGGTAGCTCATCCAGGCTAGGCGTGCGGAATCAGCTCCTGCAATTTAGGGCGAAGTTTTTAGGGTCCGGATAGCAGCTCCTGCGGTGCCGCTGCTGCTGATTGCTTGTCACAAGTATGCACAAGTATATCACAAGTATGCAGTTTCAGCAGGGATTACAATAAATTGAACAATTTTTATTGTTTAGGGATGTCAACATTTTGTGAACCAGAGGCACCTACACACTGCGTATGCACCTGTGGCATTTCTGCTACCTAAACGGCACGGCAAAGTATCTCGTGGGTATGCTGCAACAAGGTGCGTACAAAGCAGTCAGTGCCACTTAAACGAGCTGCAGGTTTTGTTGGTATCATTCATACTCGGCAACCCTTCTGAGTTTTCCGTCGGTTTACAAATGTGGGCTCATTTTACAATTTTATGAATGTCACTTTAAAAAGAGAATGAGGTCGTGTTGGTTAAGATGTTTTAAATCTGTTTAGAGATGCGTGGCATGACATTGTTAAAATGCATATAGAAATATAATTGTGATGGTACTTGTACTGTTTTATTACTAGCAACGCAATATGTCTAACGAGTACACCAGAGGGGCACTTGTTTTAGGGAAGTTTGGTCAGAGAAATTCCTTAACCAGCCTAAAGGGGCTGCAGCAAAAACACTGTAAAAGCTCTGTGACCTAGAAGCAATGTTGACAGTTTCTGGTGTTTCAAGTTCGCTGCTGCTTTGTGTGCTGCACGTCACGTTAAATATAGGTTAATATTGTGTGTCTGTGTCCAACAATGTGGAAGCTTGATTGATTTTTAGAGTTTATTGGCGCAAGGACTAGGTATGGCCAAAGAGCGCCAAGTCGATGATCCGTGCTTTTCAATGATATGTGAGTGTTAATTGTGGGGAGTATATGATACATGGTTGCATAGTGGTCTAAAAATATTGGCTAAAAAGTGCAAAATATACATATGGTGCAATGTGGCTGTAGAAGGGCCTAAAATTTATTAGCTCTGAAGTGCGTAAAATACAAGTATAAAAAATGACAGTGATTGATCGTTTATGCGATGAGAATAGATGTTTCTCGAGATGAAGGATGATCGGTAAAATATGTAGTGTCACTAGCACTAGTGCCTCAGAAAGGCCTTGAAGGCAAGGGCTAGGAGGCACGTGCTCTAGAAAGTGTTTTCATTGCAGCTACGACCTCCAGGTGGAGGCCGTGCTACAACTAGTCTGGCCAAATCACATTTAGGGTGTCAGTTTCAAAAAAAAGTTTAATACTGATTGAAAAGTAAAAAGGGGCTCATTGCTAAGAAATAATGCTGGCTGTAACGGTATATGTTGGAGATAAGCTGAGGGAAAGTATTTTTTCTTTCTGCCTCTATTTCAGCGCATTGGATAAGGACATGAATAACTGTAAGCCTGTTGCCACATTTGGTACATGTCAGAGGTTGGCTTCCCGTCAAAAGGTAGGTGTGAGTGCCGTAAGTATGTCCTATTCTTAATATGCAAAAAAGCACTCCCTTATGCCTTGCTGTTCTTCCAGATATCCAGTTCCCTTATTTGGGTTTTATAACGTGTAGCTTATTTCGAACTGCTTTATGCTATTGATCCTGCCAGTACTTTCTCAGTTTATGACGCAAGAAAGGCTTAAGTTCTGTTGCTGGTAGGTGTTTATTCACATCCGTTTCATCAAAGCCGACTGACGTTGCACTTTCGTCAGCAGCTACATTACCTTTTATGCCCCTATGGCCAAGTACCCAACATAGGACGATATTGTCACGGCTCACTTGAGACAAAGGCGGGGAGCAGTGTTTAATCTAGACAATTAGAACAAGCGTTCAGTTTAGTCTTCTTCTTCTCTAGCACCCTCGCTTGCACACACGAGGTCGTCGCCTTCATCGTCAGCGTTGTTGGCCATAGATGGCGTCGCGGCATTTGCCCCCCTCCTGAAGGAGCATCGTCACGATGCTCGGCGGGTAGCATCCGGTGTCCACCAAATCAGAGAGTGTCCATGTCATTCAGAAAAATAAAGTTTCATGTGCACCACGTGCACAGTCTCAGGCAGGTCCTGACGGTGCCTCGAGCAGGATGGGCTATCAGGAACGACTTCATAGTTGACGTCGCTAAGGCGTCGTAGAACCTTGTACGGTCCGAAGTATCGGCGCAGAAGTTTCTCCGCGAGGCCTCGGCGGCGTACTGGAGCCCAAACCCAGACTTTGGCCGGGCTGGTAGACGACGCATCGATGGCGTTGATTGTAACGTCTGGCATCACGGTCTTGCTGCCTAGCTATGCGAACGCGCGCGAGTTGTCTTGCTTCTTCGGCGCGCTCGGTAAAATCTGCGGCGTCAGTCTCGGAATCGCTGGAATCATAAGGAAGCATAGCGTCCAGCATTGTAGTCACTTCTCGACCGTGCAGGAGACTGAATCACGTCGCTTTTGTTGTTTCTTGACGAGCCGTATTATAAGCAAACGTTACGTAGGGTAATATTTGGTCCCAGTTCTTGTGTTCCACATCAACATACATGCACAACAAGTCTGCGGGAGTCTTGTTGAGGCGCTCCGTAAGTCCATTGCTTTGCGGATGATAGGCTGTCGTCCTTCTGTGTGCCGTGCCACTGAGGGTGAGTACAGTTCGCAAAAGTTCAGCCGTGAACGCGGTTCCCCTGACGGTTACGATGACCGATGGAGCACCGTGCCTCAGGACGAAGGTTTCGATGAAGAACTGTGCGGCCTCGACTGCTGTGCTGCTAGGAAGTGCCTCGGTTCCAATATATCGCGTGAGGTAATCTGTCGCGGCTATGAACCACTTATTTCCGACAGCAGATATTGGGAACGGGCCCAGAAGGTCCATCCCAATTTGTGCAAACGGTGTTTCCGGCACTGGAACAGGATGTAATAGTGCGGCAGGTTTCGTAGGTGCGACTTTTCGTCGCAGGCAGTCAAGGTACGTTCCAACGTAGTGCTTCATCTGTGCTGCGAGCCGTGGCCAGTAATACTTTTCTTTGATCCGTGCTAATGTTCTTGTGTAGCCTAAGTGGCCTGAGGTAGCTTCAGCGTGAAAGGCCTGCAAAATTTCATTGCGGAGAGTTTTAGGGACGACTAGTAGATATCTCTTCTCTGTTGAAGAGAAGTTCCTCCTAAAAAGAACACTGTTGCGTAGGCAGAATAATGACAGGTGCCTTGAGAACAATCTGGGCTTGTTTGTGGTGCGGCCTTCTAAGAAATCAATTAGTGACGCGAGCTCCTGGTCCTCTTGCTGTTGTTGAGGGATGGTGGCCGTATCAACAACTCCTAAAAAGCCTGCGGATTCATCATAATCTCCGCCTGACGACTCGATCGGCGGTTGGAAAGGCAGTCAGCGTTTAAGTGCTGCCTTCGTGATTTAGACCACTGTCATGTCGTACTCTTGAAGCGGTAGGCTCCAGCGTGCCAAACGTGCAGATGGATATTTTATGTTGGTCAACGAACAGAGAGAATGGTGGTCACTTATAACTTGGAATGGGTGGCCGTATGTGTACGGGCGGAACTGGGTTACTGCCCATACTACAGCCAAGCATTCCTTCTCTGTGGTGGAGTAGTTCGACTCGGCACGTGACAATGTTCTACTCGCGTAAGCGAGGAATCGCTCAGCGCCGTCTTGCCGCTGAACAAGGATCGCGCCAAGACCTACGTTTCTGGCTTCGGTATGGATCATTGTCGGCGCATCCACGTCAAAGTGGGCAAGAACAGGCGGAGTTTGTAGACGGTGCTGCAACTCGTTAAATACCGCCTCTTGCTCCTCGCCCCACACAAACGTGACATCTTCTCTGGTTAAGCAGGTGAGCGGCGAGGCGATGCGTGCAAAACCCGCAATAAATCGCCGGTAATATGCGCATAGGCCCAGGAAGCGTCTGACTGCCTTTTTTTCTGTAGGCCTTGAAAACTTTGCGACGGCTGCGATTTTCTCAGGATCAGGTTTGACACCTGTGTGACTTACTACGTGGCCCAAAAACTGTAGTTCTTCATACCCAAAGTGGCACTTTTCAGGTTTTAAGGTAAGCCCAGCGGACCGTATGGTTTGAAGAACCGACCGTAGCCGTCTGAGATGTTCACCAAATGTGGCACAATAAGCGATGACATCGTCTAGGCAGACTAAGCAAGTCTTCCACTTAAGGTCTGAGAGAACAGTATCCATTAGTCTTTGGAACGTGGCTGGGGCGGAACACAAACCAAAAGGGAGAACTTTGAATTCATAGAGCCCATCAGGTGTTATAAAAGCAGTTTTTTCGTGATCCCGCTCATCGACCTCTATTTGCCAGTATCCACTTTTTAAGTCCATCGATGAGAAGTACCGTGCATGCCGTAACCTGCCGAGGGAATCGTCGATGCGTGGTAAGGGATACACATCATTTTTTGTAACCCGATTGAGCTTGCGATAATCGATACCAAACCGCAGGCTACCATCCTTCTTAACGAGTACCACGGGCGATGCCCAAGGGCTTTTTGACGGCTGGATGACATCATCTTCTAGCATTTTCTTGACTAGCTCCTGTATTGCTTCACGCTCTTCCTCAGCCACGTGATACGGATGCTGTCGGATGGGTATTGCTGTTTCCTCCGTAATAATGCGGTGTTTCGTGAGTGGTGCTTGACGCACTCGGAACGTTGTGGAGAAGCAGTCCTTAAAATCGTCAAGCAGTTCTCTGAGACTTTGTTTATGTTGCGGCGCTAAACCTGGGTCAACGTCGACGACAGGTGCATATGGCATCGTATCGGTGGTCGACTCCTCTTTTACAGCAAAGCAGTGTTGAACGTGGTCAATTTCATCAAAGCATGCCACAGCGGTGCGTTTACTGATGTGCCAGCGTTCATTGGTGAAATTTGTCATAAGTACCTCTATGCAACCACCGATTAGGCTGACGATACCCCGAGCGATGGCAATACCTTGATGGAACAGAAGTACAGTTAGTTGTTCGGCTACACGGTCCTTGTTAAACTGTTCTCCGCAAGTGACGGAGACAAGACTGCATGATAGTGGTGGTATGCAGACGTCGTCGTCGGCGACACGTAATGATGTACGCTGGCGCTTTACGTCTTGGCTCGTCTCTGTACTAGTTGACAAGGTTATCTCGCCGTCCCGTATGTTAACCACGGCACCGTACTCCAGCAAGATGTCCGTTCCAAGGATGAGTGATCTGCAGCACTTTTTTAAAATCATAAAAGTGGCGACAAAAGCTGTATTTCCTATCTGGAGTCGTGCACTACATTTTCCTATAGGTGTCATTATCTGGCCCCCGACATTTCGAATATAAGGGCCCGTCCATTGCATTTTGACTTTCTTAAGCCGGTCTGCCAACTGCTCACTCATTATCGAAAAGTCTGCGCCAGTATCAACTAAAGCTGTCACGTAGTGCACATCAATCGTTAAGAGCAGGTCGGCACTCACAAATTCGTTGGCGTTCCGTTACACCGGGTTGCTCTGCTCGTTTCTCTGTAATGTTGGGAGACTTTCGGCGGTTCGACGACTTCCAACCTTCCCCCCGGAGGTCGCCAATTTCAGTTTCCCCGCCGTGGGCTTGGAGAGCGGCCTCTCACCACGTCGGTGAAACTGCGACGGTTCGGCGAAGAATGACGCAACGGAGACGGCGAGCGCGACCGGAGGTTAGCTGGGCTGTCTTGTTCCCGAGTGACACTGTCGTCGAAGCGTCGATGTCTCTCTGGAAATTGTCGCGGGGTGGCAGGTGACATTTCCTGGATGCCACCATGGCGATGAGGGCAAAAACGATAAATGTGCCCTGGTTCGCCACATTGAAAACACAATGTTCGGCGACCAGCAGAGCGCCATAAGTCGGTCTGCGAAGCTGGGGTCGCCTGAAATGCTCCCTCTGTATCCAGGCAGCAATAAGTGGCCGCTGGTGGTACTGCTATACCGGCACGGTAGAAAGCGGGCGTCGGACAGCGTCTGCGTAGCTATATGCGCGTGGGTCGAAGCGCGGCTCGGGACACGGTTCAGGGAGTGGCTCCGGAGATGCTAATGCTTGCCGAATTTCCTGGCGAACAACTTCAGCGACCGAAGCAACAGTAAGCTCCTTCGGTGGTACAGCTTGCTTTGCAATCTCCTAGCGCACAATGTCTCTTATCAGTTGACGCAGCGAGGTCTCGTCTGTCACTGTGAGTACTGCGGCTCCTGCAGGCGCATCGTTAGTCAGACGTTCGTATTGCCGACAACGCAGCTGGAGCGCCCGCTCAATTGCTGTGGCTTTCTTAATGAACTCTTCCACTGTTGCAGGCGGGTTACGCACGAGACCAGCAAATAGCTGTTCTTTGACGCCACGCATGAGATGGCTCAGCTTCTTCGAATCCGGCATGTTGGGATCCGCGCGGCGAAACAAACGAGACATGTCCTCGGCAAACATGGAGACACTTTCATTGGGCTTCTGAATGCGCAACTCGAGAAGGCGTTGTGCATTTTCTCGGCGATCAGTGCTTCCGAAGGTGTCAAGTAGCCGACGGCAAAATTCGTGCCACGTCGTCAAATGTGCCTCGCGGTTTTGGAACCACGTCCTTGCGCTACCTTCAAGAGCGAAGTACACATTGGAAAGCTTCTGGTCCGGACGCCACTGAGTGACCTTAGCTACGCGTTCGTACTAGTCCAGCCAGTCTTCGGCGTCTTCGTACGCGTCAACGTGGAAGCTTGTGGGGACTAGATTGTTTTGGACAGTCACCTGTGTTGGACTTGCAAGCGCCATTTCCTGATTCGGTGAGGTGGCTGACGAAGTTCGTTGCAAGAGAACGAATTCCGGGCACAGACCTTGCAGGCGGCGGCTTGCCCGGTGCACAGGTGCCTCGACGCGTGGATGACGTCTTGAAGGGCTGGATGCAGGGCTACTCGCAGGAGTCGTCCCTATCATTAGGCGATAATGCAATACCCAGCACGTCCACCAGTGTCACGGCTCACTTGAGACAAAGGCGGAGAGCAGTGTTTAATCTAGAGAATTAGAACAAACGTTCAGTTTAGGCTTCTTCTTCTCTAGCACCCTCGCTTGTACACACGAGTTCGTCGTCTTCATCGTCAACGTTGTTGGGCACAGATGGCGTGGCGGCAATATTTTGGTTGTGCATTAAGGCTAAGCATAGTTGTGTGTATAGTTCATTAAAAATAGGGTTCGTATGTTTCCGAAAACTCATTAGGGCCCTTATTACGCTTAATGAATCTGTGAAGATGATGGCCTTATTGAAATTTCTTTGTCTGATGTGTTTTACAGCTGAGAGTATCGCGTACGCTTCAGCCGTGAAAATACTTGTGTTGGGATTTAGATTACCGGAGGTGGAAAAAATGGCCCAAGAGCTGCATACGCGACACCAGCAGATGATTTGGAAGCATCTGTATAAAACTCGGCACAGCAGTACTTCGCTTGGAGTTCGAGGAAATGTTCGAGGATGTGTGCCTCAGGTGCATGTTTCGTTATTTCGACAAAAGAGATATCGCACTCCATGGTCTGCCATTTCCAAGGCAGCGGAAGGCGAGTGGTAGGCATTAGAATATTTTCTGGGACTTGGGTGTCTGTTTCCTCTGCCATTGCTTTCAAGCGCAGGCTCAAAGGAGTTCTAATAAGTGAGCGGTTACGGTAAAATCTGGAAGCGGACAGGTCGCTAACGATGGAATGACATGAATGGTCGGTGTCTGATTTTACCTTAGTGTAGTATGAAAAACTTAAGAATGTCCTGCGTAGATGTACGGAGCATTCGTTGGACTCGACGTACAGACTTTCAACAGGGCTCGTTCTAAAGGCGCCTGTTGCCAGTCATATACAGAGGAAGTTTACAGTGGAAGCTTAGAGCATGCTTTAAAAAAATGTTTGGTATCTCCTCAGCAAAGAATTTAGTGTCTGCAGTATTTTTACAAAATATAATTTTCGCAGCTTGGCAGGTATGACATATTGCACAACACTTTTGGTGTAGATGCCGCATTCATAACTTCCATTTTCACTCTACTTGAATCATATATGTAGAATTTGGCCCACCTTCAGTTTGATCAAGCTGCGGAGGTAGCCCCCTCTGAGTTAAATTAGGTGCTATTGCAGATATGCATGATATACCTACTCACTGTATTGTGCCACATTTTTATGGACTGTGTTGTGAGGCATGCGTATCGTTTTATGTCTTGCTACACGTTGCCCGACAAAAGCAGAAAGGCTTTGTCCACATTTATTATTATGCCTTCATGTAGACTTCTGACATCCGTGTCTGCACAGACTCTGTTATTAATTATATTTTCCTCAATATTCATTATTGCGCATTACATTCTTTCTTTCTTTTTTTTTTGGGGGGGGGGGGGGTATTCACTCCTATAATGTTACAGAGAAAGAGACCTCAAAACAAAAAGACACGGAAGCTGGCTTAAAAGTGTTCGAAGCTCGGAATTCTAGATTTCATCTCCCAAAGCACTACCAGTATTAAAAGCTTCCTAATCGTTTTTTGTAAGCTAGCTGCTGGATACATAGTCGCACTATGATAGTATGTTTTATGTTATTTTGTATGACTTGTTTTGTTGAATGTTCTCCTTGTTAGGTTCAGAATTTGTATTCTTGCCCCCTCACACAATACTCCAACTGGAGCCTATGAGCTATGTATATAATAAGTAAATTCCTGAAGCATGCAACAAAAAATGCAGCATAACATTTAAATGTTGCCAGTTTATAATGCAGCTCGAGTGCAGTGCAGCATGTATCTTGAGGATGATCTCTTCAGATATCACAAAAATATGCAGGTTATGAAAATGTGGTCCGATAAACTGCTGGCTACGCATGTCACTCAACCTGTTGCAGTGGCCACAAGTGAGAATATAACCGAAAGCTGGGCATGCTCGGGCCTTTTGCATATGACACAGGATAAAGTTTCAACTCTGCTATTGCTTCTCTTATAACAGGAGCATCGCTCTCAGCTTCCCGTCCCTATTATTCTGCCAACTTGCCAATATGCATGAGTTATGGAGACCTGGTTATGAGGTTGACTGCTGAACATGGCTTATGTGTGCCTGAATAGATTGTGGTACCCTTGAAGCAGTGCTGTACATTGCGCGCATCTTATTATGGTCAACATAAAATATGCAATTCTTTGTGACATTCTTAGGGAAACAATGTTTTGTGCTGTGAATAATGTGTAAGTAGTTCCATAAAGAGTACAAGAAAGAATATTTTCTCACCTAACAAGAGTGGTTTAGGCACGCCATGCTGAAGACGCTTTCTAAAAAAAATATTACAGCGTGTTGTGCCACCAATGTTGTTCAAAATGGCAAACGAAGATCATTACACGCCTTAATCTAACAAATAATGTGTATGTGACCACCCAACTTCTATCCTTAGCCCCTTTTGGTGGAGATATTCCATTGCGGCAAAAAGGGAGGTGTATGTCATTAGCTAGCTTCTGAGATAAGTACAGACTGAACAGGCACTTGTTCAGATTTTGATGTAGTACCACATTAAGCCCCATCGCAAGCTTTCTTTTCTTTTTTTCCATTTAGCCATGCAACCACTTTTATCTTAAAGGGAAAGACAACCATTCAGAAGATAAAACAAGATAGCCTCGCTGATGGAAAGATTGTGTCTCATATTGTCTGAAACGAGCACTGTTTTTCTCATTAGACGAAGATTTGTATTTTTATTACTTCACAAATAGCGAAAAATGATCTTTGGCACCCTCATGGGGCAAAAGCAACATTATGTGACCTTCTATAAGTGTAAGCGGCTACTCGGAGTTATTAAATATATTGAAATGTGGTACATTTCCTTCTAACATGTGTTTTTTTCTGTAACTTGCAATGCGCAGACAAATCTTCATTATGAATACAAAAACGGCATCACCGTCTCTGAGGGTGGGCGGCGCACGCTGTAGCCCTTTCTCTGAAGCCATAGTGGCAACTTGCATGTTGCTGTTTAGCGCAAGAAAACTAGAAAAAAAGAAGACACAGGTGATAGGAAAGGAGAGACAAGCGCTATACTTGCAACTGTTGATTCGGAAAAACATAGCATCCCATATACACACAAAAATCCACATGCGCAAACGCATTAAACAAACAAAGGACGTCAGTCAGCCGAAGGCGTTCTTAATAATTTTCCTATGCTTAGCATTCTGAATACCGAATCATCAAGCGTAACAGAAATTTCACTCACGCAAGCTAGACCAATCGTATGAATATGGAAGGTCGCTGACAGTTTACGTGCGGTTATCCTTTTGCTTCTGCTTTGGACCCTGTCATCAAAACACTGCTGTTCACAGTCGGGACAAGACCTGCAATGCGCAGACGTGCGCAATCGTATCTTCTTTTAAAATATTTGCGTGCCCTCTCATTCGGTCGTTGACGCAACGCCTAGCTTGCCCAATGTAGCACTTGCCACAGCTGAGTGAAATCTTGTAAAGCACTCCAGTGCAGCAATGTAAGTAACGCTTAACGTGATGTACTGTACACCCGTATGTAGCGCTACTCGTGATGGGGTGACAGAGACGGGCCAGCTTGTTCGGGGCGGAGAAGACCACAGGTACTCTGTTCCTGTTTGCCACTTTCTTGAGATTATGGCTAACCCTGTGAAGGTCCGGGACCCTTTGTGCGTTTCTTATTTTTAATTTTTATTTGATTTAACAATACTGTTGGCCGTAGGCCGTTACAGGGTGGTTGCAAGACAAACGATACAAGATAGCAGCGCTGCTGCAGTCTGGAACAGACCAAATAAGGCATATACACAGGGAAAGGCACAATACAAAATCAAGTAGCAGCAAAAACAAATTACAATAGGGTGGTATTAAATGTACCAGAGCCGCTAGATTAATCATGTTTGTTACAACCAGGAACATAAGTAAAAGAAAGTACCATTATTAAAGTAGCAGCTATGTACTTCTAGCCGAAGTAAAGAATTTTGTTAGAGTGGTTTCATATTTATTTAGATTGTCTACTGTTAGTAATTCAGGTGGCAGCGCGTTTCATTCCTCTATTGTTCTGGGGAAAAACGAGTACTTATGTGCATCTATTCGTGCTGAAATGGGTTGAATTTGCTGTAGGTTGCTGCTTCGTACTGTTCGAGAAAGACGCCGTTTTATGTACTGCTGTGTGTTAAGGTTAAACCAGTTATGGCGAATCAGATAAAGAAATTTTTGTCTAGCTATCCTTCTGCGTTCTGAAAGTGGAGGTAGGTTGAGCTTCCTGAGCATTTCAGTTAGGGAGTCGGTTGAACAATATTTTGACAAGATGAGTCTTGCCGCTCTTCTTTGAAGTTTTTCGATTCTATCTACAGGTTTTTTTGAAACGGATCCCACACGACGCTCGCGTACTCTAATGTGAGGCGAACAAGCGTTAAATATGCAGCTAATTTAGTTTGTTGAGGAGCAAGTTTTAACTTTCGCCTCAAGTACCAGAGCTTTTTTTCAGCTGATGAGCATATGTCGTTTATATGTGCTTTCCAGTTGAGGTCGCTCGATATGGTAATTCCGAGGTACTTAATGTGATTTTCGCGGCTTAGACCTTACCATCTATCGCATAATCGAAGGAGTGTATATTTGTTATCTTCTTGGTTAACCTTATATACTTAGTCTTGCTATAGTTTATTTTCATGTTCCACTTATCCCACCAGTCACTAATTCCTTTTAATGCGGAATTTAGGACGATCTGGTCATTGCGGCTGGATACTGCGGTATACATTAAGCAGTCGTCTGCAAAAAGTCGAACTTTGATAACGGGGTTAATCTGGTCTGCAATGTCATTTATATAACTGAGAAAAAGGACAGGGCCCAGCACCGATCCCTGAGGGACTCCTGACATTACAGGCAACACTCCGGATGTCGCACCATTCACTTCCACAAACTGTGTTCTTACTAAATATGATTGAGTCCATTTGATAATGTTAATGTTAACGCCGAGACTAAGCAGTTTATCAAGAAGTTCTGGGTGTGGAACACGGTCAAACGCTTTTGAGAAATCGATGATGAGTATAGTGTTTTGCGGCGCAAGGGCCAAATATGACCAAAGAGCGCCAGGCCAATGTGAATGTGTTCAATGCGGAGCTACAAATTACGAACAAAAGATGGGACAGGGCTCTAAAGGGGCCTAAAAGACGTTTCAATACATGTAATAAAATTATGACAATAACTATGAAGGGTGCCAAGGACGCGAAAGATACCTTGTGAAATAATTGCAATGTGCTAAAATTGATCTCGGGCTAAAAACTTCCTAGAAGCACTACTCGCATAACAGAGTCCTTGAAGCGCAAGGACCTGAAGGCGCGTGCTATAAAAAGACCACTATCACAGCAGCATCCTCTGTAGAGAGGATGCGCTACGAAACCTTTGGGCTATTAACATGCAAGACCACCTCTTTTAAAAAACCTAGGACCGCTTTGGTGGTAAAAAGGGGTTCTTTACCAATAAGCATAGCAGGATGCAGAGGGAGACAATAGCGGTATGCTAGAGGAAAGTGTTCCCTTCTTTCTCTTTCGGCTTCCCGACACTCCACGAGGATGTATAGGACGGTGACCCGCTCACCACATCTACCACAGGTTGGAGGTTCATTGCCAGTCAATAGAAAATTGTGAGTACCATATGTTTGTCCTATTCTGAGTCGGCAGAATAGGACGTCAACTCTCCGTGATTTAGTAATGATGGGCCAGAAACCTAAGTTTGGCTTAATCAGATGGAGCTTATTATTTGTTTCGCTGTCCCACGAGCGTTGCCAGTGTCTTCGCAGTTTAGTTCGCAAAAAAGGCATGAGATCTGTGATAGGTATAGCAGTGGTAGGATTGATAGCTTGCGATGTAATTGATGTGGCCATTTGGTCGGCCAGCACGTTACCTTCGATGCATCTATGGCCAGGAACCCAGCATATTATTACATGTCTAGGAGATGAATAAATATCGCACAAATACGAGTAAAGCTGAATAAGAAGAGGATGTTTGTGTTTTCTTAAGGGCATGAGCGCTTTTACGACACTTAACGAGTCCGTAAATATAATTGTTTTTTCTAGTCCTAATTTCTTTGTGTTTAACCGCAGACGGTACTGCATAGGCTTCTGCGGTAAATATACTGGTATGGGGGTTCAATACACCTGATTCAGAAAAAGAGGAGCCAACAGCCGCGTAAGACACGCCAACATGCGATTTTGATGCATTGGTGTAAAATTGAGGACAATAATACTTCGATTGGAGTTCATGGAAATGCATCCGAAGTTCGAGTTCTGGTGCATGTTTTGAAAGCCTTACACAAGATATATCGTATTCAATCACCTGCCACTCCCACGGAGGTAGATACTTCGCTGGAGGCACAAAGCGGTGTTCGAAGAGTGGGACATCCATTTCCACGCTAAGGTCCCTCACGCGCAGTGAAAAAGGCCTTCTCACTGAGTGTCGATTGTGGTAAAGGGCAATGTACGTCAAATCACTAATGGTTTTAGAACACGGATGATCAAGATTACAGTGCACTTTAACGAAATATGTAAAGCTGGTGTAAGATCTCTGCAGATTGAGTGACCACTCATACGATTCTACATACAAGCTTTCAATGGAGCTGGTTCTGAATGCGCCTGTGGCCAGAGGGATACCCAGGTGGTGGACTGGATCCAGCATCTTTAGTGCACTCGGGGTGGCAGAGTTGTATGCTATGGCGCCATAGTCTAACCTTGATTGAATGAGGCTCTTATAAATGTTCATTGTACACTTCCTGTCGCTACCCCACGTTGTGTGATAGTATTTTGAGTAAGTTCATTGTTTTTAGACATTTAGCTTTGAGATATTTTATGTGTGGGATAAAAGTAAGCTTAGAGTCAAGTATTAGACCTAGAAATTTGTGTTCTTTGTTGAAAGCTATTTCTTGTCCACACAGTTCCATGCACGGGTCTGGAACCAGGCTGCTCTTTCTTGTAAAAAAAACACAAGAACATTTGTGGGGGTTGATTTTAAACCCATTTCCGTCTGCCCACTTACATATCTTGTTCAAACCCTGCTGTACGTTTCTTTCGCACACTGCAAGGTTACAGGATTTAAAACCTATTTGTATGTCATCTACGTAGACGGAATAAAATATAGCTGGTGGTAATAAAGCGCGGAGTGTGTTCATCTTAACTATAAAGTGGGTGCAGCTGAGCACACCTCCTTGGGGTACACCAGTTTCCTGTATAAATTGACGTGAAAGTACACTCCCGACTGTCACGCGGAATGTACGGTTGGACAAAGAGCTTTCTATTAGGGCGAGCATATTGCGACGGATGCCCACTCCCGACAAGTCTCTCAAGATTCCGTAGCGCCACGTTGTGTCGTACGTCTTCTCCATATCGAGGAATACGGATAGGAAATATTGTTTATGTAGAAAGGCGTCGCGAATGTTTCCCTCAATGCACACAAGGTGATCGGTTGTGGACCGCCCTTCTCTGAAGCCACACTGAAAGGCATCAAGCATTTGGTTTAATTTCAGGAAATGTATGAGTCGCCGATTAATCATTTTCTCAAACAGTTTACAAATGCAACTTGTGAGGGCTATCGGGCGGTACCTTGATGCCAACGAAGGATATTTAGCTTGCTTCAGAATTGGAATCACAATCGCTTCTCTCCATGCAAGTGGAAGATATCCAGCAGCCTAAATAGTGTTGAAAAGTGCAAGTAAAGTCAGTTGTGTATCACTGTGTACGTTCTTAATTATGTCGTACATAATTCTATCAGGTTCTGGTGCAGAGCTCTTGCATGTGATCAAGGCAGCTCTAAGCTCGGCAATACTAAAGGGACGGTTGTAAGGCTCACCCTCTCGACTTTTTCTTCTGAATGGCTTACGTTCTTCTATTTGTTTATAGTTGAAAAAAGATTGTGAATAATTGGTTGAAATTGAAACGCTCTCAAAATGCTCCCCAAGTGAATCTGCCTGGTCTTGCAGGGTATGGCCTTGTGTGTTTACCAAAGGGAGGGAGTATGTTTGTCGCCCTCTTATCCTATTAACCCTGTTTCAGACTTTGGCCTCATCTGTATACGAATTGATATCCGATAAAAACTTCTGCCAACTCTCTCTTCTGGCCTGTCGGCGAGTTCGCCTGCCTTGGGATTGTACTTTCTTAAAGTTGATAAGATTCTCCGCAGTGGGGGGGGGGGGGGGGGGGGGCGTAGCAACCCCCGCGCTTTGTTTTGTTTCTTACGAGCGATCCTACAATCGTCGTTCCGCCACCGGACACGCCGTTTACATGCCAAGCCATTTACTTCTGCTATGCATTTAGATGCAGCATCTATAATGAAGAATGTAAAATACTGCACAGCAGCATAAATTCCTAAAGAATACATGTTATTCCATGAGATACTAGTGAGAGTTCGGAGCTTCTTCTAGTCGGCTGTATCGATCTTCCACCTAGGAGTCTGTGGTAGATATTCGTTTTCTTTATATGTTCTTAGCAGTATGGGAAAGTGGTCGCTCCCGTAAGGATTGTTCATAACTTCCCATTCGAGTTCAGGCAGTATAGGCGGGGAAACTATGCTGAGATCAATTGACGAAAAGGCTCTGTTTGCAAGACAGTAATATGGGGGTTCCTTCTTATTCAGAAGGCACGCACCAGTAGAAAAAAGGAAATGTTCAACAAGGCGACCTCGCGCATCGATACGAAAGTCTCCCCATAGGCTGCTGTGCGCATTGAAATCGCCAAGAACAACATAAAGTTCTGGCAATTGATCTATGAAGGACTGAAATTCATGTTTGTTTAGTTGGTAATGCGGGGGTATGTAAAGCGAGCAAATGGTGATGAGTTTGTTTAGTAGGACAACTCAAACCGCCACTGCTTCAAGGGGCGTTTGTAGCTGTAAAGGTTGACACGCTATACTTCTATGAGTGACAATGGCAACACCGCCTGATGATGCGCTGGCATCATCGCGATCTTTGCGAAAAGTTATGTACTGTCGGAGAAAGTTTCTGTGTTTGGATTTTAAGTGTGTTTCCTGTGAACACAGCACTTTTGGATTGTGTTTTCTGATGAGTTCCTGCACATCATCAAGGTTTCTAAGAAGACCTCTGACGTTCCATTGAATTGTTTGTGTATCCATATTGGAAGTCAATAGTTGCTGTGTGTACAGAAACAGAAGTATTAATTACAGAGATTTCAGAGATTAGATTACAGAGCTCTTTCGAGGCCCTGTAACTGGGGTTTTTCCCTTTATGAAACATTCGAGGGAGCCTCGCTGCTCCTTAGGTGCTTGGTGCGCCTTGAGGATAGGTGTAGTGTCCATTGCCTCTCGTGAGGCGCCGGACACGTGCTATTGCGAGCGAGAAGTTACCCGAGAGAGTCCCGCCTTGGAGGGCAAGACCCCTGCGCCCACCAGCCCGGAGGTCGATGGGGCTCCCTGAGGGATTTGGCTGCGCCGGCTTTTGCCAGCGCTGGAAAGGGCCGGGGATGTTCGGGCAGCCTCGGCTGCGCCTACCTTCGGGGTCGATGCTGGGTTGGCGTAGCAGCGCTAGCTGCAACCGCCGCGGGGGCAGATGGTGTAACTGCCGACTCACTGCTTGTGGGTCGGACAGCCGCCGGAGGCCGTTGTGACGCTGCCCCCTGACGCGCCACTTCGGCAAAGCTTTTCTCTGGTAGTTATGCTACCCGCCTGCGTGCCTCTTTGAACGATATATTCTCTTTTACTTTGATCGTTACAATTTCTTTTTCCTTCTTCCAAGAGAGGCACGACCGCGAGTACGCGGCCTGATCTCCGTCACAGTTTACACACTGGAGAGCGTTCTTACAAGCTTCAGTGGCGTGTTCATGGACACTGCATTTCGCACATGTTTGGCGGCCCGGGCAGCTCTGTGAATTGTGGCCGCAACGCTGGCATTTGAAACATCTTAGGGGATTTGGCACATATGGGCTGACACGGAACTTGATGTACCCGGCCTCTGCAGACTCGAGCAGAATACTGGAACCAAATGTGAGTATTAGGTGATTCGTTTGAATTGCTTTACCATCCCTTCTCATCTTAATTCTTCTGACATTGACAACATTCTGCTCACTGAAGCGCTCCGAGAGCTCAGCCTCTGTCAGCTGGAGCAAATCATCAACCAAGACAACGCCGCGGGTGGTGTTCAGAGTGCGGTGTGGAGTTACTGTCAATGGAACATCCCCAAATGATACTAGACTGGGCAACTTTTCGTATTGTTTCTGATCATGCAGCTCTAACCGGAGATCACCACTTGCCAGCCTTGATACCTTGTAGCCTGGACCAAGGACCTCAGTTAAGGGCTTGGAAACTAGAAAAGGGGAAATGTTTCGTACTTGTTTATCGGATTTTTCTGAGCGGATAACATGGTACCGTGGGAAATTCGGTCTTTGACGTCAAAGGAACTGGAAAACATCTTCGGTGCGCCCTCTTTTCTGAGGGCGATCGGGAAGGTGAGGAAAACAACTAGCCATAGAATAATGTAATTTTCGGCGATAATGCCAGCCACCCACCGTGGAGCGCTACAACGGGACGCTACAGGGACTGTAAAAACAGGTCCTGCAAACACCAGCTGTACGTTATCGCTATAATCAAATATGAGATAACCTAGGTTGGCTATTCACACAAGGTTAACCCTTGCTGCCTGGAAAAAGTGGAAGTAATCGGAGGCTAGGAGAGGATAGGAAGGATGAAAAGTAAGAAAAGGATGAAGGCTGGAGGGAGAGAGAGACAGGAAAAGGCAACTACCGATTTCCCCCGGGTGGGTCAGTCCGGGGGTGCCGTCTTCGTGTAGCCGAGGCCAAAGAGGTGTGTTGCCTCCACCGAGGGGCCGTAAAGGTCCAAATACCGGCACCGGCTCAACCCCCAGGATCCCCTTTTCCCCGGACACGGCTAAGCGGCGCACGGTTAGACGCGGGAGAGTCCAACCCTCGTATGCTCGGGTACGTGGTGTCGCCGCACACCAAACGCCTGCTCACGCAGACGTCCCTGCGGGGTGAGAAATCGAGGCAAACAGCATCTAACTGACCTTTCTTGTTAAGTGCGCTTGAAAAATCGTGTATGGTTTCGGTGAGCTGGGTAACCGTTGACAATTTTTGCCTAAAACCATGTTGGTTAGGAAGAAGGATATTAGCATTTTCCACCTAATTGAACAAGCTTTTTCATATTACATGCTCCATGATCCTGCAGCATGTAGAGGTAATTGAAATGGGCCTATAATTTTCGATGATGTGCCTGTTGCCGGATGTATAGATGGGGACAACTCTAGCTGTCATCCACTCAGATGGCAATTTGTGCAGCTCTAGGGACGTCTTAAAAATGATACAGAGATACTTAGCTATCTATTCCGCATATCGTTTTAAAAATTCACTTGGGATGCCATTAGGACCGCCTGATTTTTTGTGTCTATGTTAAGAAGTAGTGCATATATCCCCTCCTCATAGAAAACGATTTCTGGCATAGGCAACACACCCTCGGTGCGATTCTCCTCAAGGTCAGTGGAACGAGCACAGAATCGGTGGAGCGAGTACAGAATGAAAATATTCATTATATTTTTCAGCAAATTGAGCACAGTCGTTAATTATGTTGCCATCAATACAGACATATTGTATTTGCTCGTGCGACGGGGCAAGGTGACGCCAAAAATGCTGTGGTGAATCTCTAATGAAATTGGGTAGCGTCTGCAAGTAAAAGTGTTCCTTTACCGTTACGAGCATGTGCTTAAGAGTTTGGGAAAGCTGCGAAATCTCCACCTTATTCCTCTCTTTAGTCCTACTTCTGCGTCTTATCCTTCGTTTAAGCTTTATTATATTGCGGCTAATCCAAGGATTGCGCTTCTTTACTGCCTTGATTCGTTTTGGCACGAACTTTTCCAGACACTAGATCACCGTATTCTTAAACTTATTCCACAAGATGTTGACGTCAGTCGCCCCATCGAACGAGTACAGTGACATTTCAAGACACTCCAAGATGCTAACACCGTTGGCGTTGCTATAATCTCTTATACAGATAGTAGGCCTCTTTGAATTCTTCGTCGGAAAGGCTTCCTTTACACAAAGCAAAACCAGTTTATGATCAGAAATCCTGTCTTTGACGGAAACACTACAATCTGGTACATTGCTTGCAATAAGCACATCAAGTAAGGATTCCGAGGTCTGTGTAACTCTAGTATTTTCAAGAACTATTTTCGTGAGGTCGTAACTGAAAGTCAGGTTTAACAAAGCTTCACAATGTACAAGATCAGTTGTGCCCACTGCAAGATCAGCCCAATCTATTCCCGGTAAATTGAAATCTCCTGCAATAATGACACGGGTGTTAAGAGGAACATTGTTTCACGTATAATCTTGAGGGCATTGTAAAAATGAAAGAGGAGCATCCGGAGGTTGATAGACAGCTGAAATAATAAAAGGAACGCCTAGAAACTGTGTTCTGCACCAAATACTTTCAGTATTAGGGCAGTCATCCAGAACGATTAGCTCAATGTCTTCCTTACAAACAACTGCCACGCCTCCACCACGCGTTCCGCGGCCCTTGCGGATAATGATATAACCTGGCAGGATTAATTCAGTCTTTTATTTCGGGGCGTAGCCAAGTTTCTGTGACAAAAACGACATCTGGCTTGTACTGCAAAAGAAGATGTTCATATTCGACGGTCTTGTTTGCCAGGCTACGAACGTTGACATTAATCAAGTTGAAATCCCTGGGTTTGCTTTCTCTTTGTCACTTTGTTGTACTCGAGCTTGACCCTCCCTTACGCACCTTCTTTAGGCACGTTTTTTCTTCGTCCCAGATAAACGTGTGATTGTCGATCAAAATCTTATCACGGACGAGGCGAACCTTCATTCCACTGTCCTTTTCAGCTTTTGCACTTTCCCAAAGGTGTTTGCGCTTTCGTAGCGTCACCTCGGAATAATCATCTGCCTTTTCATTGTAGTCAAAAAATCATACAATACCTGGTCGACATTTATTCGTTCGTTGTCTCCGAATTCTGTGAATTCTTTCAACTGTGCTGACTTTCATTCCAAGTTTCTCCTCAAATACATCTCGCAGAACTCGCGTTTTTAATTTATCATTCGTTTCACTAGTACTTTCTGTTATTCCGAAGACAATTAAGTTGTTTCTACGACTTCGATCTTCCATCTCAACCATTCTTTCTTGGCTGTACTGCAGAGCACTACCTATGTTGTTAATTTCTGTTTGAAGGCGCTCTATTTTTCCTTCACTTTCCTTTACAGCCCTCATGGTCGATTCCATCTCCCATATCTTCTTGTTTATGACTTCTAACGGGTTGAGAAGGTAGCCTGCGTTGCTCTTACTTGTTTTATATCCTCACTCATTAGTTGTTGCCCTTCCAAATTTTCCGCGAGCATTTCTTCAACTGTTTTGGTACCAGGATTAAGCTCAACATCACCAGACAGTATCAGCAACATATAAATACCTTCCAGGGCACAAGAAGCACACAGTTCGGGGCATGGCAGAACAGTAATAAGCCGGTTGTCACTTCCGAAGCACTTCTCAAATTTACTAACCTGTAACAAGAGAGTGGCCGGTTCAGTCTTCATGACAGCACCTTCGCCATGCCTACGGGATTGCTGCGTGCCGACTGCACTTATATAGCTACTACACTGGGATGTCACTGTCGTTATCGGTACTGTTCCGTGCGCATGCTCCAGTCCGGAAGTAGCAAGCTGCCATGATGTTCCTTGGATGCGACGTACCTCGCAGCTGGCGATGGCTGCTTCCTTGCTTGAAGCGTACGCCGAAATGGGTGCATTGCACAGGAAAACCTCGCAGCTGGCGATGGCTGTTTCCTTGCTTGAAGCGTACGCTGAAATGGGTGCATTGCACAGGAGAACCTGTAACAACAGAATGGCTGGTTCAGTCTTCATGACAGCACCTTTGCCATGCCTACGGGATTGCTGCGTGCTGACTGCACTTATATAGCTACTACACTGGGATGTCACTGTCGTTATCGGTGCTGTTCCGTGCGCATGCTCCAGTCCGGAAGTAGCAAGCTGCCATGATGTTCCTTGGATGCGACGTACCTCGCAGCTGGCGATGGCTGCTTCCTTGCTTGAAGCGTACGCCGAAATGGGTGCATTGCACAGGAAAACCTCGCAGCTGGCGATGGCTGTTTCCTTGCTTGAAGCGTACGCTGAAATGGGTGCATTGCACGGGAAAACCTGTAACAGCCGCTTCATTCTTCATGACAGCACTTTCGCCATGCTCACCAGTTCTTTTCGAGTGCTTCACTCAAGTTCATCGCCTATCTTATGATTTTTGTTGCCTTTCAACTTCTGGAGCAATGTTTCCCCCACCCACCTCAACACTTAGCGAGGGTAGCCAGCTTTTAAAAGCCGCTCGATCTGATTGTCAAAACTCATCTTTGTCCTATGAACTACCGATTTTTTTAATCGCAGATTCCAGGCAGGTTTTTGAAATCGCTCTCATTTTACAATTTTTGAGTGGGCGGAATCCGATGGTCACAGCTTTTTTTAGCGCTTGGTCAGTAGTACCAACAAACATGTTCTTATAAAAACATCATATTTCAATCTAAAAACGGCAGCACGTTCTCAACCGGAATTTCGTGGGTAAAAGACAGGCCTTGGCCGCGAAGTGGGTTAAAACCGCGCTGATTTTATCATTGCACGTTGAAGAATACTCTTCGTCCAAAAGTATTAAAAAATCGTCTACATTTCTAAAAACCTTTACCACGTGCGTGTTCTTAAAACAATTGTCGAGGCTTATATCCGTTTCAGAAAGAAATGGGTGACGGAGCAGAGGCGCCAAGCACGAACATATACAGATGCCCTTTTGTCAGTACAGTTGGTTGTCGAAAAAACAAAAGTACTTTGGAGATTGCCTTCCTATAAGGCCAGGAAATTATCTAGTCTTATTCTGTGAAGGTACGGGATGTACCTTCACATGGTTAGACACATCTCAAGCAAGTGGCGAACGGGCATGGAGTTCCTGTGGTCTTCTCCGCCCCGAACAAGCTGGCCCGTTTCTGCCCCAGAATCACGGGTGGCGCTACGAACGAGTGTATAATAAAGCACGTTAAGCACTAAATGCATTGTATTACGAACGGCCCGCAAGGGTACCGACCAGCAAAATTTTCCTAGCCAGCTGCAGATGCGGGGGTGGTGACCTTCTCAGAAGCGACCTTGCACCTCTTCGCCCCGTCCTGCGGCGACTCGCTTTGTAGGGACGACGATGGGCCGCATCAACACCCCCTCGGCACCGCTATGACTAAACGTGGTCGGCGGACCAAGTATTGTTAGTGGATTCGCCGTCGCCGCCACTTGTTGCTTGGAGCGGGGGAATTCCTGCAAAGAGATATTTTGCAGCTGCGGTCTCACGGGCGCCAGTAGTCGTCGGTCAATGAACAGACGCGGCGGCCAGTTCTTGGATCAGGAGGCGCCTGCTCGGGTCAAGACCCCTGTCTGCAAGAATCCCTCTCACCTGGATGGTTCAGTTAAACCTGTGCGGGAGTGAGTGTGTAAACCCTCCGCCTCAAAGGCGGGTCGGCTACGATGACTTTGAACACTCCCATTGGTCGAAGGTTGAATGCCCGTTTTCCCTCACCTAGCGATCTAGGGAGGACAGAGTGCTTTTAAGCAGCCGTTGTCGGCTGTTCAGTGTGCATTCCTCTTTCAGTCATGTAATACTGATGAACTGTAACGTTCTCATGTAGATGCTGTAAATAAATCCCATATTCCTCGTTCTCAGTGAGAACAAGCCTTTGCCTTCAACAACGCCCTCAGCGTGGATAAGTTGGACGACGGCATGGGCCACCTACCATCTATTTCTTGCCTGACCCCAACCATTACAACTGGCTGACAGCGGTCAGACGGACTTTAAGACGTTATGCTGTGTCTGCGCTGAGTGCTTGGTTCTTGCTTTGACTCACTAGGCTTCATTTTATGATCGTTCTGTTTAGAACAGTAGGGAAGCTGAATTGTTGATTGTTAGCTAGGTTGTGTGTTCCTAGGTAGGTTTAGTGAGCAGGATCAAGGCAGTAAAGCAGCAATCATGGAGTTAAGGACACTGCTGAGAGACGAATTGTTTATTGTTGGTGAAGAACTGGTCCTGGAGGTACGCAAGGAAATGCTAAAATCGGAATTATTGCTGCTGATTTCCAAACAGGCCAGTGGCGGGGACATTGAAATTGGGTTGGAACTTGGACAGAGAGAGAGAGAGAAGAACGGGACAGAGAAAGAGAGGAACGCGAGAAAATGCGAGTTAAGAAAACTGCAACTTGAACTTAAAAGCAAACGTTTGGAGTTGTCTCCAAACGCTCCGAGATTGATAAGATGACTTTTATGTAAGCATGTAGTTTCGCGAGATGTTCATTAGTGAGCAGATATGCTCTTTTTTGTGTGTGTGAGTAACCTGAGTGTCAAGGTTATCGCTGAGAGGCCTATGGTAACGCGCATGTGTATTAGTTAACCTTCTTTTTTTAAGCCTTCTTTTATTTTCTAAGGTTAACCGCGTAGGTTTTCAGGAAGTGCATCATTTGCACTGAGAAGCGTTCTTAGTTCCATTAGCGCGTGCCCTGTGTGGACAGAAGGAAGCAGATTTATGACTGGATTGCTCGTGTGTGTTGAGGGCAGCCGTATTCTGACTTCTCTGATAAGCATGCGTGGAACGAGTTATTAGGCGACGCATTGTTTTAAAAGGGTTCTGCGGAGTCCATAGGTTACGCAAATTAAGTTCTTGTTTAGATTACGTGTCCTGTAAGGTCTAAAGGAAGAAACGTGAGATAAGTACGTCACTCCGATAGGGTGAGAACAGGCTGTTAAAAAAGTTAGGCCACTTAAGTTATGTTCGGCTGTTTTCATTATTTGTTTGCAACGACAACGACCCTTTGTTTTGCTACAACAATAACACTCTGGTCTTGTCGGCATTCAGGGAGAAATGGATAGCGGTTTGGAGAGGTGGTTGGTACTGCTTGTTCAAAGTTGGGGAAATAAAAGATCAGGGTTCATTTTGACTCAGTAATAGCCTGGCGAGTCAGGGGTGGAGAGCCTGCGCTTACACGTGGTGCAGCGCTGTGTTGTTTTGTTTGCCTGACGTATGTTCTCCAGGGCCCAGGATCCCGAAGTTCGTCAAACGAGGCTCGACACCAATACCCTGCAGGTTCTTCCAGCGTTCCTCATGGCCAGCGAATTGATTTCACCGGCCATTCCTAACATCCGGGTCGAGGACGAGCTGTTACATGCGGGACCTTTTCCTGAGCCTCCTTAGAGTTCACCAGACCACATTGAATCGCGCCACAGCTAATTAAGGAGCGCAGAAGCATACCATATTCCCGAGGCGCGGCACGTGCAAACGAGTTGGCGTTCCCCACCTCGTGGGCCGCAGGTGGAGCTACACTGCTTGACTCTCCCCGAAAGTGAAGCGAGAGCCTGGCACTGTTCCAGGTAAAGCGGGTCCCGAAGCAAGACGGCTGTAATGCACCGTGAAACCCTGGCAGCATCGCCCCCATCCGCCTATTGTGACGGCGAATTGCAAGCCGGGAAGGCAATACCGCAGAGAGAAGTAAGTCCTCAGACAATTGGGGCCCAAGGAACGACCCTCTCCACCGGGTGTGACACAATCGCACGGGCGCCTACCATTGGACGAAAATGACGACACCTGAGCGGGCTCGCCGATTGGCCAAAAATGGCGTCACCTGAGCGGGCTCGCCGATTGGTCGAACGTGACGTGACTTCGAGACACCGAAGGGCTTAAAAGCCAGAGACCGGGAGCAGCAAGAGAGCATTCCTTCATTGATCTGTTTCCAGCTTCTTGCCACGGGCCGCAGCGCCCGAGTTTCTGCCGGCCCGTAATGACTATGACTGCTAATTTCTTGGTCATCTCACTGCAAATAATGTAAACAAACCTCCAGTTTTTCATCCCGACGTCCTCCTCAACTCTTACAGCCTTCGGACGCTCCCATTGGTCGAAGGTTGAACGGCCATTTTCCCTCACCTAGGGATATAGGGAAGACAGAGTGTATTTAAGCAGCCGTTGTCGGCTGTTCAATGTGCATTCCTCTTTCAGTCATGTTAGACTGGTGAACTGTAACGTCATCATGTAGATACTGTAAATAAATCCCATATTCCTCGTTCTCGATGAGAACAAGTCTCTCCCTTCAACAACGTCCTCAGCGTGGATAAGTTCGACGACGGCATGGGTCAGCTACCATCTATTTCATGCCCAACCTCAACCATTACAATTGCTCCATTGGAGGGGTTTACCTGATTTGGGTCAGCTGTGACAAGTGCTACATTGGGCAAACTGGGCGTTGCGTAAACGAGCGAATGAGGGAGCTCGCAAATATTTTAAAGAAAGATACAACTGCGCACCTGACAGCGCATTGCAGGTCTTGTCCTGACTGTGAACCAGTGTTTTTTAATGTCAGGATCCTAGGCAGAAGCAAAAACAAAACTGTACGTGAACTGATAGAGGCCTTCCATATCCATACCACTGGTCTAGCTCTCGTGAGTGAAACTTTTGTTACGCTTGATGATTCGTAATTCAGATTGCTAAGCATATAAAAATTGATAACAATGCCTTCGGCTGGCTGACGTCCTTTGCTTGTATATTGCGTTTGATCATGTGAATTTTTGTGTACATATAGCATGCTCTATCTTTCAGGATAAACAGCTGTGAGCATGACTCTCGTCTTTCCTTTCTTTCGCCTCTCATTGTCTTCTTTTTTTCGTGTTTTTTGCTATAAGAAGCAACATGTTAAGTAAACACCAACTCAGAAGTTAACCTTGAGAACTTGCATAGATGGCCGCAATAGGGCACAACATTGTCACTAGCTAGCGCTAGGATACGCAGCAACATCTTATGGTAGCATTTTATTTTTCCGAGGGGGTTTTTGCAAATGGTTAGCTAAAGTTCAACTCATTCCTGCGAAAACCTGCCATCATTCTGCTTTCGCCATTATTGAGGTAGGCTATAGGTGTTGCTCTCACTTATCAGTCTTGCTGACGTAGGGGCTCCTAAATTTTGGAGGGAATGCTGATCGGAAAATTCTCACGAAATTTCTACATGCTTTTGGAACCACTGCAGGTGGAACTACTTCCAATGATGAGCATTCGATTGTGTCATAAATGACCCGGCTCCTTAGAAATTTGTTGTGACTTCCTTTAAGCCTGTGTTGTTGCATCGCACACGGAGCATCCCATTTGTTTCTCCCTTTACAGCGACTACTGTTATTCAGTTTTATGTTGCATGAAATAGAAAGGCATTTTAAACGAGGCCAAGAATAAGTGCATGGTTTGAATGTGTATAAGATGACTAGGGTCACATGACTCGGTGAACAAGCTTGCAGGTGTCGCTTTAAAGGAATGCTAAATAGAAACACTAAATCATTTGAGATGGATTAAGTATTCTCTGAGGGCGCTTTCTGTGTTAGTTTTTGTTATAAAAACGTAATTATAAAGAGAGAAATGGAAGGTCAAAATTGAACTTTTCTCATTTTGTGCCAGAGCTTCACTGCTGGTATGTCAGCCGCGCATTATGCATTCCAGAGTATTTTCTTATATTTTCGCTATCGCGGTTCTGTTCATGCCCTTAAAACTTGCTAAGTTCAGTTGCACAGTCACTTAGAATGCAATGTCAATATGTAGCAAAGTCAAGTAAATAAACCACTAGCAGGTGGCGTCAAAATTCAAGGCATAACGGCAAGCTGGTGGGGCAACTTTATTGTGGTTTCACTGACCATCTTTCATTCTGTATTTTCTGGCATATAAAGCCTCTTCTCTTGGTGACTATAGTTTCTTTTAGTATTGTGGTAGGGTAATTTACGAATGCAGCTCAAATAATTATTTTTTCGTGTAGCGCGCTTTAAATTTTTGTCTGAATCATGTGGCATGAGATAACACTGCCCGAAGGTTCAGTTGCATGTCAGCAATTTGCGATTAATAATCACTAGCGCTGTCTTCAGGTGCTCAGAGATGTCACACGACTTGCTCCTAATTGTAATCATTCCCTACAAAGGCATAAAGAGGATCTATTTATTATGTTCAGCAGTAAGCTCAGTCGTACTGGTGGGGTGACAAACCTTTACAGTAGGAAAGCACTGCTTTAAATATTTGCTTTTTAGCATTTTTAATTCTAATATGCTGTCTTCTCGAAAACATGTTTTGTGTGTAGAATGTTTCAGAACTTGTTTTTACCTGAACTGTCGTGGAAAGACCAGTTCACCATTTTGACTGCTGCTTAGTTACGCCTAGCTTGATCCCTGGAGTTGACTGTATGCTTAGTCTTTACACAAAAATTAAGGTGGTTTTCAATGATGCCACCTCTCCACAATATTGCATTACCACCAGTTTCTCGAATTAATTGAACAAATGCAAGATTCTGTAAAAGCAAACTTGTCTTGCACAGCAAATCGAATAAGGCTTCTTAAGTGCAGTGGCAGGTATAGCAGGATGGTAGAAAATTGTTTCATCAAGATGTGCTGCATCGGAAGGTATGGTTCTTGTTCATTCTATCCAACCTAGCATTATCTGATCTTTATGTTCCTTTTAGTTCTATTCATAGTGCATCGATACCTAAGATTTAAGGGACAGCAGGATGTGGAGTTCAAAGTGCACACGTACCCAAGAAATAACAATCAGAGAGAGAGTGAAAAAGCACAGCGCTCTTTCACTTTCATTGTCAGCCCCATAAAATTGAACTCTTGCCAATTTGCTCATGCTTCAACTTTTGTGGTTCGTGTTTTCTGTCTACAAAATGCCCATCTGCAAGTCGTACCACTAGTGATTTTTGTATGTATGAAAAAGGCTTATGTAATTCTAGAATGATTTTGCTTGTTCTAAACATAGCAAGGAACTTGGCACTGTGTGTTTTAAATGCTAAATTGGATAAGAAGCTATTGTGGTACTCTTTATAGTGCCCTGGTGCATTAAGCTTGTGCAGAAGAAAAGCGTGGGCTATGTTGATGAAAATTAGGTTGAAGCTACGGAAGGATGATTATCAAGGTGTAATAATGGCCTCCGGGTACACTAACTTAGTTATCCTTCCGGGGACACTTGTAAGTTAACCTTATCAGTATATATACATACATATATATATATATATATATATATATATATATATATATATATATATATATATATATATATTAGCCTTATGGTTGCAGTGCCTGCAGGATGGCCAGCAATGCAATACACATTAGAATTATTGTTCAAGTTGTGCAATGGTATCGGAATTGGCCCACCAAGTGACAACCTTTGCTCACGCTACATCTGAGATCAGCCCAGTTTACTCAGCCAGAGAGCCATCCATGCATAGGGTTAGGGACGTCGCAAAAAAGGCTTTCGCTAACTCTCTCAAACATTGATAGATCATACGTATAATCTTTCTTAGCTTGGATGCCTTGTTGCTCAAAGTGAAGATAGTTATGGGCACAATGTCTACATTTTATTCCTATTGATGCCAGCGAAAGTTACTTGGTTCACGGTGTCACCTTTTATATTGTTTCTCTTGGGACACTAAGGTCACTTGTTTTAATACTGCTGTAGGTATGGCTGGGCCTGGAGAGGAAGTGTAAGCAGACCACGCTATCTTGGTGATCGGCGCCGATCTGCGCGTCCAAGTTGGTCCCGAGACAGTTGGGCACCACTGTGCCTTGCTTCATTGACAAGGTGATATAACATGCTGAGCTTGTACCTCAATATCGTATTCAAAAATATGTTAAGGAAAAAATAAGGGTTGGCCTTCGTGATAGAGACACTCATGTTCTTTCTTTACGGCTCTCTTTTGACACTGTTCTGCATGGCCATATTTTGAGAGGGTGCTAACACTCCTTTATTACAAACTGCCATGGAGCTAGTTTATGCGTTAAACTAGCACACAATTCACAAGGAAGGAAAGGAGGTAACAGGACGGAGCACTACTAACACCTCAGTTTTATTACTCGCACAGTGATATTGTGCGAAAGGTGAAAGGGGGAGAATAGATAAATCTGAATACATGCTGCTAGCACAAAAACAAAAAGGACAGACAACATGACTAGCGTGACGCTTGTTTTACAATGATAATAGGCAGTCTCACTATCTAGTATTCCTCTGGATGGGGAGCTAACGCACTGGTTCCCCGTCAGACATATAAGAAAGCCTCACATATCCCTCCAGCGCTTTTGTCTTTATATTTTTCCACAATCAAACAGTTTTCATACATCGGTGCATGTGCAGCAAGAGCAGTGCACTACTACTGCTAACTTACCCACACATAAATTTTTCTTGGTCACGCAACCAGTCACTTATACATTGGCTGGTTTAGCCAATGTAGCATTTTCTGCACGATAGTGGTATGTGATAGACACTGCACGTGTGCACTGTAGGTGCTTTTCTGCATGCTTTTTTTTTCACAGGTAGTGGTATAGGCATTTTCATTATATACATGCCGACGCAACAAGACAAGCCTTTTCTGCGCTGAGAAAGAATTGTAGCAAAAGCCAGCATGGGCGTAACTTTCTCAGCACGAAACAAGCTTGATGCCTTGGTTTCGGCTCATTGGCTCGATGGATTTTGAGCTCATACGGATTTCTGGCTCACACTTGTAGACAAGCTTGTAGGCTGTGCTTCTGTAATTTGCACTACACACTGACAGCACAGGTGTGGTCCTCATCTTCGGAAGAGGGCTGACTGATGGCACCTTCCATGGCGCAGACGACTTGTGTAGGGGGAGGCACCAGTGTTGATGTTTGTTCCCTTGTGCAAAACAGCAGTTTTAGGTTTAGAGTAGTTGTAGGAAGACAAGTTAAACGTAACTTCCATGCGTTGAGTGGGCTCATTTCTCTTGGGGAATCCAGCTTTTTTTTCTTGCAACTGTGCACAGGTGCTTCCCTAGCGTCGGCGTGAAGTTGGCATAGAGTTGTGCATTCGGGAACTCCTGAAGAATGGCCTGCTGTAGTTAGTGCTTTGCGAAGAATGCACCTTCTACCAAGCCATTGATTTTCTGTCAGCATGCTTGTACTCATGATACCAGTCATTTCTCGGCTTGCCGAATTATCTTGAGGCCTCACGCTGATGCTACCGATGTCTTCACTAGAATAGCGCCCTGGGCCTGTTGGTTTTCCATCCTGGTGTTAACAGCGCAAAACGTAGACAGGACACGAGACGAGAATACGACCCCACAAGCGCTGACTTTATACAACGTTTATTTGAAATGAACATACCTTTGCCCACACGTGTTACAGACATGTAATTGCACATCATGTGAAACGCGCACTTTTTTCCACTCAAGATAATGATTGCACGTGCAAAAGCTCAAGTTCTTTTTTGTTAGTAACAAGGATGGCGTGCTAACGCATTGCTCACGAAGTATGGCAATCTCAGCTGCCTCAATTATCTCTCGAACCAGCTGGTCATTATTTTTTCTCCGCACTTTACAGCGTCTGAATTCTGCAGCACAAGCTTTAGAGGGGCAATCCCTGACGTGGATATCTAGATTCTTGTTCGCCTGCTCGACGCTAAGTTTATGTTCCTTTAGTCTTTCGTTTCAGCATCTTTAAGTTAGCTCCATATACTTTTTTCCATATTTCAAAGGTACAGAATACACCACGAGTTCTGTGCAATCCGCAAAACGGCTCTTGTGATTTATCGTGTGCTCTTGTTTTATTGATTCTTGTGCATTGACGCGTCGGCAGAGGCTTTTCAATTTTTCCGGGGCAGTAAGCACAACATTAACTCCAGATTTTCGCCCTATCATTTTCAAGCGGCAAGATAAGTTGTGCACGTATTCCAGGGCCATGGTCCTTCACTTTTCTTACATTTGTGTGTTCTCGCCACCTTTCTCGCCATGGACATACTCCAGTTGCAGTTTCTTGCTCATTTGTTTCACAACAGACACAAGAAGGTTCGACGAGTAACCAGCCCCAGTAAGGTGCTCAACGTGAAGACGAAAACTTTGTTCCATTGTGTGGATGCACAATTTTTTAAGCGCATTTGATAGACAAACATTTACAATGGCTCTCTACACCAGTTTTGAAAGCGCTGATCGGAATGGCAGTGGCGCCTTGTCACCTCTGGGTTCATAGGCCCAGCAGATCTTCGACCTAGAGAACTCGAGTGTGAGATCAAGGAATCTCAAAAACCTTTGAGATTTTTTGAGACTCTTTGAGAAACAATATAATTACAGGTTGAAGCTCACGGTAATGTTTTATTCTGTATAATTTTACCGACAAAAGCCGATGAAAGGAGGCCCACAGTGACTAGTGAACCTGTCCAAGGGTCTATGTTGTCAAGAAGTTTGAAACCCGTTTGCATAGGCTAACGATCGCAAGGCAAAGTCGTGCAGTTGCTTGAAACAATATCATGCACTTCAAGGAATGGTGTAATTTTTTTAGCTGTAGTCAGCATCATGGATATACGGTGCCCTTAGAATTTTGGTTAAAAGTAAGGAAGGTAAGGCAGAATAGGCCATTTAAAACAAGTGGGAGTAGTTTCGACATTAGTAGATCGTGGCTCAAAACATCTGACAATTTCTTGCTTTGGGAAGTATCAAATTATTGTAAATTTAGCTGCTGTCGGCCTATTTTGCATAAACATTTTGTCTTGTTAATATACTATTTGCTTTATAAAAAATTCAATTCTTGAGTTTCACATACTGAAGTCACCATATGATTACGGGGCATGCTCTAGTGGGGACTCTGTATAATACATGAAACACTCGTTAATTGCAACTCTGATATCTAAAAATATCAGTCAAGTCAAATGTTTTTTCTTGGCTCGGTGTTAACTCTATGTATATTTCACTCCTTATCCCGAAATCTTTTGCGCTGTGCTCCTGATATCTCGAAATCTTGACATCGGGAATGTAGGGAAAAAGTCATCACCCAAAGGTTTTCATACTTTGTGCGCAACTGTGATATCGCCAAAAAGTGGCAAGATTGCAAATTTGTAGCAAATTCCACTTCATTCTACGGCACTCTTATCCCTTGTTCACGTGTCCGGCTGCAATCTCATTGATAATCTTGGCGGAGTGTTCCTCTGACCCTTGAAGAAGCGCGATGAGTACAAGAAGGCACACGTGACGTCCACGACAGGCATGCTCACATGTGCGCGGAGAGCTGTCAGCTTGCTTATTTGCTGTGCTCTGTGCGGACCGGCGCGCTACGCCAAGATTCAAGCTGCGCCAAATGTTTTGCATGCTATAGGTTTTCTTTATTAACAAGTTCAGGGCTGCAATTTTGTTACAATGTCTTTTCCGATGCCGCTTCTAATCACACATTATCAGTTGTGAGAGCGATCTCCACCCGCATTATCAGTACCCGATAAGCCGGTCAAAAACGGTGGAAGAGCGGCACATAATCAAGCGGAATGCATGGCTATAATATCTCGACCCTCGGACAGTATTACCGGTTCATATCTTTTTTTTTTGTCATACGAGCACTTTCGCGATATTACATGTGACTAGGCTTTGGACACATCAATGCCTACGTGCAACAGTGTTTGCTACGGTCTGTGCAACAATTGCTGTTGCCCGTAGATGCCCAACATCTCGGGTGGCAAAATGCACAATACTTTGCGAAAGTGATCTACTATAAAGTACCGCTTTTGCTATATTTATCTTTTGCAAGAAATTTAGCGGCTGGTGGCACCTACCTTGAAAGACTTTACATGGTCTTCGCACGGCCAGATCCTTCTACGTTTGTGAATTGCTTATCTCAAGATTTCCCCAGGTTTCTACAGCTTCAAGTTGACGGGATTTTGCTGTGTTTTGATCAACCAATCCTTAAAGTCTACTCAATGGAACTCACATAGGCGTTTTTGCATTTCCCTGCCATCGAAATGCCGCCATTGTGGCTGGGATTCAATCCCATGCCCTCTGCCTGAGCAGAGCTATACCGAAGCCCCTACACTGCAGTATTTACTTTGCTGACAAAAGGGTTTAGTTTCTCAATAATTTATTATCTCAACCTGACCGTGTTGTTCTTAAAGTACATTTCATGCTTGTATTCTGTTGTTTTAATACTAGTAATCATTGTTAATCAAACAATGTGTCCATATTTCTATAACACTTTTCTCAGGGGCCTGCTAATTATGTCAGCTTATTCTCCCACAGTAATTCAAGGTACCTTGAAACATACGCACTGCATGAAACCACATATTTTTCAATAACATGTGCACATTATCTCTTTTTATCTGCATGCTCTACCATTCTTATCTGTGTGAACAAAGGCAAAAACGATTTTGCCTATGCGTTAACCTGTAACCTGAGTGCAAATAAATTATTGGCTGTACTGTTTCAGGTGCCCTGCTAGCTCTCGCCCAAGCAACACATTCCAGCGGTCTTCTCTCGGCAGACTGGGTGCATCAAAATACGATTAGGAAGTCCAATAAACAGTGCTTGTGACCGAAATGAAATGCTTTCGCTTAAACCGGAGGACTTCAGGATTATTGAAAACTAAAGTTTGTGTACAGAAAAACCTACTTAACGTATAGTTGTCTGTTTTACTTACAAGTACATGTCATTACACCTTTTCCATTTCAACATTACGCGTTATTGTACACTTGTGAACAAACCATTAGAGCAACAAAGCACTACAGCAAGACGAATAAAAAGGTGTGGGGTTTTACATGCCAAAAGCACTTTCTGATTATGAGGCACGCCATAAGAGGAATACAAGTAATCCGAATGTAGTAAACTTACAAGAATTAGATTTGCATACTTGTAGTAAATATGTAGATGAGGTACAGTCGTTTTCAGGGTGCATTTTCTTGTAGTTCATACATTGTGAATGCACTCGTAGGTCATACAAAACTCGTTCGTAATGTACCCCATCAGTGTTGGTATTTCTAATCAATTTACGCCGAAAATTTGTTCCTCTTTGTATCAAGCAATCTACGAAGCAAACCTATATGTGAAAGTGGCCTTCTTGGAGCAAACATAATGCAGATCTACTTATCTTCAATGCTGATCGCAAACACAGCTGTCTACCAAATAGGTTTAAAGAGTAAATTACATTAAGCGACATATATCCATACTGAAAGGACCTCGTACGGATGGAGCAATAAATAGGTCTGAATGGGGGCAAACAGGAAGGGAATACACAGGATCAAACAGGACTGAATTATATAGGGCAGGAATAAACAGAACTAAGCAGGATTTAGACGGGTCGGGAATAAACACGATTAAGCAGGATTTAAACCGGTCAGAACTGAACAGGATCGAACAGGGTCCCGTTCCATGACCATATTTGATGAATCCTGTTTGAAAATCAATAGGATTTTCTAGTAAGGTAGGTAGACGTGACTGCACATCGAGGGTGTTTGGAATGTGCGTGTCTGTGACAAACGCCATGTTGTCGACTGGTGCTTATTGAGTGACTTGTTATGGGGCTGATACTACATTCTTGCCTTGCGGTAATGCATGAGGGTACCCAACCAGGCTCTGTCCTGGTTAACCTCCATGCCTTTCATTTATCATTTGCTCTCTCTCTCACTCACCATGTGTAACCATTCTGTCTTCTGTGTGGCCGCGCCAGGAGACGACTACCTCGTGTTGAGCCTGCTGGGCTGCCAGTCGCCGGGTGGTCGCGCCTTCGATGACGGGTGACGCCCTGTGGACGATTTCTTGGACAGCGTCGGACAGCGTCGAGGGCGATACGGGCAAGGCCCGTATGGTCCAGGGCGCAGATTAACTCAACGCGGCGGCGATAGGATGGAGATGTGCTTGAGAATGCGGTTTACTTTCGGTGAGATGAGGCCTCTGATGAAGTTTCGGATAGCGGTCTTGGAGTCGGTAATAATCCACGAGGCCGTAATCGTAGCGTAGGCGAAATCAATCAAAGCTTCTTCGCCCTCTTCAGGTTGTGTGCTACGTATGGAGCTTGTGGTGGTAGTGGTATGGTTCGGTCGCGGGACCACAGCTAGGGCCATAATCGGTAGTTGCTAGCACTGCGCCTCGTCTGCGTCTGCGTAAGTTACATGTGTGTCCCCCTCATAACGGCTGTTGACATTTCTCGCGCAGTCAACGAGCCGTTCTGCATAATAAGCAGGGTGCATATTGCGTGGGATAGGAGGGATAAGGAACATGTCTCGGAGGTCCGAAGGCATGGCGAGCATGGCTACAGTCTGCGTAAGGTATCGGATGTCCAGGATGCGGAGGATATGCCGCCGGGTCTTCGTTTGTGAGAGCCGCTTGTAGTGTGCAATGTGCTGGGCATGAAATAAATCATCAGTGGTGTTACCTAAGCCCAATTCTCTTAGGTTCTGATTCGCCTTCGATTGAAGGACTTGCAGGCCTTACTTGTATTCCTTCTTTACAAAGATGTTAATCCTGTGTTTCTCGGTGTTGGAGTTTCATAGGAAGAGTGTGGCGTGCACGATGAGGCTGATAATAAAAGCTTGTACCAACCGTATTAGGTAGTCCTCTTTCATTCCCCTGTGTTCGGTGGCAATGCACGAGATGAGCCTTCCTGTTTGAGTAGGTTCGGTGCTGAGGCATTCCATGGTAACTGTGCTTTTACGGCTATGTTGTATACGGAGCCCGAGGACTCGGAGGCTAGGCACGCAGTGTATTCGATGTCCTTTGACCTCGAGCATGGTGGGGTGCTTTCTCTCCTGAATCGCTCGGCGGTGCGCAACGGGACCTAAGATAAGTCATTCGGATTCAGCTGGCAAACACGAACGTCCTCTTGGTTCAACGTGCCCTAACACCGAGTTGATTGTTCCTTACAGCGTCCCTTGGTTTTTGCCAACACTTCTTCTAGCAGTGCACAGGACGATGTCATCTGCGTATAGGCAGTGATGTAGGCGTGGCATGGTCGACAGCTGTGCTGGGATCCTCTGGAATGCGATGTTAAAAAGCATGGGGGAAAGGACGGATCCCTGTGGTGTGCCTTTGCTGCCCAGCCGGATAACCTCTGACTGGATCCCCCTATTGTCGATTCGAGAGTGTGACTGGACAGAAAGTATTTATTGCAGTGATAGGTCTTTGTACTCACGTTTTTTTTTGCGAGAGGACCTCGAGAATAGCAAAGTGCTCGACGTTATCAAACGCTTTACTAAGCTCTACGCCGGGTGTGGCCCTCGTGTGCATTTAGGCTCCTGCCGAGCTTCAACTACTTAATGCTAAAGTCGAAACATGACATCCTGTGTCTACAGCCGTGGACGGAAGGATATTGATTTGTTGCAGCAGGGCCGCTAGGGAATCGTCGTCCCCGTTTAGAAGCAGCCTATTGGTGATTCGAGCGTCCCCCAGCGTAGAGTTCGGTAGCAGGTTCCGTACCACTGTCTGCACTTCGGCTAGGGTGATAGTAATGTCTACGGAGACGTTATGTAGACCTGTGTAGGGCATCTGCGCTTGAGTTCATCAGTAGCTTTTGGTCAGTAGCCCGAGTTTGATGTATGAACTTCTGTAGATCATATCGTTGTGTTGTTTTCTTGGTTGTGCGTCTAGAATGTGCCTCACAATGTTCCAGGTGCTGGGGAGGTTGGGTTGCCGGAGGTTGTGTTATTGGGGAGGTTGGGTTACTCTATACCATTGTTTGCTTAGCTGCAGTGCGCCCTTGTCAATGACCCTGTTTAGAATACTGCTTAGTTTGTGAAGCGTACGATCGGGTTTCTGGGTCGAGTAGTGTTTCCTGAGCCCCTACAAAGCCTCTGTCTTGTGTAGTATTTTACTGTCGAGCGTCTGAGCACCTGCACCTCCCGACATCCATTTGCTCGCCGCCTCCGCGTCAGCAAGAAGGTCGCTGGTCCTTGTCCATAATCATCAAGACGTTCAAACCTCTCGATTCTTGGCCGATACCCCGCTTCGAGTACGTGCCATATATTGAAGGACCATCAGCAGCAGCAGCAACTTGGCTGGACGAAGAGGGCGATACTCGTAGCCGATTAATAAAGGGCGCAAGAACGCGCTCTTCCTCTTATGAGAGAGCCCTTGAGTTCGCCAACAAAGCCAACAGGAGTCGTTGCCGCTCTACCCTGACATTTATTTGAGGCGTGCTCTTGGTGGCCGGCCATGGTACGGCTGTTCTCTCTTACTACACGCATGATTGTACATAGTGGCTATCGTAGGGAAGATACCAACCGCCAGGTAAATATTTTTTGTCGCTTTACATTTATTCGAATTTGTGTAGGTAAATGGAACAGTGCTCCTTTTCATTATGTGGCATAGCTGACCTTCGCTTTCTTGGTACCCATTTAAATGTCTCAACCGGGGTCCTTACAGTAGATACGATTAAATGTAAGTGTGTAGCCCGGTACTAGAAGAGTGCAATATACAGGGTGTTAAAAACTCAGTTTTATGGTTTTCTTAAAATTAGGTACAGGGAGGCACGCGAAGACTACCTGCGCAAGTAAGTTGTGTGGCCAGGGGGACACAAAGTGAGATGATAATAATCGCTGTCAGCCGCCAATTTAAATAATATTTAATAACTAAGTTTTTCTTGACTGCAGTAAATGGGTATTTGTACTGAAAAGCTAGAGGGTGTCGTTTTTACACAGTAGCAATTTGAAGAATTCCTCTAGCATGTCTGTGTTGCCGAGATATCCGACTCCAAATTTTTATTGTCGTTCACATGACTACACATGCAAGAGAGTAGGGATCAGCGCAAAGCTCCTCCCTTATGTGACGCGGGTTTTGCGTGCGGCTTTAGTCTAACAACGGGACTGAGGCATGGCAAAGATTATAAGCGTCCCCCTTCCCCTCTCGGCAGGCGAAATAAAAAATTGAAGAACCCGGAAACGCTGTCGTAACTAGCAAACTGCGCAGCCTTAACGATGGCGGCAGCTGCCATGTGGAGATAATGACGCGACCGTAGAAGCCAGAAAGCAGTGCTCGTGCGTGATGGTGGCTAGACGAGCGGACATGGTCCTTGCTAGGGCTACGCAAATAAAGTGACTGCTGATTTCCAAGTCTTGTAAGTTTTATTGAAATCAAGTGCGAGAACTGCACGGCACATCCCGCTGTCACATCTTCATTTCACGAGGCGAGAGGGGAATGGGAAAAACTATAATTTTGCCTATGCCGCCGCCCTGTTGTCAAACTGAACGCCGCACCAAACAGCCGCGTCACATCAGGGAGGAGCTTTGCGCCGATCCTCAGTCTCTTGCATACGTAATCATGTGAATAACAGTTAAAAACTGGAGTTGGATATCTCGGAGCACAAATACGCCAGAAGAATTCTTGTAACTAATAATCTGTCAAAACACTACTGCCTCTAGCTTTTCAGTACCAACATGCCCACTTGCTGCCATGAACAAACAATAAATTATTCATTTTTTGTTAATTTGGCTGCTGACAGCCAGATTTATCATTTTGTGCCCCCGTCGCTACATAACTTATTTGGACAGGTGTTTTTCGCGTGCCTCCCAGTGCCGAGTTTTAAGAAAACCATAAAGCCTAATTTTGAACAACCGGTATAAAGAAACGCCGAAAATAAGCTGCGTATTCACAATAAAAACACGCGAAAATTATCTTTGCAAATAAAAATAAAACACAAAAAATACGCAGACATTGTCCATTTACTTTCCCACCTATTCGGCAAGATTTAGTCCTGAAAATGGCTACATTCATTCTATGTTATTCATACCAGTCCCAGTGCCTCCAAGTTTTTCTGACTCTGTAAAAGCACAACATATTTTAAAAATACTTTGAATTAACTTTCCTCATGCCAGCTCATTTTCGGTCGATGCCCTGGAGAAGACACGTACCATCCCCCCCCCCCCCTCCCTTCCTGAGGGCACGATCATCACCCAGTTCTGTTGATGCCTAGCGACATATAATCGAATCAGAATGATTGATTGCCAAATGCTTTATTATATCTGATTTCATTATTTTTCGCAATTCAAGCTTTCTCAATCGTTCTTCGGTTTAGTCTCATGCAATGTATCTCTTAAATCACGCGATTTCTGGCCAATACGCAATAGTGGACATGAGCCACTCTCGGAGGCAAACGTGCAAGCAGACATATCGCCGGGGTAAGCCGCATTAAGAAGACGACGACGACGTTCCTTATTTGATGATAAAATTTTCAAGTGCCTTACTTTAGACGTCAACCTGGCGAGCCGAAGCAACCCAGCCACAATGAACCTTCAACAAAGTCCCATGTGCGTATATTAGAGAAAGGCTTCTTTCTTGACGTGTGCATTTTACCGCATAGGGTGTCGTGTATTAATATGTGCTTCTTCGTGCAGGGACATCGTGCAAGACTTGCCACAAACGGAATACTCGTGAGTTTGGCCTGCCATTGCTATAATTATGCTGATAAAGTGCGATGTCTTGCGACATCCTCAATGAAACACGAAACGTTGCATCTCAGTGCATCTCAGAGAATCTCCACGGCGCAAGCGGTACTGTGAAATCCTGACTCACCGTATGCAGAAGCGCGTTTATTCTTTGCCAGCTCTTCAGTAGTTGCCAATACGCACGTAGGAAAAAGTAAACACATCAAACATGGAATAAAAGAAGGGTGCAGTGTGCAATCACGGAAAGGTAATAATCGGGGGAGGGGGTGCCGGTTCCATTGTATACGCCCTGCTGTATATCTTCAAGAAATACCTCTATTTTGAGCTACTAATGCCTTAATTAAAAAATTTTGTATTCTAGTAATGGAGAAGAGTTAAGGTTTGGACGAGTTGGCCGTGTATCACGAGGTGCACGTATCGTGCGACGAGCTGGCTGGAAAGAGACTACGAGCGACGTCGCGCGCTCCATGTGCATCTAAAGATGTTTCAATTGTCAAGTATGCGCGGCGTGCACAGGGACTTGTGCCTTTCCGAGGAAAGGCGAACCTCATAAGCGATGTGCAAGCCTGAGATATTAAGATTTCTCAGAACATTCTTTCAGTGCTTGTTCACGTGGAAAGGTGATCGTATTTCCTTAAACGGTGGATATATATCGACCACATTTCTTAAATGTTCAGTACAACGTCTCTACTGGCTAGCACGAGACACGCTTGCTGTAAATTCTGTTGACACATCGAATTTGATACAAGAACTATAGTGAGCTGCCAGTTGTAGGCTCATTACTTATAATTTTATCATGTACAGAGAATCGCGCTTCCGAATACCCTGGATCGAAACGTATACAGCGCCTCACTAAAAGTAAACTTTATGAATAATGCTGTACATTTTCCTCCACGCAACAGTATTTCCTAGTGTTTGCCTTGATTGATTCGTTTTTCCAAAACTTGAAGTTTCTCCTGTAAGCTGTGAACAATAAACTCAACTTATACGGACGTTGTATGACTCGTAAACGCAGGATGGGAACGCGATTCATCGGTGACCGCACGCCCAGCAGCGACGAAGACGAGGGTAGTACGAGAGGCCCATGCAGTGTGTTCTGCATGGGCGGCACCATGGGAGCTGTGTTCTTCGTTGCTGCGGGAATCACACTTGCCTTCCTGATCATTAGGAACTTTGGTGAGAACCTTTTTTTTTTTTTATTTTGCCGTGAGCATCGTTTTTTTAGGATGCTTTGAACACTATGCTTTTTAGAGGAGAGTTGAGGAACCGGGTCCGCTATTGCATTCCTACTTCATTATAGAGATCTTAGATCATACATTATCCCCGTAATTTCACTCCCTTTCACCCCTCGAAATGTTGAAAGCTGAAATATTCCCACCAAGTCGAGCGGCTGAGGTGATCCGTTCCATTACTCCAATTCCAGTAAATTAAACGCATCTGCTATAATTGTTTAGTTATTAGTTTTACGTTCCTAGTAACTGAAAACATAGAGGTATTCATGTGGTTACAAATATGTTAGGTACACTTTTTCTCGGCCCAGAACACACCTTGCGGATGTTTACCTCTGCAGCGCGTAGTTGCCTGTGATCTCGATAACGTCTACCATTTTAAAACGAAGAATTTTCTAAATTTTCACTTAGACAAATTCCTCTCCCATGTGCGGTGGCATTTTAGCATTAGGCCTATAAGAACGATTGCGGGAGCATTTGTATGGGGCCACACAGATCTGTTCCTGATATAAAGCAAATGCCTGCAGTCAATACAGGATCCATAGTGTAGAAACTTTATTTATCTAACACATATACAACATGAGAACAGAAGACGACAGGTATAATAAGCTAGGCAAAAATACACAAAAGTGAAAACGAAATAAGACACCAGGAAACGATTTCAACGAACAAGGTCAGCGTGATACAAGACACGTGAAAGCCACATTAAACTTTATATGTATTTTTTCTAGCACAACATATAAAACTTATTTAGAAGGCATTAGACAATGAAGTCAATGATTCATTGCATCATCCGCGCACAAAAAACCTTTAATTGATGCATACGCTATTTGTGATATAGGCACTACAGAAAAGGAGCGTAAGGCGTTAGTGTATGGAATGCCGCACTTCTTTAAAACTCAATCAAACAGCTTCAAAGCAGTTTCATTAGAAATAGGTTAGCGCGAAGTTGAGACTATTGAGATTTATCAGGTTCAACTGCCCGAAAGAGGCGCCACACAGATAATATCCTCGACCCCCTCACGATGAAAGGGTCCATGGAATAGGCGCGCTCTATATCGGTGGATCCTACGCTAAATGCAAAAACACTTTTAGAGCGCAAATCTTAGGCGGCATTCCCTGTGTTGAGCTCGCCGTAACTGAGCGAACGAGCACAGCGAAGGATGAAAGAGCGAACGCTGATTACATTGGAGGATGAAAGACGGCAAGAGCGAAGAGAGGGGGAGGAGAAAAGCGAAGGAGCTAAAGCCCCTTAAACTTCGTAAAGTAGCGACACTCTCCTCCTCCGCCTTCACTCCTCCTCATTTCTCCTCTCTTTCACGCTCCCTCCTTGACCGTGGCGCCGCCTACATTGCTCGAGCGTAGCAACGGCACCAACATGCGCTCCTTGCCACTGCGTAGACGCTTCTCGAGCAAAAATGGCGCGGATGCGCGGCGCGAGGGCCCACGTGATCCTATTAGGCCAATGGCGACGCGGCGTCGGCCTCGGCCAGAGCGCGCGAGGAGGAGGCGGCATTCTTCAAAGCGTGGCAGTACTTTACGAAGTTTAAGGGGCTTTAGAAGGAGCAGGCTGCAGCGGAAGCATGAGGAGACAAGCGCAAGAGGCGACCACGCATGCGGCGAGCGCGTTCACCGCTGGCATGGGTAGAGTGTATAAGGTTGAGTGGGACGAGCGGTTGGCTAGGCGCATGCTTTGCAGTGAGGCGCGCGACGACGAACAATTCTGTGGCGGCACTGCGATTGAAGTGGATTGGGCCGCATCAAGGTCGCGCCGTTAGATACTTCTGGCGTTACTTCTCGGAAGGGTCTTTCGTACTACTTCGTGCTCGGGTATGTGCTTTGAGACCACTCAAGCGGTGTTCATAATTGCATATGACATGTATTTATACCTTAGGAATAGATGCCTTTATTTCTATTCTTTATTTTGTTTTATTTCCTTTTTAGTGCCACTTGGTGATGGCGCGTGCATTGCGACCGCAGTGTCAGCTTTCATTCCACTTTGTTATTGTGCAGTTCCCTCTGGGAAACAAATTTTTTCCTTGTTCTTTCAGCAGCATCTATCTCTTGTGTTTGTTTTTGCACATATAGTTTTTCTTCGGCAGGTCTTGCCAAACGCACACGGAAAAACATATCTGTCCCATCTGACTGTCTGTACTCCGATGTACGGGAAGTATTCTTATAGCAAAAAAATCTGCATAGGAACATTCCATACATGTTTTCATCTCCCTCGTCTAAGAATGTTGAATAATTGGTTCTTTTATTTCGGTCGGACATCGAGTTTCACAAAAAGTTGTATGTAACCAAACTTTCTGTTGTCTAATCCATGCTTTAAAAAAAGTGGAGCGGTAGCGTAATTATTGTCTATACAGTGGATATGGCGTTGCGCTGCTAAGCTCAACCTCACGCGTTGAAACAAGGTCACGGAATTCGATGTGAACTAACTGTAAAAACACGCGTGTACTTCTGACCATGTGCACGTCGAACAACCCCAGGTGATGAGAAGTGAACACGGTGTCTCATAATCATGGGCGAGATCATAGATATTTTCTTCGATACGCGTTCTCTTCAGTTCCTGCAACGTCACAAAGCTGCAGTATGCAAAATTTGTGACAGCGGGGTATGTAGTATACTGCTTGCAGACAGTATACTACAAAACCAAAGGTTTCTCGTCTTTCAAATGAATGGAATCTTTATCTAAAAAATGTATTTTTTCTTCTCAAGCCCAAACACGTTTTCAAATAGTAGTACGTGTGACTACTGCAATTTATAACTATTAGTTTCATTGCGTCGTCGCTAGGTGGTGTCGCGCGCAGCGAGAAGAAAAAAGAAAAAAAAAACGACGAGAAGAGCGGCGCACTTTTCAAGAGGCAGCGACAACATTCCAGTGGCTCGCTGGCACCGATGATGGGGTCGATTTCTCTGTACAACCAACGAATTATTTGTTTCAAGAAACAAAAACGACGCCAGAATTCACTTTCTGTCATTTATTCAAACGCGTTTCGCACCGCCACCCGCTCTCCTCCTTCCAACGCAGCAACCTAAAGCCCGGAATACATGGAGCGAATAACCCGCGTCCGAGCGACGAACTTCCTTGGGCGGCGAACGCCCGACGGCCGGCGTCCGAAATTTTGACGGCCGCCGCCGACCTGCCTGTCCAAATATTTTCGTCGGGCCGCCGGAAGCGTCGAGCGCGCAGGGGCGGACGACTGCCAATCGGGAGGCGCCAGTTCCGGTCGCTAGGCATGCTGGTCTTTCGCGCGCGGGCCTTTTCTCGTCTTCTGCAACCACGTTGGTGTCTGCGCTAGTGTTGGTGTATTTTTCAGGTATAAAAGCGGTATAGGCCACCTTAAAAAGCGCTTATATTTGTTTCATCGTTTACCACAACGCGTATGCAAGGTCTGATAACACTGGCGCCAACACGGCGAACTCGCGGCGGCGTCCGCCCGCTGTTCGCCTCATGTATTGCTATGCAGCGCATCTTCGACGTCTTGCCGCCGCGCCCCTGTTCGCCGCGCCGCGTTCGCCGTGACAATTCGCTCCATGTAGCCCGCGCTTAAGTTCCCAACGGAAGCGCCATTTTCTCGAATTAAACTATGGATTGGATTCAAACGTGCCATGCCGCAGCCGCCTGTTGGATCCAAACCAATCCCCCAGACGCGCCATACGATGCCGTATGATCGCTCCAAACTTCCCAGCACCCGTCGGATTCTGCGCCTAGCAGACAAAATGCTCAGTGGGAGGATGATTGACAGGAACGTGTGGTCATTTTAACGTCACCAAAAACGTGGCCGCGCCTCGCGGCTGGCGACGTCGGCGCGGAGTAGGCCAATCGCGCGCGCCGGTAACCGAACGAACTCGCCGAACAACCATCTCCGATCGCGCCCCAAATCGTCAGACGTAAACGCTACAATTAGTTTGATTTAAAAAAAAAAAAGAACAGAAGATAGCCACCTACTTCTCCTTTTTTCTAGGAGTGGAAACAAAAGAAATCATTCTGTAGTCTGATTGCCGAAAAAAACGTGCTACGCTTATCTTATGTTCCACACACAATTGTAATGCCGTTACAAACTGCACGTCCGCTCAACTAAGCAGCTTCTATATTATAAACGGTTGCTTCCAGCTATCCGGGACACTATCAGAAGGACAATACTGAAGCAATTAGGGGAACGGCTAGCTTTACATGAACGTAAATATATTTGCTGATCTGCTATGTTCTTGAAGAAGATAAGTGTGGTATCACATTGGGCACGCAGTTTTAATGGGTTGCAGACATGTTGACACTGTCCAAAAAATATTTCCTTTGCCTGAGCCAAGATAGCAGACTTACAGGCTGCCCCAAAACGGGGCGTTTATGAATTGAATGACAGCTAGGCACTTGTTGAGCAGAACCGATTAGCACCCGTTTGTTAATTCTCTCAGGAACTGGTGCGCCTCTGCGCAGTAGCCACGACTCACCAGGAGCACAATCATTCGGTATATGAGTTCTCACTTGCAGCTCCCCCTCACCTTCGATAGACACTTCCAAAGTGCTGCTATGCGTAAAATCGAAGGTAAACGGCTATTTGATAGTTTTTAATAGTGAATTCTGAATTCTAATACGCTCTGAATAGCAAATACCATTCGATTAGACTCTATACGCTAAAGGTAAAGGAGATCGCCAAAGCAGCCACGGAGATTACATTTGTAAAGGCTTCCAGGTCTCCCTGATACAGCCTGAGTACACAGGTAATAACATTTCCCTAACACGCGTAGTTCATATTAACGTCCAATAATTGCCTTGATTCGTTTTCTCGGAAAGTCAATTGGTTCGCCTGGGGCTGGAGCAGCTTTTAAAAGATGCATGTGATTTCCAAGACATGCTTATTCAGGACGGGAGTTCTCGCATTTTCAATGAGGACATCTAGAATATTTGATAATTTTTGTCTTTCATATATGTCTATTCACCCTCAGATTTACATGCAAGTGCATTGGTCATCTGAATCTCTTCGCGCCACGCAGTTAATGAACGTGATTTATTTCACTATAATATTTGCTTACTGTGACCATTGACCCTGATCAATATTCCACCAACAAGCGCGCGTAAAATGACACGATATCGAGCAAAATTCTTCTTCATGCTGCAGGTAAGTGTCTTCTGTGGTGAAATTAAGTTGCTTCTTTTAGAAAACCATGTTAAAACAGCCGTTCACCTGGCTACAACTACATTTGGTACAAGGGTCGCAGGCGTACAAAGACAAGTAAAACCATAAACGTAAACTTTCTGCGAGAAAAACTGGGCATCCGCTAGCGTCCGCGACATGAACGCGCGCTCGCTAGCCGACGATGCACTTAACAATGACAGCAACATTGAAGACATTATGTTGAATAGCCTATGCCTCAAATATGTATACGTAGAAAAAATGTGTCAATATTGTTACGGCGCAAGCAAGAGTGGCGCCACTGAGAAGAAGTGTTGACGTGTAGACGTGGAATCGCTCTCGACAGCCATCTTGTTTATGCATCCTTGTGTCTCGTGTAATATTGTAAATACATCTTTATATGTGACTTCTGCAACGCAACAGTATTAATTTGTAGTTGAAATAAAGTACCATTATAAGACGCGCGAAATCGGTCTTAGCCTCCACAGCAAAATTACATTGAGTATTCCTCAAAGCGCGAGTCCGCCGCAATCGATTTCGCTCGCAGCGCCTTCGCACAATTTTTCCACACGCGGTTTCTCGGCGGGACAGCTTCCAGCCCATAGAGTTTCCTACAATATACTGGAGGGAACGCTGGGGCTGCATTGGCTGCAATCGTTGAGCCACCATGGGAATGATGGGAAGTACACGGCTTTGTCTAATGTCCCTACTTGTGGATTCAGAAGTTCTTGCGGATTCATTTATTACGCTTTGTATGCCTTTATTGTGGTAAATTTCAGAACAATTTGTGCTTTCCTAAGTGTATAACACGCTGCGAACACGCGCAATCGCGAATAATTGCAACGGTTCAGCTTGTCGAAGTGGCCAAATCGAAACGCACCAAGCGTCTCAAGGCACTCGCTTGCCCGCGATAAATTCAGAAGGGCGTTATATTTCGCTTATCGATGCAAGCGTCCGTGACGTAGCGTTACAATATCGGTCGTCTTTGCTACAGGTCCTCTGCTCGAATCCTGCCATCGAACAATTTTAATAATGTTTCGTTAATTATTTCTTACGCACTACGTTGTTGAGAATGACGAGTTTGCAAAGCCACGAAGCCGTATATTTATTTATCTACAGTAACCTCAGGGCCTAGAAGGCTGTTACAGAGGGGGCGGGCACAATATTCAATAAAAATACAACATGTTCAAACAATTATTAGTATTTACAGTGATAAACGCAAAATTTAATCAGTTATTGCAACCTTGAAAGATGATCCCTCTTCGATGCAGGCGCTGGAGGGGGGAAAGCGGTTCCACTCGGCACTGGTTTTTGCCAGAAATAAATCTGAGGAAACATTTGTGCGACAGAAAGGAATGAACACTTTAAACCGATGATCAGGACGCGACGACACGTACGAAGACTCTGAAATGAAGCCTTGTTTAAGTGAGTTATTTCGGTAAACAATCTTTTGAAAAAGGCAGAGGCGGCAAATTTTCTTCGAAGCTGCGAATTAACAAGGCCAAGGTTTGACTTCATTAAAGAAACGTTAGCTGCACGGGAATAATTTGAAAGCATGAAACGTGCTGGCCTGTTCTGAAGCGACTCAATGGTGTCTGCTAATGTTTTTTTGACCAGGGTCCCAGACAGATGACGCATACTCTAGCTTCGCTCTAATTAGTGTTTTGTAGAGCAGTAATTTCAAATGGGGTGGGGCTTTAGAAAAATTCCTGCGAATGTAGCCAAGAGATCTGTTTGCATTGTTCGTGATGTGCTCGATGTGCGCATGCCATGAAAGGTTACTGTTTAGCTTGATTCCAAGATATCTATAGGAAGCCACGTGCTCAAGGTTGGTTTCATTGATAATATAGCCGAAAGGAGTTGGTGAGTTCGAGCCACGTGACACAGACATAATTTTGCATTTAGTAGGGTTTAAGAACATTAGCCATTGTGAGAAGCACCTTGAAATGTTATATGGATCTGTCTGAAGCATAAAGTTATCATAGTGATTAGTTATTTCATGGTATGGAACGCAATCGTCGGCAAAACGTTTAATAGAACTATTAACTATGGCAGGTAAGTCGTTTATATAAATTAGGAATAGTAACGGTCCCAAGACGGAGCTTTGAGCAAAACCTGACTTGATGGCGCAGTGGGGGGATGCAGAATTGTTTAGCTGTTACAAACTGGGTACGGTTGTTTAGAAAACATTCTATCCATTTCAGAATATTAGGGTCAATATTAAGAGTACTAAGTTTAAGCAGCAGTGAGTGATGAGACACCTTGTCAAACGATTTCGCAAAATCTAGAAAGATACAGTCAATGACTTGGCCTTTGTCTGAAGAGGAAAACATGTTGTGTATAAACAATATTAGTTGTGTTTCGCAGGAGTAGTTTTTGCGAAACCCATGCTGACATGAAGTGAAGAAAGAGTTGGATTCCAAAAATGAGACAAGATTGAAAAATATGACACGTTCAAGGATTTTTCAAGGCACGTTGGTAAGTGAAATGAGTCTGTAATTGAGAGGCGATTGCGGGTTAACTGATTTCAACAGAGGGACCAACTTCCCCACCTTCCAGTCTGCGGGCAATGTTGAGCACTCAATAGAATGTGTGAAAAGGTACATAAAAAATATATAGTAGACAGCAGTATTCCTCAAAAATTTCGAATTTCATCGGCACCACAGGAAGACTATAGCTTTAAATCTTGAATTAACTTCAATATCCCCGCAAAATCGCCAACAAGCGGATCCATGGGAAATAAATCTTCTTTGCGCATGTGTGGCACTGTATCAACATAGCAAACAGAAAATGATTTCGCGAAAGCATCATCTAGGACATTGCAACATTCTGCATGGCTCATGGTGTTACCATCCGTATCTCTAAGAGATATGTCATTTTTATTTTTTATGTGAACAGTGGTACAAAATTTTGATGGATTTGTAGAAAGAAGTGACGGTAGATGACCATTAAAAAACGTCCTTCGCTTCCTTTAACGCGGTACGATAGGCATGCAGCGCAATTATAATAATCATACCAACGAGTGGATGTTCGACTGTGTTTTGCAAGATGAAAAATGTGTTTTTTGTTTTTGTTTGACGGTCTTTCTAGTGTCGTGGAAAACCAAGGAGAGCGTTTCGTTTCGGAAAGTCTCCGCAGTGGTACATATTTGGCGACAAGTGACGTGGCTTTGTTTTTACACAAGTTCCAATTTTCTTCCATGGTACGGCTGAAAAATTCTGGTATACAGTCGTCAATGAATACTGCAAAGTGATTATAAATTGTAGTCTAATCACCGGTCGCATAATCTCTGATAAATATTGCATCATTCTTCTCACACATAAAGGGGCCTGTTACAAAAAAATTTTTAAACACTCATTGCTTAACATGGCGTAGTAGGCCTAGAACAATTTGCGTTAGAATAAAATTTAGGCACAAGGCCTGCATGTATCGAAAGTTTATGGAATGTTATCGATACTTCTATCCGCTGTCTATGACCGAACCTTGTGTAATCTGATCGCATGTGTGCGCGACTCGAATAATGTAGAACTTTGTGGAAAGCACGCGGGTCCCAGCGATTACTCTGGAACATTCGTCGACTGATGTATAAAAGCCGACGCGCTTGACCCGCTGGTCAGATTTTCGACGATCGCCGACCATGTTGGCCGCTATCATTGAGCTATAAGTGTAGCCTGTCTTTGTGGGCACAGGTTCGCCCAATAAAAGTTAGTTTTGTCTTTCACAGTATTGCTTCTGTGTTCTTAAACGTCAGCACCACGTGACACTACAGACAGCTGCGCCAACGCTGCCACATGCGCCAGAATGTAAAATCAGGCACAGCTGTGCGGTGCACGCTGCCATGGAGTGCCAATTACAGTTGCCCCCTTGCGAATCGGGTCGCAGTGAGCGACCTGACTCACTGGTTGGGGTGACCACCGACAGACTCCGGTCTTGAGGGCACTTAGGACGAGACAACGTGCTGCTGTTATTTTCGGAGAATATAATTTTCACAACTGTATGCATGATTTAACTACGCTGTCAATTTTTCTTAGGCGGCGATGACGCTTCGGAGCTGCAGTGGTATCCACTCGTAGCGCGATGCCATGAGGAGAGGCCAGAACGCGCTGCCATTCTTTCCTAAGTACACAGCATAACGCATCTGCTGTGGCGCTGGAGAGGTGACACGCTAACAGGCGGCCCTTCACGATACCCCACACATGTTCTATTCGGTTGAGTTCGAAGCAGACGGGATTTTTGCTCCATTATTCTACTTCCAGCGTTTCACGGATGATTGTGACAATCACCCTCTCTCACCCAATCACCCAATCATCACAGAAAATAAAGTAGAAAAAAAAAGCCACTCCGTAGACCAAGCGCACTGATGTTACTAATCATCGAGCTCGCACACATACAGAACACAAAGTTTGCACCACGGAAAATAAAACATGTTCATAGACGGATTGCCTATGAATGAAACTTGGTAAAACGAGGTCCTGAACGGAGGTATGACTTGGATTCAACTTAAACGCACCACCCATTTAATGAATGCTTTATTACAATGCTAAACAATACTCAAAATGGGACGAATAAATAGGAACATTTCTTAGAATTGTCGCCATCGTGACGCATAAGAGCGTGTGTGATGAATAATTGCAGACGCAACGCCCTTTGTGCTTCGTACACAGGCTCTGCGGACGCTACAGCGTAATATTTACAGTGAACTCTCGGTAAACAGAATTCAAGAGACCTGGTAAACAACTTGGTTATTCAGAAGAGCTTCATTTACCGGGAGTTTTAGCTGAATGGTAAACAACTTGCTCTTTTGAAAGGGGCACACGCTTCGTGGTCGACACCATATAATAAGTGTAGGAGATGTCATAACACAATATGTACTTGCACGCACCCGATGATTAGATAACAACAGGAGATAATTACATTACGAAAAGAAATGCATCCAAGCAATAAAAAAAATGTGGCCCCGTTGAAACATATATATATATATATATATATATATATATATATATATATATATATATATATATATATATATGTATAATTCAATGAAGTTCTGTAGGTCCGGTGCATAGGTGGTTTTAGAAACGAAGGTGCACACTTACGAAAATTGCATCGTTAATGGCTGTAACGTTTCGGCGGTGGCACGGCCTATATATATATATATATATATATATATATATATATATATAGGACGTTCCACGTCCGCCGCCGAGGTCTGCGAGTGGTGGCGCTGGCTAACACTCAGCGCCGCGGTGGCTCAATTGGTAGGGCATCGCACGCGAAATGCGAAGGTTGTGGGTTCGATTCCCACCTGCGGCAAGTTGTTTTTTCATCCACTTTAATTTCCATTAATTTATCGTTTCCTTATTTCATTTATTAAGCACAAGTAATTTCCCCTATGTTGTCCTTGGTGTCAGTGTTTGTTGGCTTCTCATGACATGACTAATAAAAAACGGGATTTTCTACAGCGTCAAATTGTACACAATTGTGCGCGTTGTTTAATACGCTGTCAGTTTTCCTTCGACGGCGCTGACGCTTTGAACGCGTCGCGGAATGGATTCGTACAGCGACACCACCACCTCAGGAGAATGTCGAAGACGCTCCCACTCCTCACTCACTGCACGCCGAAGTGTGCCTGATGTTGCGCTGGAGAACCGGCGTGCGGACAGGCGGCTCGTCATGATGACCCACACATTTTCGATGGAATTGAGATCGGCGCCAACGGGTGGCCAAGGAAGCGTGTAAGGAAGGCAAGGTTCTCAAGGACGGTGGTCAGAGTGGGAGCTGTGTGAACGGAACGCCTGCGGCGCTGCAACAGGTAGCAGCCATCCTTGAATGGTCCCTCCAGGGTGTAAGGCACCAGCACTTCCTGGAGCAATTCGCAGTAGGCTGATGCAGTGAAGGAGCCATCAATTGGAAACACTGGACCGAGTCCGTTTTTGCTGATGGTTCACCATACGCTGACGGCGCATCGACCGCTGGACAGGACGCTGTGGCAATGAAGTGGCTCGTATCTGGCAAAATTTATTTGAAAAAAGTGGGTCTTCGGTCTGAAATGGGTGCTGTTAAAATTTAAGAATCTTGGTGGTTAATCTAGCCAACTTGTAAATCTGCGCCAGGTTGGTCACAAATTATTTCGCCATGTGCGAAAAGAAATATAACTCTGGCATCGGAATGAGACAAGCGCTCGCATTTGTAATAAGCGTATTCTCATTGATGGGAAATCTTGATACAGACCGATGCTGAGCTGACACATGACATTCAAGTAAGGCTGATTTTTTTGCTGCGAATAATTCAAAACTGCTGTAAATTCTCACCTCCAACTCATAGAGTGCCAAAGAAGACGCTGCTGATCCCATCGCAATGAGAAGGTGGATTCATCGCTGAAAACCACTTGGCGCCATTAATCCACCGTCCAATCTTCCACAGATCGCGCGAACTCAAGCCTTGGCTACCTCTGGCGCTCTGTCAGACGAGGCTTCTGAGAAGCCACGTAGCTATGCAGCCCTGCTTCTCGCAGTCGCCACCGGATTGTACTGGACGACACGCTCAGCCGAAGCGAATTTCGTCGCCGTTCATGAAGGATCCGCCACAACACAGGCAACGATGAGCAAATAGGTGAGATTGTTTGTTGCCTTTGGTCGCCCACTGCGCTCTTCGTCAGCAAAAGTTTCCCCATGGTTGCGCTACGCCCTACTAATTCTACTCACTGCTGTTCTCTGCTTCTCCATCAGGCGGCATATCTCACGCTGCGACCGCCACTCAAGCGACAGCTCCTCAATGCGTTTTCGTTTTTCCAACGGTATGTATGGCGCCATTTCGAAAGAGGAACTGAAGCACAAGTAATCCTCCAAAGCCGCTTTCAAACAGTCTTTCACAGCTGTATTACAGAATATTTTAAGAACCATTTCAATCATGCGTCACTGACGGTGATCGCCTACGCTTCTCGTTTCCAATGATAACGGAGGCAGCTCGTCGGCTAAAGCGTGCGATAGATGACAACGCAGTTCTACAAAGGAATTCTCACAACACAACGCCCATGGCTTCTGCGTCTCACTACTGTTCATCCTGGGCAACACCGTCGTGCAGTTAGCTTTTATCGACGCAACTTGTCCCAAGAGATCAAGCTGATGTATGCCACGTTAACTTTAGTTCTTGCTACATAAATATGTTCTTACATGGTTCCAAACCAAACAAGGCACATATATTGTATAGCCTGGTTGTTCTGTGAGAAATTTATTTGTATAATTGCTTTTTATGAAACTCCATCACTGCCAAAAGTGTCCTATCTATCGGCTGATGTGCCATCAGGGTAAGAAAGGCTGTCAATGTAGAGGCACTCATTGAGCTTGTTCGGATTGATGGTCTTTTACTGCGTTATACAGCCCATTGTATACATTGCGCCGTGGACAGAGTGCTGCAACCCCAATGCGATTGGGGCAAGATGCAAATGCGCTAGTGCACTTTAATTAGGCGCATTTAAAGTCCCATGGTCGTCAGAATTAACCCGGAGCCTCCCACTATGACGTGCCTCCTCATCATATCGTGATTTTTGCAGGTATAACCTCAGAATTTATTTAGATTTTTTTGCCCAGTCCGACATGTGTGGGGTATCGTAGAGAGCCGCCTGTTATCGTGTCACCTCTCCAGCGCCACAGTAGACGCATTATGCTGTGTACTTAGCAATAAATGGCAGCGCGCTCAGGCGTCTCCTCATGGCATCGCGTTATGAGTGGATACCACGGCACCTCAGAGGGGTCATCGCCGCCTAAGGAAAATTGACGACGTAGTCAAATCCTGCATATCGTTCTGAAAATTATAATTTCCGAAAACAACAGCAGCACGTTGTCTCGTCCTAAGTGCCTTCAAGACCGGAGTCTGTCGGGGGTCACCCCGACCAGTGATTCAGGTCGGTCACTCCGACCCGATTCGCAAGGGGGCAACTGTAATTAGAACTCCATGGCAGCATCTACTTAGGACAGGTAGTGACTGCGGATCCGGATCATGAGACTGAAATAATCAGGAGAATAAGAATGGGCTGGGGTGCGTTTGGCAGGCATTCTCAGATCATGAACAGCTGGTTGCAATTATCCCTCAAGAGAAAAGTGTATAACAGCTGTGTCTTACCAGTACTCACGTACGGGGCAGAAACCTGGAGGCTTACGAAAAGGGTTCTACTTAAATTGCGGACAACGCAACGAGCTATGGAAAGAAGAATGATAGGTGTAACGTTAAGGGATAAGAAAAGAGCAGATTGGGTGACGGAACAAACGCGAGTTAATGATATCTTAGTTGGACTCAAGAAAAAGAAATGGGCATGGGCAGGACACGTAACGAGGAGGGAAGATAACCGATGGTCATTAAGAGTTGCGCAATGGATTTCAAGGGAAGGGAAGCGTAGCAGAGGGCGGCAGAAAGTTAGGTTCGCGGATGAGATTAAGAAGTTTGCAGGGACAACATGGCCACAATTAGTACATGACCGGGGCAGTTGGAGAAGTATGGGAGAGGCCTTTGCCCTGCAGTTGGCTCAACCAGGCTGATTATTATTATTATTATTATTATTATTATTATTATTATTATTATGGCAGCATGCACCGCACAGCTGTACCTGATTTTATATTCTCGCGCATGTGTCAGCGTTGGCGCAGGTGTCTGTAGTGACACCCTCGCCTGCATTTCTTGTTCAAGACTCGTTGAAGGTTTTGAAAAAATAAAGGCAGTATGGTGCCGCTAATTTCTCCTTTTGGCATCCTGCTGCTTGCGCAGCATTGTAGCGCCTGCAACTCAAGTTCTACTTCTAACGCGACGGCAGACAAAGATTGCAAAACGTTGCTTCTACCTTCGGCAGCAAACATTGGAACAGTTCGAGGTAATACAACGCCGCAGAAAGCCATTTTGCGTGAGTCATTTAAAGGCGTCAGAGAAGGCAGGGCGGCGCGCGATAGCCCGCCCAAACAAAGAATGAAAGCGAAGTGCGGCGGACACCCGTGCCAGCCCAACCGCAGCCGCTGCGTAAAACAAAGGGCCAGATGCGACGCAGCAGAGAAAGTGACGCCCAGTGGACGTTTATTCTACGAGCATCATAACCACTTCAGGCAAAGCTACATGTCTGGCCAGCAGATATGATTCGACGCGCACGCGCACCGCTGCTCTAGCGGCCCTCTCGACAGCAGGCACCGCGTCGGAAGACGGCGCGTCGATGTAGTTTGGCACGCGCTCCCGTGGTCCGTGTACTTTTGCTCACGGGTGTACTTCCCGTAGTTCCTATGCTTGGTCAACCATTGCAGCTACCGTAGACACTAGCGCCAGAGTTCCCCTTAGTAATTATTCCATGAAACTATCTGGTCCAGCCCACCCCGACAATTGTCTAGTACACTCTAGGCGCGGGCCTCGGACCCACTGCGCATGCGCCGCCTCCGCTAGTGAATGCGCTCGGCGCGTGCCACGCGGTCCCGTGTTCATGCTTTCTTTTGGAACGATGAGCGACACAACTGAGAGGATCCTGTCACTCAGTATCAAATTCTTTGCCCCAGTTTATCTCGAATTCAAAACATCTAAAGAGCAGCGCCCACTGTCTACACTGACCTGGACAGGCAATGCAGAAGGGTGGGCCTAAAAATTATTTTGCAGAAAACTACAGTAATGTTCAACAGTCTCGGAAGAGAACAGCAATTTACAATAGGTAGCGAGACACTGGAAGTGGTAAGGGAATACATCTACTTAGGGCAGATAGTGACGGCGGATTCGGATCATGAGACTGAAATAATCAGAAGAATAAGAATGGCCTGGGGTGCGTTTGGCAAGCATTCTCAGATCATGAACAGCAGGTTGCCATTATCCCTCATGAGAAAAGTTTATAACAGCTGTGTCTTACCAGTACTCATGTACGGGCAGAAAGCTGGAGGCTTACGAAAAGGGTTCTACTTAAATTGAGGACGACGCAACGAGCTATGGAAAGAAGAATGGTGGGTGTAACGTTAAGCGATAAGAAGAGAGCAGATTTGTTGATGGAACAAATGCGAGTTAATGACTTTTAGTTGAAATAAAAAAAAAGAAATGGGCATGGGCAGGGCACGCAATGAGGAGGGAAGATTACCGATGGTCGTTAAGGGTTACGGATTAGATCACAAGAGAAGGGAAGCGTAGCAAGGGGCGGCAGAAAGTCAGGTGGATAGGTGAGATTAAGGGGTTTGCAGGGACAACATGGCCACAATTAGCACATGACTGGGGTAGTTGGACAAGTATGAGAGAGGCCTTTGCCCTGCAGTGAGCGTAGCCACGCTGATGATGATGATGCTGCTGATGATGATGAAACAGCAGCGGTCATGCTTCGCTACTGGGAGTATCGTAATCGTCGGTGAATTTGTTGCTGCCTGGAGGAGCTGCGCGGAACGAAGAACGCTTGACTTCCAGAAACTTGAAGACTCACTTTGTCGCCACTTGTAGGCTCGGTCAGGTAGCGAGAAAATTATTAGCCAATATTCTCGGGTATATACTTGCGCTCTATAGTTTCAGCCTCTCTGATAGAGTTTAATAATACCTGGTTAAGAGTGGGCTCTGGGACACTAAATGATTTTTTCAACACTCCTCGCTAGAAAGGCCTATCATGCAACTGAATTTCCTGCAATGTGGAAGGAGAACACCACGAGCACTTCAAGGGGGAGTCATCCTGGATTGCAATAATTAATACGTGAACAGTAATTCCATGCACTAGCGAACAGTGCTCTGTTTTCTCTTTAGAGAAGTTCTGGCGGCCTGCTCACAAAGAAATATTTGTTTGTTTATTTAATAGAAGTTAGTTCACTATAATTGGCAAATTTGATACATTTATATCTATATATTTGATAATTGATACAATTTATATGGACACTCCAGGCGCATTTTTCCGTCGCCATCCAAGTGCGATATTGTGGCCGAGTGCTGTGTTTCCGAGCGAACGCGTGCGAGCGTGGGTCGAGTATGGTGTCTCCCTCTCGCGCGCGCAAGGTGGAGAGGAAGCACGCCATCTTCCATCACTCGCATGAAAGCGGGGCGTTCTACTCAGGGGGCGACTGCCCCATTTTGAAAACGATAGGTGATGGGGGTAGAGTTTAGGTGCTCTGAAGGCTGATAGCTTTGCGTGCGCAGTGTTCTCGCTGCTTAGCTCTCCTTGAAGCGAGATGCAGCACGAAAGTATATTCCCTCACTGCTGTTGTCGCACTTGCTCATGCAAGTATTTTTACAGCAAGCGCCCGCGGTCATCGGGTGATACGCGTTGATGTTTGACTGTGCGCGCGAGACACCAAGTTTGCTAATTTCATTAGTAAGCGAATATTCCCAGGTTTACACGGTCAATAAAACGACTATCCTTACTTCGTATAGCGGTCTATTAATTTGCTTCGCCTTGAGAGCGAAAGTGTGCCTTTTTGTGTCTCGCATAAAATCGACATTAACTGCTCAGTTATTATGCGTCACTCTAACTACTTTCCGCAATCTCGGGCTCCCATTCCACTTGGACGCCTGGTACCATCATTCCATTTCCATTGCACACCACGTGTTTTAAAGTGGGAAGTGACTGCGGAAGCATGCTGAACCTTGAGATGCAATTCCATACCGATGCTTATAGTGATAGCAGGCGCCAGCACCTTCCCTTTAGCAAATCGTGTATTTGAAAAAATGGCAGTGCATGTTTATTTGCGGAGGTCCTAATTAATGGCTGGACCACGTGAATCAGTCCCTTTTTCTCGGATACGCTCTATAGTCTACGACACGCGTGACTTGCAGCGGCAGACTACTAAACTACATACGTTCAAACGAACACAATAGTAAATATTGTTACGGAAGCATGAAATGCCGAGAGTGGCTTATTAGCGCCAATGGCGGCTCACAGCTCTGGTTCCTTAACGGATGACTTAGCGAAAATGATTGCACCTGACCTAACCTCTGCACAGGCCACGGACATACGTCTCCTGCTTCAACCGTACAGTGACAACTTCGATTTCGTCGATAGGCCTTTAGGCCAAACATCTGTAGTGCACCACCGTATAAACACTGGGGAGACGAATCCTATTCGTCGGCGTCCCTATCGTGTATCGCATGCTAAACGTCGAGTCATCCAATCAAAAGTGGTCAAAATGCTCTGCAAAGGGGTCATCGAGCCACCAGCCAGCCCTTGCTATCGCCTACCGACCTTCTGAAAAAGAAAGATGGTACCTGGCGTTCTTGCGTCGATTATCGCCACTTAAATAAGATCACGCGAAAAGAAGTCTACTCAGTACCACAAATCGATGACGCTTCGGACTGCTTGCGCGGAGGTAAATACTTCTCGTCCATCGATCTTCGATCCGGCTACTGGAAGATTTCAGTTGATGAAATAGACCACAAGAAGACGGCCTTCGTCACACCGGATGGCTTTATCAGTTCAAAGTCATGCCATTTGGCCTATACAATGCTCCTGCGACACTTGAACGTATGATGGACTCTCTTATGCGAGGCTATAAATGGACCACCTGTTTTTGTTACCTTGACCACGTTATTGTTTTTTCTCCCAGGTTAGACGGCCACATTACCCTACTCGCTGCAATTCTAGCTGTCTTCCGAAATGCCGGCCTGCAGCTGAACTACACGGAGTGTCAATTCGGGCGCCGTCAGATTACCGTGTTGGGACACCTCGTTGACGCATTTGGTGTCCAAGCAGATCCGGAAATAGTTCGCGCCGTACGCAGTTTCCCTGTGCCACGTTCTGCTTCTGACGTACGTTGCATCGTCGGCCTGTATTCTTACTTTCGCCGTTTCGTCAAAACATCGCCGACGTTGCTCGGCATTTGACAGATCTTAAGAAGAACACGCCATTCTCATGGGCCCAGGAGCAGGCTCACATGTTCGCCGCTCTCATCGGGCTTCTGAACACCCCTCCCATACTTTCCTACTTTGATCCATCTGCACTGATCGAAGTCCACACTGACGCAAGCGGCCATGGCATCGGCGATGTTCTCGCGCAAGAACACAATGGCACCGAGTGCGTGATAGCTTAAGCCAGCCGCGTGCTGTCACCTGCCGAGAGAAATTGTTCCATCACCGAGTGGGAGTGCTTGGCTTTAGGTTGGGCTGTCGCCGAGTTCCGGCCATATTTGTACGGCCGCATCTTTTCGGTCGCCACAGAACACCACGCACTCTGCTGGCTGTCTTCCCTTCGGTACCCGACTGGACGGCTTGGTCGCTGGGCTTTGCGGCTCCAGGAATTTTCATTTATCGCCCATTACAAAACTGGATGCCCCCACAAGGACGCTGATTGCCTCTCGCCTCACCCTGTGGATTCTCCCGATCCTGTTGTGCATGACCCGGTGACCTGCATGCTGGCTTTCACTGACATGACCGACATGCGCGCTGAACAACAACGCGACGCCTCCTTACCGTCCATCATCACCGGAGTGAAATCTGGCCGCACTGACGGCTCGTGCCGCATGTTCGTGCTGCATGACGGCATCATCTACCGCCGCAATATCAACCCTGACGGCCCTGAGTTGCTGCTTGTCCTTCCTCGTCGTCAGCGATCCGTCGTTCTCGAACAACTTCACGATACACCAAGGGCGGAACACCTTTGTGTTTTGCGTACATACGATCGCGTACCACGCTGGTTCTTCTGGCCGGGTCTCTACCGCTCTGTGCGTCATAATGTCGCAACTTGCGAATTGTGTCAGCGCCGGAAGAAACCTCTCCTGGCATCTGTGGGACGACTTCATCCAATTGAAGTTCCCTCTGAACCGTTCTTTCGCGTAGGCCTTACCCTGCTTGGCCTTTTTCCGACGACCACTAGAGGGAATAAGTGGATCGCCGTCGCAACTGATTACGCGACACGCTACGCGATAACACAGGCGTTGCCGACTAGTTGCGCAAGAGAGGTCGCCGATTTTCTTCTCCACGATGTCATTCTCCACCACTGTGCACCTCGACAGTTACTTACAGACAGCGGCCGCTCGTTCTTATCTCGGGTTGTGGACGACCTCCTCCGCTCTTGTGCCACTGAGCATAAGCTGTCCACCGCCTACCACCCACAAACGAACGGAAGAAGATCGGAGACGCTGGCTGCTGCATGTTGTTGGTGGTAGGCCACCTTAACTACTCTGACTCTTCCTGTATATATATTGTAAATATAGTCTTTCTATACTCGCAACATCCCCGTAACAATATAGTAAAGCGCAGTACCGACAGTGAACCATTACATTTGTCAGGGCTTTCTCCATCTGATATTTAACGGTTTAAGCGTGTTATTATTCATACGTACAATTTCAGCGTGCTCAGTCACGTCTGACAAGCCGCCAACCGTACTTACTGGCACTGCACTTGTCAATGCAAAAGGGGAAAGCAGGAGCATCCTCTCACGAGCATAGGTCAAAACGCCAAACGGCAGAGGCTGTCTGAACTCAAAAGGTTCTTGTCACAATGCTACCGAAAAGTAGGCTATTGTGAGGATGTATTGTGTCTGCAGTCACCCTCAAATGACACTACTCCTAATTTATGAAAACGCCTATAGCCCTATAGCCCTTTAGTTTACAGTCACACGCAAAGGCAACACGCGATTTTTCATTTCTTTTGTGTACTACGGAGCCTGTTGAATCTATTACGGACTGCAGCAGCGGTGAGTTTCTTGTTTTCGGACAAGCTCATAGCCTCCAAACTATACGATCGTCACGCAGTAGTTTAAGTGGATAGTGCGAATATCTTTCTTTGAAATTACGTCCTGTCTTTCCGCTATGAAAAAATTTTTTTCTACAACTCGAGCTCTCCGAGTGACTACCATAGACCCGAAGAGCAGGACAACACGCAAAATTTATTGCGAAGTGTTTTTTCCCGACTCAACCATCCTTTTTGGCGTGTATCTGGTCGGTTTTGTGGGCTGATCTTGAAGGTACTAAATTTAAACAGGGCCACTGGGTATGTGAGGCTGGGATGGGTGATTTAAGAGCGGCAGACACCCAGTGCCACATACCCAGTGGTCCATACAAAATGGCACCTGGAACACATGCCTTAGGTTCCACTACTTATGTGCTACGGGGCATGTCGCGAAAGCTTCAAATGGCTCATGAGGTGGAAAATCCAGCGTTGGCGGCTTGACCACACGATGGTACAGAACAGCTACGAACCCTCGATCTTTTAGAAGAGCCGAACCCACGACCTCTCGTGCTAATTAGGGCAACGCGCCCTCGTTCATTGATTGTAATTACTGCTAAGGTAATTAGGGCACCCTTAATTAGGCACTCAAACACGCTATTTTTGACGGTGTAGCACATACCGACGCCGCTACGAACGGACGCTAAAGGTCATCGCCCTCAGTCGGCATGGCACAAAATGAAAATAAAGTTGGGCGGCGCGCGCTCGCGGCTCAAGCACGGCACCTGCTAGTCCCTTATAAGAGCCTGCTACGCTGGTGCTCTGGTCCTGGCGCTCCGCTGCAACCTCTCGGTTCGCTACGTTGGTGGCTCCAGATTACGAGATGACCGACGCCAGCAAAATATCGCGCTCAGGCAACCTTCCGACTGACGCAACCTCGTGCCCACAGGAAATGGCACCTGTACAGCTTCGCCTGCCCACGTTCTAGCACAAGGGCCCACAGGTTTGGTTTGCCCAGGTTGAAGCCCCCTTCAATCTACACCCACTTTCTGCTGAGGTTGCTCGCGAGGTGGCGGGCTTCACGCTGCCCCTTCGAGAGATGCCCCGTACCAGCAGCTCAAGCAGAGTATTTTGAACCGCACCATTGTGTCTGACAGCGCGTGCCTCCGCCACCTGCTCACCTCCGAGGAGCTTGGAGGTCGCAGCCCTCTCCAGCTGCTCAACTGCATGCGACGACTCCTGGGCTTATGCAATGTCGACGCTAACGGTGCATTGTAGAATGAGCTTTTTCTACATCGCTTGCCGCTCTCCACACGCCCTGTCCTGGCCGCTGTAGGAGACTTGGCCCTCGACCGTCACTCCACCAGTCCACCAGGCGACTTCTCCTGTCGCCGTTCTCTCTTCAACACCAGAGCCCTCTATCATGGCCCGCTTAGCGTACCGGGTCGACCAGCTCACCGTCTCCATCGACCACCTGCGGGCGTTCTCTTGCGAGCAGCACGGCTCCTGCTCACGCCCCAGCCGCCGTCCCTCTTACCCGAGCAGTCCCCGCGCGCGCAGTCCTCGAAGCTCGCCTGTTTGCTGGTACCATTGCACTTTCCCGCACCGCGCCCGCCATTGCATGTCCCCATGCCAGTGGTCGGGAAATGCACATCGATATCACTGACGGCGACATGTGACCTCACCGTACAAACAGGCCGCCTTTTCATCGTCATGGATCACATTTCCGGCTTGCGCTTCCTTGTGATCACTGGTGCCGAGGTCAGCGTGCTGCCGTCTTTCAAGAGTCACCACGCTTCTAAGTCACCTGGCCCAACGCTCCGCGCGGCAAACTCTACCACCATCGCCACGTATGGTCTACGGTCCCTCACTGTCCACTTTGGTCTGCGGTGCACGTTCCGGTGGGTCTTGATCGTAGCTGATGTAAGTCAGCCTATTCTCAGCTCTGATTCCTTGACTCATTTCAGCGTCAATGTCAGCATGCGGCACCATCGTCTGATTGACAGCAAGACACGACTCTCCATTCCTGGAGTTATGACGGTTGTCGCTTCTACTGGTTTCCGCACACTGATTCCACCGCGCCCGTACGCTCGCATCCTCGAAGGCTTTTATGAGGTGACGGGGCCCTGCAATTTAAATCGGTCACCCACGCACAGCGTAACCCACCACATTATTGTGCATGGTGCACCGGTAGCAGCTCGTCCGCGCCACTTCTTCGGTGAGCGTCTCGCCATTGCTAGGCGGCAATTCGAGCACATGCTCCAGATGGCTATTATTCGCCCGTTGTCCAGCAGTTGGGCTTCCCAACTCCACCTGATGCCCAAGAAAGAACCGGGTGACTGGCGTCTGTGTGGCTTCTGCCGAGCGCTGAAATTGTCCGCGATAGCTATCCCCTCCCACACATTCAAGATTTCCCAAGCCTCTTTAGTAAAGTTGACCTTGTCGAGGACTATCACCAAATCCCTGTTGAGTCTGCCAATATCCCGAAGACAGCTATTACTATACCCTTCGGCCACTTTGATTATGTGCGCATGCCCTTTTGGCTACGCAGCGGAGTTCAAGCGTTCCAAAGATTCATTGCCGAAGTAACGCGCGGACTCACGGCTTATTTGCCTAGAATTGGCGACATCCTCGTCGCGAGTCCCAATGCACAAGATCATGAGCGTCACCTCCGGGAACTATTTCAATGCCTTCAGCAATTTGGCCTGATTGTTAACGCCCAGAAATGCGTATTTGGGTATTCCGAGCTCGAGTTCCGGGGTCACCACATCTCGTCCGTTATCCACCCACTTGCAGGCTCTGCAAGATTTTCCAACACCCACTACCCTACGCCATGTGCATGATGCCGCTGAGGCAGCAGCCTCAGCGGCAACATGCTAAGGAATCCCTTCTGTTTCGTACTGCAGGTTGTGGCAGTTCTGCTGCAAACCGAGCCATCATCATGTGGTTGTTTTCCCGCTGCACCACGCAGCAATGAAATCCTGGGGACGTATCCGATGTCATCGACACGCGCCGGTGACATTTGCCTCGTGGAAGATTCGGCGCCGCCAACTATCATCACCGCATCTATGCGAACTGCGTTTACGTCGGACCACATGACCCGCTTCCCCGCTATAAAAGGCCAGACCACACCGAGCTTCACCAGTGGGCATGGCAGCAGCCTCAGCGGCAACATGCTAAGGAATCCCTTCTGTTTCGTACTGCAGGTTGTGGCAGTTCTGCTGCAAACCGAGCCATCATCATGTGGTTGTTTTCCCGCTGCACCACGCAGCAATGAAATCCTGGGGACGTATCCGATGTCATCGACACGCGCCGGTGACATTTGCCTCATGGAAGATTCGTCGCCGCCAACTATCATCACCGCATCTATGCGAACTGCGTTTACGTCGGACCACATGACCCGCTTCCCCGCTATAAAAGGCCAGACCACACCGAGCTTCACCAGTGGGCATGGCAGCAGCCTCAGCGGCAACATGCTAAGGAATCCCTTCTGTTTCGTACTGCAGGTTAGTCAGTACTTACCTACTAAATGCTATCGAAGCGATGATCGCTTCTTAGTGCTGCTGCCCTGCCCACTATCTTTTTTAAATGTTTTCAATTATGTCTTTTCTATGCCAAGTGACTTGCTGGTATGTGGCGATATAGAGGCTAATCCGGGTCCCACAGAAAAAGAAATGCTTTCCGAATTACTGATTGGCCAGGGAAAGTTGACCACATTTGTGGAAGCCTTGCAGAGTTCTCAAAACGATATTGAGAAGAACATTTCAGCACTGACCAAACAGCTGGCTGGTTTGAACGCACTGAACAAACGTGTGAAAACAAGGGAGGACACTGTTGCGAAGGTTGATAAACAGTTATCTGCTCTCATTTATAAAGTCGACGACTTAGAAAATAGGAGTCGCAGAAACAATTTAGTTATATACGGGCTACCTGACGATGACGAAGAGACAGCAGCTGGGCTTGAAAGTAAGGTAGTGACTGAGGTCTTTCAGGACAAATTAGGATTAACTGTCTCCGGCATAGAGAGGTGTCATAGAATTGGTCGCAAATTTAAATATAAGAAACGCCCCGTAATACTCAAATTTTTAGACTACCGAGAAAAGGCGTCAGCATTGAAATCCGCGCACAAACTAAAGGGTTCCGAAATATCAATCTCTGAAGACTTTTCCACCGGAACGCGAGAAATACGAAAGCACCTGTGGAAGAGTGCCGCGCAAGAAAAGGCCAATGGAGCCAAGGTGAAACTAATGCACAATAAATTGTCTGTTGACAATGTAATGTACGGCTGGGATGAAGTTAAAGGTGCCCGTTATAAGCTGAGCAATAAAAATAACTGACAGCACGAGCCCATTCCTAAATCACTGAAAATACTAAATGTAAATTGTAGAAGCATATTAAACAAAATTAGTGATTTGGAAGGAATTTTACTTTGCGAAGATCCTGACATCGTGGTCTTAACCGAGACATGGTTAAATGATACCATTCACGATAGTGAATTTGTGCCGGCTTCCTACAGTGTACTTCGGAAGGACCGTGGTGGTAAAGGTGGAGGAGTTGCCATACTCTTTAAAGAATATTTAAATATATTGAGCATGCCTGAAGTGCCTAATATTGAATGCATTTTCTGTAAGGCATACCATAACAATGTCCGGTATATTGTAGGAGCACTGTATAGGCCGCCTGGATCGCCTGTCATGGTCTTGGATAACCTTAAAGATTATATGACAACCTTTATTAAGCTAAATGATCGCATTATTTTAACAGGCGACTTCAATTTGCCAGATATTGACTGGTCAACATTCGCACTCAAAACGCATAGTGACGAATCAAGTGAGGCAATGCTTGATATAGCTTTCTCGTTTGACTTGACGCAAACTGTAGAGCACCCCACCCGAATACAAGGGAATTCAAAATCCATTTTAGACCTCTTCTTTGTTTCTGGAACAATCCCCGATACAACTAAATGTGTAGTGATACCTGGTATCTCCGATCACCAGGCTGTTCTCCTGACCCTTTACGGCATCACTCTTGATAAGGTTTGGCCTAAAATGCATTTTAGAAACTTCTCCCGTGCTGACGATGTTTCCATTATTGATGTTCTTTCCTTTAATTTTCATGCATTTTGTAATAACACTGCAAGTGTTCAAGAACTCTGGGACCAGTTCAAGGCCATGGTACATGAATGTATTGAATGTCACGTGCCGGTTATTGTTAAAAAGAAAACAAAAACCCATGGATTTCTCGGGCGACACTGCAGCTGAAAAGAAAACTGAAGCGCATGAAGCAGAAAAGAAAAGAAAACATTCTTTCTCCGGAATTGGAACAAAATATAGCTTTGCTTAGTTCTCAGCTCAAAAAGCAAACGGCCATTGACAAACAGCATTATTTTGAAAAATCTTTGCCCAAATTTATATCAGAGTCTCCTGAGAAATTCTGGCGTTCGGTTTCCCCAACCTCAAAGACCCATGATCAGTTTCAAATCAAAGATGTTCTGGTCAGTGATGCACACAAACTATCTAATGTCTTCAATGAACATTTTAAGCCCGTATTTACTAACGACAATAACATCTTTCCAAAATTTGAAGCCTCACTGCCGCCTTTGGAGGATCTTGTCATTAGTGAGCATGGTATCTTAAGTATGCTGCTCAACCTTGAGGTAAAGAAATCACCTGGACCGGACAACATACCTAATGCCTTTTTGAAAAGATATGCACAATGGACATCTAAATATTTGTTTGTTTTATTTACATGGTCCTTGTGTGAAAGTCAAATCCCAAGAGACTGGGGGACTGCCAGAGTGAAACCGCTTCACAAAAGTGGAGACAAGCGATTGATCAAGAATTACCGCCCGATTTCGCTAACATCGACAGCTTGTAAACTACTTGAGCACATAATTCGCAATCACATATCAAACTTCCTCGAAGCTAACAATTTCTTTACTAAATATCAGCATGGATTCAGGAGGGGTTACTCAACTTGTACACAGCTAGTAGAAACTATACATGATTTTTCCTCTTCAATTAACAATGGAACACAGATTGACGCCGTATTTATGGATTTCTCGAAAGCTTTGGCAGGGTCACTCACGAAAAGTTAATTTATAAGTTAGACACAATACTTCATAACAAACAATTAGTTAAGTGGATTTCAGCCTACCTTTTAAACAGGGAACAATTCGTCGTTTTTAACAATCATTGTTCTGCCAAGCTTACAGTTCACTCTGGCGTCTCTCAGGGCTCTGTTCTTGGGCCTCTATTGTTTTTAATATATATTAATGATATTGTGTCTAACATTCCTGTGAAGATTAGGCTTTACGCTGATGATTGTGTCATTTATAAAGATGTAAGAAGTGTCTCAGATCAAATACTACTAAATAACACGTTGCAGAAAGTTTCTGCATGGTGTGAATCATGGCAAATGTCCATTAATTTTGAAAAAACTGTATTGATGAGGATTACTCACAAAAAGAATGCCTTACCGTTTGATTACAGTATTAATGATGTGACACTTGCAGAAGTAACAGAATATAAATATCTAGGGCTCTGGGTCACTAACAATCTCAGCTGGAACAAACATATTGATTTCATAACGTGTAACGCTTATCGTAAATTGTTTTTCTTAAGACGGGCATTGCGGTTATCCACTCCATCTGTCCGCCTCCTTGCTTACAAATGTATTGTCTTGCCTACCTTAGATTATGCTGCTATCATTTGGGACCAATTCACTAAGACTAACATAAACAAATTAGAGAGGGTTCAAAGGAGAGCTGCTCGATACATATATAATAATTACCGACGTACATTGATAACACATCTTTTAATCAAAGCTGGTCTGCCGACAATAAATGAGCGAAATCGTTCTGCAAGACTTAAATTCATGTACCAATTAATTAAAGGACACTACAGAACTGAAATCACCCATTTAGTTCATTTTTTGTCAGGGTATGCGACCCGACAACGACATCAGCTAACTTTAACTCCTTTTCGCATCCGTAATAACTGTTTTAAATACTCATTTCTTCCACGAACTATTACCGATTGGAATAATCTCACTAACAATGAAGTGTTGCAACCGTCACTGACGTTATTTGCCCAACATATTGCCTAGTCTGTGTTACTGCATTTCATCACTTTACTGTTCTATTGTGTATTTTATTTTTTTACTGTTTGATATCTTGTTCAAATGTATTCCTGATGCTGGCTGCAGAGCTTCAACCTGCACCCTTATTTCTTGTTTACATTTTGCCATTTTTGTGAAACTGCTTCGTTCTTTTTCCCACCCTGCTATAATCCCGATACCGGGATTGCAGTATCAATAAATAAAAATAAAATAAAAATTTCCTGTGCCTAGTGACGTTTTCACGAAGCTTTATTGCGCCCAAGCTGAGCTTCTGCACCCATTGGCTGACCTTCGCATGACCAAGGGCTCCGCATCCGCGATTTACTAGTCTCCCGAACCTCAAGCCGTTTTCAGGGCTGCTAAACAAGCTCTCGCCAATTCAGAGCTTCTCATCCACCCTATAACTAACGAGCCTACTAGCATCATGGTGGAGGCATCTAGTTTGGCCATTGGTGCTGTTCTCTAGCAGCAAATCTGAGTGGCATCCACTGTGATTCTTCTCACAGTAGCTCCAACCTGCCGAGAGTCGCTACAACGTCTTTTACCGCGAGGTTGTCGTTATCTACTCCATCATCCAGTACTTCCAACACTTCTGGGAGTGCCAGTGATTTTATGTTCTGACGGATAATGTATGGTTTATGTCTCCCGTACAAACTCTCCCAAGTACGTCACACAGGAACTTCGTCAACTGGCCAATATATCGGATTTCACTGCGGACATCAGGCACATCAAAAACACCGAAAATGAGGCAGCCGATGTACTTTCCCGCATCACTTCCTTCAGCACTTATACATCATCTGTGGTCTAGGACCGTCTAATTGGGGCGCAAATGGAAGACCCTGATCTGCAAGCGCTGCCTCACCATCCCCGTTCCCTCGGTCTACAACTCGTTCCTAACCAGTTTTTGCATGTTTCACTCTGGTGTGACATGTCAGCGGCTGCACCTCGCCCTTCAACGCGGCTGCCTTCCGTCGTGTTGTGTTCCAGTCCCTTCACGACATCTGTCATCCCAGCATCTGAGCCACGGAGCGCCTCCTTACACAGCACTAAGTCCCGCCCGTGCTTTAACACCGATGTTCGCTAGTGCGCACGTTCGTGCCTCACGTGCCAGACGGCCAGAGTGACCCGCCGCAAGATTTTCACGCAGTTTTTCTTCACCTGTTGGCCCGAAACCGTGCCCGTTCCGGACATCGCTGCGGAAACGGTAGCCAAAGCCTTCGTTTCAGCATGGGTTTCTCGCCTCGGCTGCTTCAGCATAGTGACCACTGATAGCGGCCGGCAATTTAACTGTACACTCTTCACTTCCCTCAGCCGCCTGCTTGCCGCTAAACACTGCGGTACCATTGCATATCATCCCTGTACCAACGGCATGGCTCAACGGCTGCACTCAGGCTGCCCTCACTGCGCGCATACACCAACATCACCCGCCAGAGCACCGCTGCGGAAGTCATACGCGCAACGGCGTCGTTTTTCGCCCTTTAGGGGGACCTCAACTTGTGAATCCGCCCACACACACCCGCTGAACGCGCAAAGAGAACGCCTGCGGCGGTTCCAATAAAGCGCAGCAGAAAGCGGGCTCGAGTTCCCCTTTTCACTGTCAAGTGCGACCGCTACTGTGGCGCCTTTGGTCTTCGCTCCCCGGGCTTTTCGGTCGTTAGGAGTGCCGGCAGCGTGTTTACTTTGCCTGTGTGCAAGATACCACTCTGTGTTAACCGTTGATGGCCTGCATCAAACGTGATGGCCAGACAGTGAAAATCTCAAAAAGACTCGCAGAGTCATCTGACCATGCACTATTATGGCTAAATCATTCACCGGCACACAGGGCTCCGGTTAGAAAGTTGCAAAAATGTCTAGCGGCGACAGCCTGCTTAAGTTACATGAGAAGCTTCAACATAGAAATATCTGGGTGGGATTCACTAAGCTGCGCGGTTCGTACGCATTTTCTTAGCCAAAAATTTGATACGCTAAGATAAGCGTGCCTCTGAAGTGGTAGCGCATTTAACTTATGAGAACAAGGAGCAATCAAAACTCGGAATAAAGGACAAGAAAAGAAAGAAGCGCGATCAGCTGATAGCACGATCCTGCAACACACATCTAAACTTAAGGCTGCATTCTTACGGCAAATCACTGTACGTTCGACAGCTTCCTTTTCCGGGCGTCTGTATAGAGCCGACAAGCGCAACCACGCTCGCTGGTCCACTCCACCACAGTGAAAATAAGGGCAGTAGAAGTGTCACGCATTTTTCTCACGTTTCTGCGACGCACAGAACTGAGGGACACATCGTGGCATATTTGACGCATGAAAAAACGCTCAGCAGGACAATTACCCGCCAAGTCTTTAAAACTAGCCCCACCTGTAGCAACATCGCCACCACCACCAGCATATTACAAAACGACTAAATGTGTTTGTTTCGATACTAATTACGGGACGGGTAAATAGAAAGCTGCATATACTTCATATGGTCTCACAGCAAGGTGGCCAGCACCCGTATGTTCATCGCCATGGTATGTGAGCGAGCTGCACACATCTGCAGGTGTGGTTCTAATGCCGCGCATAGGCTCAATATAAGGTACCTCGGCAGCTGGTGCCGTCTAAGGGGGTGGCCGACGAGGCCGTCGAGTATGAACCGACGACGAAACGCTCCCTCTTTTCGCATAGGATCACTGTCTAGGGCATGGAATGCTATGACAGCACCCGTAAAAGAAATGCAGAAATAAGCCGTGGCTACCGACACTCCCAAGTTATGACTGAAGCCTTCACTTCGCAACGCCCGCAGGTGCAAGTTTCGCGGCCTACCACACTTTGGCATTGTACCCACTTGCAAGAATAAAAATTTAAGCTTGAGAATAAGCGACTTGCGAGGTTAACAATGAAGCTTGAGAATAAGTTAAGGACCGCTCAAACAGGCGATGGAAAGAGAAATGTTAGGCCAGAGGCTAGGAGAGAGAAAGTGAGCGGTGTGGAGAAAATATAAACCACATGCAAGCGATCTTGCGCGCGACAAGCGACGCCATGGAGAGGGCTGTCGCGTTGACTCGTCGCCTACCAGTTTTACCCCATGCGAGCGACGACTTCGAACGACGTCTCCCTGGTGGCGCCTTGATGAGGGTAGCAAATACGTATCGGAACTGGCGTCGCACGTTCTTTATTATGTAACTTTATGTGTTTTACTGCAAAAGCAAGGCATAAAAATGTTTGAAGGTCTTGCAGTAGGCTCTTATCCTTGCACATATAAAGATTCATTCGTTTGCTCGTTCCGTGCGACAATCGGTAGTGCTTGAGTGATGTACAGGGCCGTCCACTCATAGTACGAACACGGCGCTGCGCGGCCGTGCTCCGCGGTGCGCAGCACACAAGGCGCGGCCGCGCATTGAAGCTAAGCGGCGCAGGCTCACAGGTGCCTGGATGCGGGGCTTCGTGTCGTATGCTGAAGTGTGCGAGCGTGCGGTGCTTGCTTTGTTGTGAAGCACACCTAAGCATTCTCGTAGCGCCAGCGCGTGCGGTGACGGTGTTGCGGGAGGGAAAGCAGCACACTTCATTCACTGCAGCGTGTTGTGTAGTTTCCGCGTACGCCAACCGAGGAGTTCGTCTTTTCAGTGCCACGAACCCCGTTGAACGCATGTATGGTTGCAAATTTCTTAGGATTGGTTTGGTTTGGTTCATGGGCTTTGAGGCGGCAAAACCTTCGCCTATGAGAAACCCTGTCGAGGAGGGCTCCGGATAATTTCGACCACGCGGGGCTATTTAAGCTGCACTGACATTACACAGCACACGGGCATCCTCCATTTTCCCTACATGAAAGTTCGGCCAAAGCGACTGGGTTTCGATCTCGCGACCTTGGTCTCGATGACTGCTGGCTTTCTTCATATATATGAATGGCGCGCATCGTCGAGGTGGTTCAAGCAGTAGCCCAGGAAACGGGTCTCACGCACCCAGCACGATCGTCCTACTCTTTGGCAGAGACCTGGACTCGTCTCACTCCTGCATTATAATACCACTATCGTCGTTTGCGCTGCCTACATGGCAATTTATTGAGAGACAGTGGCACTTCCTTTATTGCCACCTGCTACGTATCCTTCTTTCTGCTCCGACCCGTACTTCCCCGCAGTGGGCCTAGTAATGAGCCTGCGGCCAGCATTTCCACGTGCCACCGTTGTGGGTCAGCTTCTCCGTTCTTGAGGTGCACAACTTCTGTATTCTTCTTTTTCTCATCCTCAAACACATTGCCTAGCCAAACGTCACGTACAGAAAAACTTTAATTTGTTAAGTACGTTCTCAATGTGGAATCGAATGCCAAGGACTGCGACAGCGTCCTGCGGTTCTTCACCTACGCCTTCCAACACCGTACGACGCGATACCAATGCTTTAAATTCATTCTCTACACACAACCCACGAACTATACTTTGGACGCTGTCGTCCGATTTTCTGGTGGCCCCCTCTGAAGACGTCTCACACGCTTTCGCGTTCTGGCTTCCCAAGATTGCTCTAAAGCATGCTATGGCGGTTCATGATAACATGGGCAGGACACTCTCTTAACAGCCGGCGAGACTGATACAGGGCTGTAAATGATTTCCAAGCCATCTGTCCCGTCAAGGAAACATTATCGGATGATTAAGATGGCTTAAGTGGCTCACGGCCCCGATGCTTTTGAAAACGACGGGTGCGGTGCAGAATGGCACGAGATCTCGCCTCCCGCAGACACGCGCTCCTGCCACGTCTTCTTCGGCAGCTCGCTCCAAAGCCGCTCATCATGACAAAAAAGGCTACTTAAGATAGAGCTAATTCATGCAGTCGAACCCACGACCTTCGGTGGGAGCCAAACCTTGAGATGATGTAGAAGTCCAACTCACGACGTTTGGTGCTAAAGCGAAGATAATTAAGAGAGGTAATTAATATAGAGGTAATTAATGTACTAGAACCCACGACCTTTGGTGGGAGTCGAAGCTTGAATTTAGGTGGAATTCGAATCCACGGCGTTTGATATTAGGGTGAAGTTATTTAGCATTGTAATTATTATAGAGCTAATTAAGGCACTCCAATCCACGGCCTTTGGTGGCAGAGAGGTAAGAAGAAGTAACAACACATTCGAAGGAGAATGTATAGTAATTTAATGACTGTCTCTTGAGCACGCTGGCTCTTACCATTTAATTACGCATGTTTATTGACGTGAAGTTCCACAGCATGGTGAAAGTTCCATGTCCAAAATTCCTGAGTATGTCCATGCTACAAGGCAGGATAGTATATTTTTTAACGTAACAGAAAGACATGCGCATGCTATTTCTGATGTTGTCCAAGGAATAAAATGTGATAATAAAAGCGATGACTTATCAAACAAGCAACGCATTGCTACGTTTAAGAAAGTAAAAATAGAAAATATAACATTTCAAGAGCCCTACTGAAGAAAACAAAACTCAAACCAAATCTTGAGGTTTGTGTTTCGGCCATCTATTGTGAGACTGTCGAACTCAATCTACGTGGCGTTAAAAAAAAGGAATCACGCAGCATGAGGCCGAACGATGGATGCGAGCGGCTAAACGACTCGGCCACGGCTCCCAACGTTTCCGCAAGTGGTACGCTCGGGTTTTTATAGATACCACGTGAACTTGCACGACTGTGTTTCAAAAATTGCTTTTGAGAACTGTGTTACGTCCTGTGTAGTGAGCCGAGATAGGCATCAATCGAAAGTTGGGTCTCCGCACTACGTACGCTGCAGTGGCTATCACGATAGACGCCGTAGTTTCATCACAGCTACAATTTTTTCTCAAACATCGAGTAGAAATTTTTGTCGTTTCCACAGGCTTCCAATGCTGAATGTTCAACCGCTGTGGGAACAAAATTGTTGCTTGCCACAGCGTGATCACTGTATTTGGCTTGTGTGGATTGTATACTTGTATACCAGAACATGCCTGTGACCTGCTTTATTAGTCCAATACGAAGACTAGGCGACTTCCGCGCGGGCAGATGTGGCATGCCGTCGTTAGCGACTGGCCGGTGTGTTTCCCGTCCACGAACAGTGCTAGGTGCAGTGACTCCCTTGTTCTCGGAAGCGACGTTGGTACCAGCACAACTGGCGCGGCGAGTCCCTAGGTGCGCTGCGAGACTGTGAAGGCGAATGGTTGCGTCGAAGTTGGTCGCCAGTGTTGCCACCCTTCGTCAGCTTGCCCTGTGCACTGGTCAGGCGGTGTAGTGTTTCCTCTAGGCGCGAGAGTTTGTCTCCTGGCTCCGAGACTCTCTCAGCGGTTATAGGTAGCTGTGCAGCAGACGAGCAGTCGTATATGCGGCGAACGAGTGCAGCTAGCCGATCGAGACTCGTCTCTTTGGAACCTCCCAGCAGCATGCCTGCGGACTGTGGAAGGCGCCGCAAGAACAGCTCGCACGAAATTCGAAGCTGGCTCTCGTGTGCGGAGTGGTCACCCAGCAACTGACACAACCGGTGCACGATTTGTGATGGTCATTGGTCACTGAGTTTCTCGGAGATATGTTGGAGCCTACGCTGTTGCGATGGCTCGCGGCTCTGCAGGACCGTGCGTTTCAGGTCGTCTTATGCTGAGGCCGAAGGCGTGCCCGCTAATAAGTTGTCTATTGCATTGGCGATGTCACAGGTTAGCGCGGCGATGACGTGTAGGTACCTTGCTGTCTGTGAAGTGATGTACCGGAATTGAAAACGGGCCTCTACTTCTATAAACCAAACTCGAGGATTCTTGAGCCAAAGGTGGGAAACTGAAGCTCTGCGGTGATGACAGGCAACGTAATTGTGTAATTGTGGCGTCATCTCTGTCAGCGGGAGTAGGAGCAGCGTCGTCCACGGCTAGTGTTCATTTTTTTCATTTCTTTTTCATTTAATAATACTGTCAGCCTCCTTCAGGGGCTGTAACAGGAGTGGAAAAACAAAACGACACTGAACAGCAAAATAAGTAGTACAGAACATATTGAAAACCATAGTTATACATTAGTCAATATAGTTATACAAAATCATCTCGTTAAATACACACACAAACAAAACGAAAACGCATCACTCTGAATTCAGAACAACAGCCATCTTATGCAGCAGCAATCTGACCTCATCGCCCTGTACTAGTGCCTTAGATGAAATTTTCTAAGTCGCGTAGAAGTTCAGCTAATCATGTCTTCCGAACAGCAAAATCTGGAAGAGAGTTCCAGTCTTTACAAGTTCGGGGGAAAAAACTAAACTTGAACCTATTATTTTTAATAGTCGGTAATGGGATAAACTTACTATGACGATGCCTTGATGTTTCATTAGTTTTGATCTCAAAGTAATCTGATTTATTTATTTTAAGATATATTATTGATAATGAGGTAAAGACTGTTTCGTCTCTCATATCTGGTTCTGGTTTCTAGCATAGGTAGTTGGGCTTGTTGGCAGAGATCTGTTCAAGAATGATTTCGGCGGTATTTATTATAGATAAACCTTACAGCGAGTCGTTTAATCCTATCAAGCTTGTGACAATTAGTTGCTGTGTGAGCATCCCATATTATTTTAGCATATTCGATTATCGGTCTAACTAGGGTTTTGTAAGCGAGGCACTTTACATCCGGAGTAGCACTGTGCATAGTGCGTCGCAGGTGCCGTAGTGTTTTAAAAGCTTTGGAAATTACATTTTCAATGTGGGTATTCCATCGTAGATCTGATGTAAATGTTATGCCTAGGTATTTATACTGATCGACACTTTCATGCGCATAACCGTTGATTTGATATTTGTAATGAAGAAAATTCTTCTTTCCAGTTACTGACATCAACACACGCTCTTTAAAGTTTAACTCCATCTGCCAGTCGCTACACCATTTCACTATTCTTAGCAGGTTTATATTTAATCTGATAATCAACTGTATTTACGGTCCTGTACATTACACAATCCTCACCAAAAAGTCTTAATGAAACATCAATGTTACTTTGTAAATCATTATTAAAGATCAAAAATAGTAGTGGGCCTAAGGCACTACTTGGCGGTACCCCAGAAGCAACGGGAAGAATGTTGGACTGACAACCGCTAACACTTACATACTGTTCACGAGAGGATATATACGCAGAAAACCATTGTGTGAGCGTTTGATTTTTAAACACCGCATTAAGCTTATATAAAAATGTTCGGTGCGAAACTTTATCAAATGCTTTCGCAAAGTCAAGGTATATAATGTCTGTTTGACCACGTGAATGTATTGTTTCTGCGAGGTCATAAACTATTTCTATCAGTTGGGTAATCGTGGACAGTCCCTGTCGATAATACAGGATATCATGCTGGTCGAGATAGCCAAGCAGGTGTTTGGATATGATGTGTTCTAGTAACTTCGAAACTGTACTAGTGAGCGAAATCGGGCGATATTTATGAATAGAATTATTTCCGCTTTTATGAACCGGTACAACGTTTGCTCGCTTCCAGTCAGTTGGAAAGCATCCGCTACTAAAAGAAGACTGAAAACTTTTGCTCAAGTATTTAGACACCCATTCAGCGTATCTACATATAACGTATTAGGCATACGATCTGGACCTTGGGTTCTCTTAATGCCAATATGTAATAGCAGATTTAGAACACCTTGCTCGTCAATCTGTAAATCAGTAATAGGAGGTCTTACAGTTTCAACGTTAAAAGGAGGCAGTATACCATTATCACGTGTGTAAATAGATGAAAAGTATAAGTTAAAATCTTTGGCACGCTTATGGGCGTTCTCCTCGGTCTGAGCAGGGTGCAGAAATTTAGACGGATTTATATAGCGCAAGAATTCGCCAGGTGACTCGCGAACAAATTTTGTGAGCGTCACCATTATAGAATCTCTATTTTGATTCCTTAAGAAGTCTCCTTAAATCCTGAGTCATGCGGCGAATACATAGCTTATTTTCGGGGTTTGGGTTGGGTGAGTAAGCCTTACGTTTGCGTTTAAGTCTTCATTTGAGATGAAGTATGTCTCTAGTTATCCAGGGATTCCTTCTATTGGTGCACTTAGTTTTCTTGGAAATAGTGATTAGGCACCGGTCTGCTAATATCAGAAAGAATTCTCATAGTTGGTCCGTACTAGCACCAAAGTCATACAGCTGCATAAAATCTGCATATGAATAATCGAGACAGTCTATCACAGCAGCGTCATCAGCGTCATGAAAATTAAAGAAACTTTTTTAAGACGAAGTACTTGTGACATCTGGTAATGCCTTTAATGACAACAAAACCATCCTGTGATCTGACAAGCCCTCCAGTGTTTCACATTCGCAGACAGAACTTTGTATATATATTCGAAAAAAGAAACGTAAATGTCCTGGGTCAACACTTGTTGGGAGCTCGGTTTAGCGGAAGTCATACGCATTTTGTCAGCTTCAGAAGGTTATTAGATCTTGCCGTTGAGGGCGGGAGTTGGCCGACGTTGAGGAGGCTTTTGAGAACTGAAGGTTGTTTTACATTATCTACAGTAATACTACAAAGCAATGAACAGTCATAAAGTTATCGACGGCCAGCAGCAAATCGGACGCTGCGGCCCGTGGCAATAAGAACGAAAATATGAATGAATGAAGGAATGTCTCTTCTTCCTGTCTATCGCTTTTAACCCCTTCGGTCTCTCGGGGTCACTTCGTTTTCGGCCACTCGTCGAGCCAGCTCAAGTGTCGTCATATTCCTCCAATGGTGGGCGCCCGTGCAAGTGCCGTAAAATTCAACCCATGGGGTCGCCCCAAGGACTCCACTGTCCGATGTGTGACGTGCCACCGGCGTAGCCTCCTTGCCTGCAAGCGCTCAGCTGGAGGAGACAGGTTTAAACGACCTTTCAGAGCTTCGAAACTGCTTTGCTTGGAAACAAGATCAACTAACTGGAACCATGCCAGGCTCCCGTAGCACTTTCGGGAAGAGTCAAGCAGGGGTGAAGACAGTAGCTCGACGTGCGGCGCACGAGGTGGGGGTCGCCAACCTGTCTGACGTGTCCGTAACGTGGTAGACGCGCCCCTAAGCACCATAATTGGAATGCCATGGCGATTGGATGTGGTCGAGGAACTTGACTGATGCCAGGAAAAGGGCCCGTATCCAACAGCTCCTCGTCGCCCCGCAATTTCGGAATGGCCGGGGAACTGTATTCGCTGGCCATGAGAAACGCTGATGGAACATGCGTTGTACTGGTGACGAGCCTCGTGTAACGATTTGCGGGATCCAGGGCCCCGGAGAACGTACGTAAAACAAACTAAATAACATAGCCAGGCTATTACTGTGTAAAAATCAACCCTGGTTTTTTCCTTTTCCAAATTTTGATAAAGCAGTTCCAACCACCTTTCTAACAGCTTTCCATATCTCCGCGAATGCCGACAAGGCCAGAGTGATATTGTAGTTGCAAAAGCAAGGGTAGAACGTTAAACAAATAATGCAAACAGCTTTTATAACTATTCACAAGGAATGTTTTGACAAGTATGACTTTCAGCCCATAACACTTCCTACCTTGTTAGTCAAAGAAAGGAAGGTAATACGTTGGTTTACCTAAATAACCGGCTCAAACCATCCGTGTTCCCATTTAACCTGACCCTCTTGTAACGGACGGTGAAGTTATATTCCTGGAGAATTAAACCATCTGAACAAGCGTCCCTTCTGAGTGGACATGGGTCTGAGCTAGGCCAGAGGACAGTAGTCGGTCTCGAAAGTGAATTCGCTCCGAACAGATAACAAGATAATTTTTGGACCGCCCAAACTAAGCAGGCGCATTCTTTTTCGGAAGCGCCGTGCGCCTCCTCTCTGCACATTCATTTTCGGCTAGCATAGAGTACCGGATGCTCCCCGCATCTTCGCCCATTTGGCTGAGGGCGACTCCCAACACTCTGTCCCTAGCGTCACACTGCACGACAAATTCCTTAGAATAATCGGGGGTCCGAAGCACTGGTCCTGAGCTCAGAACCGCTTTCAGGTGCTGAAATGCGCTTTCTCTGGCCTCATTCCATCGAACTTTTGGGCTCTCCCTTTCAGAGGGTGTCTGTCAGGGGGCTTTCTACATGTGAGAAATTTGAATGTACCGCTCGTAATATCCCACTAGCCCCAGCAAGGCTCTGACATGCGTCTTAGTTCGCGGTTCAGGAAAGTCGTGGATAGGCCCTATTTTGTTGCGCTTTTCGGCCTGTACGGTGAGACCCGCGTTTTGTAGACATGCCAGCACCTTCCTTAAGTGCTTCATGTGATCGTTCCAGCTTTTAGAAAAGATGGCAACGTCATTAAATAGGGGATCGCGTAATCTTGTAGGTCTTTCAAAACAATATCCATCAGCTTGGAAAAGCTAAGCGGTGCGTTCTTAAGCCCGAAACTTAACATTAGTGGTGAAGACAATAGGGAAGTAAAGGAGGGAAGTGAATGCTGCGTGGCGACTTGAGCTTTCTGACGTGGCCACCTGCAAGTGCCCCCTAACTAAGTCGATTGGCGAAATTCACTGCGCTCCGTCTACCCGTTCAACTCGTTCTTCTATGTTAGGTGTAGGGTAAAGTTGGCCCCTTGTAATCGCATTCAATTTCATATAGTCCACACATGGACGCGGCTCTTTCCCACTTCCCTCTACGAGAATCATCGGGGAAGTGTAATCGTTGTATGCTGGCTCAATGATTTCCAACTTAAGCATTCGTTTTATCTCTCCTTCCATTATTTCTCACTGACGAGGCGAAACCCGGTACGGTTTGGATTGGACGGGCTCCTCTGATGTCAACTCAATCTCCTGAGTGATGAGCGTCGTTCTCCCCGGCCGGCTAAAGCAGCATTGGCAAAATTCCTCAAAGAGTTTCCGGAGTTCCCTTACTTGATCGGCCTCAAGAACCAGTCGGTTTACAGACAGATTCAGGTTGTTCTCTATGGAGCGTTCCGCATCTGTCAGTGTTGCTAAAACTGGAAGTTCGACTGCTACTTCTTCAGACGCGTTTACCACCATGTTCACAACATCTTCCCTTCCACAATAAGGTTTCATTAAATTGCATTGGTAAATGATTCCTTTATTCCTTTTCCGGGAACTTCTAGGGTGTAGTTAGTCTCCGATATTTTCTGGGAACCCTTTACGGGTCCGTCCCACTGTACCTAAAGTTTGTTGTTTCGTGAAGGCCTTACGATCATGACCCTGTCGCCTACCTTAAATGTTCGCCTACGCGCATTTCTGTCATAGTACACCTTCGCGGTTTCCTGGGCCTTCTTTGGGTTTTTTTCAACCAGTTCTCGCGAGACACTTAGGCGATCACGCAATTTTAAAACGTAACTCACCAACGTCTAGATTTCACCTGTTCCTTCCCACATTTCCCTTAACATCCTGAAGGGTGAACGGATCGTCCCACCATACACTAGCTAGGAAGGAGTGAGCCCCGGTGCCTTATGTGGGGCCGTTCTCAACGCGAACAGGGTTGCGGGTAAACAGACCTCGCAGTCTGCTTTGTGTTCATGGCACAATGCACGTAACACTCTCTCAAGCACCGAGTGCATTTTCTCAGCGCTGCTTGACTGTCGATGGTACACGGAGCTGTGTATAAGCCGCACACCACACCTTTCTAGGAACATCGTGGTTAAAGCACTTGTAAATACCGTCCCCTGGTCAGCCTGAATCTCTGCAGGAAAAACGATTCGCGCAAACACGGACATCAGAGCGTCGACTATCTCGGTGGAGCTCAGGGCCTTCAAAGGAATCGCTTCCGGAAAATTAGTCGTGGGACAGAGCATGGTCAAAAGGTACTTGCACCCTGATCGACTCGGCGGCAAAGTCCCGACTGTGTCGATCACCAGCCGACGGAATGGTTCCGTGATTAAGGGAACCAACTTTCCAGGCGCCTTGCGTTTATCACCGGTCTTCCCTACTCGCTGACACGCGTCACAGGACCTTGCATAATTTTCCACATGCTTACAGCATCCTGGCCACTAATATTCTAACAAGAGCTCCTCCTTCGTTTTGTTGATTCCTAGATGGCCCGACCAGCCAGTTCCGTGACACAAAGTAAGGAGATCCGCCCGATACCTCTACGGAACGATTAACTGATCAAGTGTACGGTCCCTATGATCTCGGTACTGTCTATGCAGCAGTCCTCCCTTTTCGTGGATGGTAACGTTGCGCCTGGCGATGCCCTCTTTAGCGTTGTAGTGTAAACGTATCCGAGCCTGGTCCCTCTGTTGCTCCGCGCTGAGGGACTTCCTGTCCACCTGGAGAAGCCTGTTAAAGCCTTCAGAGGCAGGTGAAAGTACAGAGCCGCTCTCCCTTCTGTTACTTCCACTGATGACCTTTCTTCGATACGCGAGTTTCTACGGGTATCATTTTAATTGACACATCTGCTGTCACACTGTTTTCTTTTTCTTCCGTTGTCCGACGTTCTACAAGGGAATGCGCTTCCTCGCGTTCCGCCACAGCTGCGCTGTGGTCTTCGGTCAGTTGAGCGGCAATTTGGCGTGTTCGCGAACGGGCAAATGCCTGCACCCTTCCTTCTCCGAACACCTGAGCACGCTGCGGTAACAAACGCTCCGAATGGTTTCAAAATAGATACGGGTAGTCGATTGGTAGCGTCTTTAAAACGCCTGCCTTTGTCTCTCGTTCTGCGAAAGGACCGGAAATTGTCACTCGTGCTATTGGCAGACACACGCTGTGTACCCCTAGCACTGACTTGATCCAAGTTGCCTTCCGTGTGTAGTCCTCGGCGTTTACAAATGAAGGGTGAACTAGGCCCATGGTTGCTCCACTGTCCCTTAATGCCTTACAGGTTTTTCAGCTAATCCGTAGCTCTTGGAGGTATGAACGGAGAATCTCCAAGCTTTCGTCGCTTCCGCCCACGTAAGAAAGCACAACCTGCTTTTGTTTTGCAATACGAGGCATAGTGACCTAGGCGTTGGCACTGATAACATCAGATTGGTCACCCCTTCTCGAACTCTCACGTATCAACCTTCTTTCTCCCCTCGTCCAGAGGCTGCTAGCTCCTTAATCGTTGTTCCCTTCCTGAGTTTTTCATCGACTCGGCCCTCACGGGAGCTTTTACCTGTGTCTGTTTTTTTTTGTGGTGGATATACCTTCTCGGATTATCCATTCCATTTGAACGCTCGTCGTCGGTAGTGAGTTTTCGTCGCATCACGTACTCATCAGCTAGCCGAGCCGCCTTATCTACCGTGTCTACGGCATCTCTATCCTGCTCCCAAAACCTCACTGACTGTGGGATGCTGCGGTAGAATTGTTCGAGACAAACACACTCTATTATAATTTTGTCTCTACATTCATAGACTTCGGCACCCTTAAGCCACTGAACAAGGTTTGTTTTCAACCCGTACGCAAACTCTGAGTAGCCCTCGTCACTCTTTTTGCTCGCTTCTCTGAATCGCTGCCTAAATGCTTCCGGGAAAATTCGGTACCTCCTCAACAGCGCAGCCTTTACTTTCCGTAGTCTTCCGCGTCATTCGCCATTAATCTTGGGACTACGTTCGCTGCCTCAGAAGGCAGGAAAGTCACCAACCACTGTGACAAGGTGCCCTGAGCGAATTTACGCCTTTCACAAGTTCTCTCGAAATGAACCATGAATAAGGCAATGTCCTTTCCAACCTTGTACGGTTTCATCCACTGGTCCATCCGACATGGCTCGACCTAGCTTGATATACTACGGTTGTTCCCCTCACTTCCCACCGCTGGACGCGATTTCTGAATTTCAACCTGTAGCTCAGCCATCTCTTTCTCGTGCTTTTCCCGTTCTCGCTCACGCTCACTCTCATGTTGTTGACGTTCACGCTCACACTCACGTTCTTGACGCTCACGCTCCCGTGTTTCGTGTATCACTTCCCAAGCAATCTCAATGCTTTCGCAACTATCTTGAATTGCCTTTAGCATAGCTGGCTTTTTCATCTTTTCGTCCGCCTCTACTCCCAACTCGTCGCACAATAACAACAAGTCTGCCCTCGTCAACTTTCAAAGATGCATGGCAGCTACCCCGTTTGGTGGTTATAGCTGTTCCCCTTAAATAATTTGTTCAAACGCAAAATATGCAACAAATGCCCGATTCTTAGAAACCTAAAGATAAATACGCAAAATTTGAAGTCTGGCGAATCAAAAGCAAAAAAGCACGCGCTCACTCACGGATACAGCACCACAACATCTGGTTCAATAGTCCGCTGTTCCGGGTTCCTCAGGACTCCCTGGGTCGAATGCTCTTCTTCGCTGTTCCCAGTTTCTCAGGACTTCTTTGGACAAAGGGTCATCCTTATCGCTGCCACCAGCTATTAGATCTTGCCGTCGAGTGCGGGAGTTGGCCAACGTTAGGGAGAATTTTCAGAACTGATGGTTTGTTTGCATTATTTACAGTAATAACACAAAGTAATGAACAGTCATAAGGTCATCGACGGTCGGCAGCAAATCGGGGGCTGCGGCCCGTGGCCAGAAGAACGAAAACAATGAATTAATTAAGGAATGTCTCTTCTCCCTGTCTCTCGCTTTTAACCCCTTCGGTCTCTCGGGGTCACGTCACTTTCGGCCAATAATGGAGCCAGCTCATGTGTCGTCATTTTCCTCGAATGGTAGGCGCCCGTGCAAGTGCCGGTACATTCGGCCCATGGGGTCGCTCCAAGGGCTCCAATGTCCGATGGGTGACTTGCCACCGGCGTTGCCTCCGTGCCTGCAAGCGCTCAGCTGGAGGAGACGGGTTATGCTCGAACGACTTTTCAGAGCTGCAAAACAGCTTTCCTCGGGACCAAGGTTAACTACCTTGAACCATGGCAGGCTCCCATTGTACTTTCGGGAAGAGTCAAGCAGGGGGGAAGACAATAGCTCGACGTGCGGCGCATGAGGTGGGGGTCACCTACCTGTCTGACGGGTCCGGCAACGGGGTAGACGCGCCCCTGCGCCCCATAATTGGAATGCCACGGCGATTGGATGTGGTCGGGGAACATGAGTGATGCCAGGAAAAGGGTCCGTATCTAACAACGTAGAGTGGATTGGCTTTATTCAAGAGAAAACAGGTTTCCTAAGTGGCAGTGGTGGTGCCCCATTTATTCGGTGCGATCAGGGCACATTGACCCCCACGGCAGGTAGAACGAAGGGACGGACAGTCGCTACATAGACGTTTGTGAATTGAGCGCAAGAATTTTCTTCAAGCCCGTGATGGTCTTGCGGTGCTCCGCACCTATCGCGCAGTAGTCAGGTCACATGACGGATGAAAAAGCCGGCTATAGTGACCTAGTATCGCAAACTGGACAATGTGAAGCGTGCGAGACGCTAGGCGCGGTCACTAAAACGTTTGTATCAAGATCAGTATTTGCATTACTAGAACTATGCTGCCCTGTCTATTCTCCCGGCGGCGCACAGTTCTATCACATAATACATTGAGCTTGGATGAAATTTGTACATTTGCCTGTAATCAGCAGCGGAAGTGCATTTCGTATGGATTGCACTGAAGGGCTGAAAGAACTTCTCATCAAGGCCGTAGTAATTGTAGCCTTCGGCAGACAACTTCAAATTTATTTCCTTTATGTGTAACTTCTCTCTTTACTTTCAACGACTGTGCCCCCACAGCAACTCCTTGGGCTTCGACTCTGCCTCAGGAACAGTTCCGGCTTCTGATGTTTTAGTTATCTGCTAGAAAAGGAGAAAAATACTTTTTGAGAAAGTGGTCCGACCAGGAGACACAATCTAGCCAATGATATTCACTGAATGCTTAGAATATTCAAGCTGTTACACTGTGAAAGACTACGAGCGACGATGAAGGGCGAATATCGCGACAACCTTCAACTTGGTAATGTTGTGAGGGAGACGTCTCAACGCTGCCGCCACTGTTGCGAAGGAGGATCCATGGCGACGACGATTAAACGAAACATATTTATAGAGCACACACAAGGGCGTTACATGAACGGCTCAGAGGCTCGCACTGACTCGCACAAAAGCGTGCTTCGAGAAACGGCAGCTCTCCTCTGCTCACTGTCGTCGTCTCTCTCCGGCATCACGTCGCTCGGGCTTATATAGTCCTAGTAGTTGCAGCCGCCAGCAGTTCGAACTCCTCCAATCAAGAACCTCCGCGGGCCGCTGTCGGCCTCGCCCCACCACATGCCCCAGATGTCACCTTGGCGCTACCAAGGTGATACCTTGCCGGTTTGACTCTAAGACCTGCTTCTTTCAGTCTGCTCAGTACGACTCGTAAGTGCTCCATAAGCTTGTCCCATGTGTTTGAAAAGATGGGGACATCGTCGAGGTAGGGGAGTGCGTACTCGGACAGGCCACGAAGCACGTGATCCATTAGACTGGAGAAACAAGACGGCGCGTTCCTGAGCCCAAAACGCAACATGGCTGGGCGGAACGTCCCACACGGCAAAACGAACGCAGCCTAGCGACTGGCACGCTCTGTAAGGCGGATTCGCCAATAGCCTCGCACAAGGTCTAACGTGGATATGTAATTCGAATTTGATGCTGTCTCCACCCTTTCCTCGAGGTTCGCTATCGGATAGGTCTGATCTCAGGTTATCACACTGAGGCGTAGATAATCGATGCACGGCCTCGGATCCATTCCTGGTAATTGGACTAGTGTTAGGGGGCGAAGTGCAGTCGCTCTCACTCGGCACAATGATTCCTAGGTCACACATGCGCTGAATCTCATCCGCTATAATCCGTTTCTGTACGGGAGAACAACGATACGGCTTACTATGTATCGGGTCTTTGCACGTTAGTTCAACGTCGTGCTCAGTTAGTGTCATCTTTCCGGGCAGATCGGAAAAGACCTCTTCAAACTCAGAAACAATTCTTTTCAAGTCCTCCTTTTGGGCTTTGCTTAGACGTGGTTCTAACTTCAATTGCTCCAGCAGGACATTCGAACCACCTGCCTTCATGTCCGTATTGGTCAGGATTTCCGTACCTTCCTCGTCATGAGTATTCAAAACTACGTTAACCACTGCGTGACGCTGAATGTATGGTTTCATCAAATTGCTGGGGTAGATTTTGTTCGGCCGTGCGCCTAGTTTGACTTCGGAGTTTGTATCACAAAGCTTCGATACAACCTTCGCTGGCGTTTTGCAATGAACCTCGAGTTTATTTTTCTTAGAAGGCCGCAGCAACATCACTTGGCTACCCGCTTCGAAGGTACGCTTCCTTGCTGACCGGTCGTAGTACACTTTTAACAATGCCTGTGTAGACTTCAGGTGGCTCACGACAAGGCCTTTCATTCTTCCAAGCCTCTGAAGTAAGTTCAGAACCTACGCAACTACATTTGGGTCCTCATCGTAGCCTTCCCAAATTTCTCGTAGCATGCGCAGTGGGGTTCTGAAACTGCGACCGAATACAGGCTCAACTGGGCTGAAGCCCGTACTCTCGTGGGGAGCAGATCTCAAAGCGAACATTACGGCAGGAACGCAAGCTTCCCAATCACGTTTACGCTCAACGCATACATATTGTGACACGCTGACGAAGAAGATGCTGTCAGCTTGGTCGGAAGAAGACGACGCTCTGGACTTCGCTCGCTGTCTACCATCAAGTCAGCTGCTACGATTATTGTAAATATCTTGTAAATATACGTCTGACTGTTTTTAACCCCGTAAAATTTTTGGTGGAGGTTGCGGGATCATTATCAAGACTGATTTACGCAGCGGGCGCTCTTTGGCTGCATCTACAATGCCAGCACAAGGCCAGGATGCTTCGGGTTCGTCGGCACCCAAGCCCACCGTCATTCTAGCACAACCCCGCGACCCAGAAACCTTTTCTGGAACCGAGGACGCTGATGTTGAAGAATGGCTTCAACTATATGAGCAGGTGAGCTCCAGCAACCACTGGGATCAGACCATCATCCTCGCTAATTTGATATTTTACCTCGCGGGCACGGCACGCGTATGATTTCAGACCCACGAGGAGGAACTTACCAGCTGGGACATTTGTAAGCAAAAGCTGAAAGATTTGTTTCGCAAGCCTGTTTGACGTCAGCGCGCCGCCCAAGAAGACCTCGCTTCACGTGTCCAGACGTGCACTGAATCCTACCTCACGTACATCCAGGACGTACTCGCTCTGTGCCGCAAAGTGGATCCGAAGCTGTCCGAACCTGATAAAGTTGCACACGTCATTAAGAGCATAGCAGATGATGCCTTCCACATCCTTGTTTTCAAGAATTCTTCCACTGCGCAAGCGATTATTACCGAATGCCGGCGGTTTGAAGAAGCCATGAGTCGCCGCATTGCCCAGCCATTTCAACACCTCCCAACACGGCTGCTACGTCCAGTTGCGAAGACCTCCGCAATCCGCCCACGCCCGATCACTCTGATGACGTCCTACATATCTTCCGACGTGAAATAGCAGCCGCATCTCCTGTCACAACCCCAACTCATGGCCCCGACAATTGCCAGGCGACCGTCTCACTGATACAGTCCGTCGTGCGCCAGGAATTGGCCAACATTGGTTTGACCAACGTCTGCTCAGTTAATTGACCTGACTATACTCCGTCCAGCACTGTCATACGCACACGCATCCTGAATTCCCCAACGCGGTTTCGCAATCCGGCCGATTGGCGCACTCAATACGACAAGCCTGTATGCTTCACTTGTCGCCGTATCGGTCATATTTCACGCCATTGCAGGTCTTCGTGCATTTCAACCCCCTGGCACTAGTTCCCATCCCACGGCCCTCATGATGATCCTCGGTTCCTCGCGCAAACGCAGCCAGTACATTCCGGCGACACTTCTCTGCCTACGCGCTCTAGCCGCTCTCCTTCGCCACGTCGCCGCTTCTCCCGATCGCCCCCATCTCGCCGATCACCGTCCCCTAGCTCCTTCCGGCGCACCTTTCCGGAAAACTAACGGGTGCAGCACCTGGGGGTGATGCTGCCAAACCGACCCGAAGCAAAAATCCTCTTCTGACCTTGACCACACATCGGAACCTCATTAAAGTGAACGTGGATGGTGTACCTGTTACGGCTCTGATTTACACTGGCGCGCACGTATCTGTGATGGTTGCTCAGGTTCAGAATCGTCTCAAGGATGTCCTCACTCCTGCTCCGTCTCCTGTGGTTCAAGTCGCCGATGGTGGAACACCAGCCGTTATTGGCATGTGTCCGGCTCGCGTGAGTGTCGCCGGACATCATACTTCTGTTTTATTTTATGTTCTAGAGCATTGCCCTCACGGCCTCATCCTGGGCCTTGACTTTCTGTCTACACATTCCGCTTCGATAGACTGTTCTGCTGGTGTTGTGCAACTCGCTCTACCTGCTGCGATTGACCCTCCCGATAGTGCTCCGGTACGGCTATGTTCCACAGAGCATATACGCCTCCCACACCATGCCGTTACCTACATAGGTGTCTGCCCCGTTCCACCTATACCCGACCGTGACTACATCCTATCCCCTAATTCGAATGTCCTCCTCTCACATAACGTCGCTTTTCACACACACTCACACACACACCGTCATTACCATTTCGCACAACGTGTCCTGCCTTCCACTTGTGAACTTTGGACTTTGTACACAAGTACTCCCGCGCGGAATATCCCTGGCGCAAATAACGCCGGCCAGAGACTACAACATTTCGACTTTAACTTGTAACAGCTCCTCGTGTTCAACTCTTGCTTCGCCCCCTGTCCCTTCAGACTTGAATGCCCTAACAAAAATGATTGCTCCCGACCTTCCGCCCCAGCCTGCTAATGAACTACGTTGCCTCCTTGCCTCATACTAGAACATATTCGACCTTGGAGAGCACCCTCTAGGACAAACACCTATTGTAAAACATCGGATTGGCACCGTTGATACGAGCCAGATCCATCGGCGATCCTACCGCGTCTCAACTACTGAGCGACAAATCATCCAACATGAAGTTAACAAGATGCTTTCTTGAGACATCATCGAACCTTCTTTCAGCCCATGGGCATGCCCTGGTGTACTAGTTAAAGAGAAGGACAACAGTTGGCGATTTCGCGTGGATTATCGACACCTCAACAAGGTAACCAAGAGGGACGTCTATCCGCTACCACGCATTGACGATGGCCTGGATTGCCTGCATGGAGCACAATATTTTTCGTCCATCGACCTTCGCTCCGGCTACTGGCAAATCGCCGTCGACGACATGGACCGCGAGAAGACAGCTCCCGATGGCCTGTATTAGTTCAAAGTGATGCCTTTCGGTTTATGAAATGCCCCGGCCACCTTTGAATGAATGATGGACGCCCTCCTACATGGTTTCAAGTGGTCCATGTGCCTGTGTTACCTGGACGACAGCATTGTTTTTTCTCCGACTTAAGCGACACACCTCGAACGGCTATCGACGATCCTATCTGTTTTCCGTCAGGCGAGCCTACCATAAATTCGTCCAAGTGCCACTTCGGTCGTCGGGAAATCTCTGTGCTCGGGCATCTCATCGATTCTTCTGATGTACGCCCTGATCCCGATAAAATACGGGCAGTGAAAGACTTTCCTGTGCCAACATATGCTAAGGATGTTCGCAGCTTCTTGGGCCTTTGCTCCTACTTCTGTCGGTTTGTCCGAAATTTTGCGAACGTTGCGTGTCCTCTCAATCAGCTCCTCAAGAAAGACGCCGCATTCATTTGGGGCCCTGAGCAAGCTGGTGCTTTCGCCGAGCTGATTGGGCTGCTTACGTCCCCGCCCATTCTCGCTCACTTTGATGCGTCAGCTCCAACAGAAGTCCGTAGCGACGCCAGTGGCCACGGTATTGGCGCTATCTTGGCACAGAAGCAACAAGGGCGAGAACGTGTTATTGGCTACGCCAGCGGCCTTCTTTCCTCCGCTGAGCGCAATTATTCCATCACCGAGCGCGAGTGTCCGGCTCTCGTTTGGGCAGTGGGTAAATTCCGCCCCTATTTGTACGGCTGCCAATTCACAGTCATCACTGATCACCACGCTCTGTGTTGGCTTTCGTCCCTCAAAGATCCTTCAGGGCGCCTTGGCCGCTGGGCTCTGCGCCTTCAAGAATACAACCATTCAGTTGCATACAAGACTGGCCGGTTACATCAAGATGCGGACTGCTTGTCGCGCCACCCTGTCGACCCTCCTGACGTTTCTGCGGCTGGCATACCTGTCACCATTCTCTCTCTGGCTGCTTTTCGCGATATTGGAGCCGAACAACGTCGGGACGCCTCCTTACAAGACCTTATGCAACGGCTCACTTCAACGACGCCCGATCCTTCCCTTCGCATGTTTGAACTCCAAGATGGTATATTGTACCGCTCTAACATTCGCCCGGACGGCCCTGCCCGACTCTTCGTTGTGCCTGAGCATCTGCGTCACGCTGTTCTCGCCCAGCTTCAAGATGTACCGACTACAGGTCACCTCGGCGTGTCACGGACTTATGACCGCGTTCGTCGGCGCTTCTTTTGGCCTGGTCTATACCATGACGTCTACCGTTATGTCGCTGCGTGTGACCTTTGTCAACGACGCAAAACGCCGACCACACTCTCTGCTGGTCGCCTTCAACCACTTGACGTACCATCAGAACCATTCTTCCGTGTAGGTGTTGATCTTGTAGGCCCTTTTCCTACGTCTGATTCGGGAAAAAAGTGGATTGCTGTAGCAACAGACTACGCCACCCGATATGCAATCACACGGGCTCTTCCGACAAGCTGTGCAACCGATGTCGCCGACTTCCTCCTAGAGAACGTCATCCTTCACCACGGCGCCCCTCGATAGCTCCTCACCAACCGCGGCCGTTACTTTCTTTCTAAAGTTGTCAACGACATTCTGCACTCGTGCGCGACTAAACACAAACTTGCTACTGCTTACCATCCACAAACGAACGGTCTAACCGAGCGCCTTAACCGCACTCTTACTGACATGCTGTCCATGTATGTCTCCACTGACCATCGCGACTGGGACGTTGCGCTGCCGTTCGTTGCTCTCGCGTATAATTCGTCTCGCCATGATACCGCCAGCTTCTCTCCATTCTTCCTCTTGTTTGGCCGCGACTCTCGCTACCTTTCGACACCATTCTGCCTGATAGCCTGAATTCCACGTCCGAGTACGCCCGTGAAGCCTTACTCAAAGCTCAAGAAGCACGCCATATTGCCCGACGCCGACTTGTGGAGTCGCAGGACAATCAGCGGCGCTTATATGACGCCCGCCATCGTGACGTGCATTACACACCGGGCACCCTGGTTCTCCTTTGGTCGCCGTCGCGACGCGTTAGCCTCTCGTAGAAGTTACTTTCACGCTACTCCAGCCCTTACCGCGTCTTGCGTATAGTAACTGACGTCACGTACGAAATCGCCCCTCTTGAGCCAACCGTGGCTCAGCATCGCTCCGACGTGGTCCATGTCGCGCGTCTTAAGTTGTATCACTCGCCCGCCTCCTAACCAGCACCGAGCCGGTGCTTCTGGCGCCAGGGGTCATGTGACACGCTGTCGAAGAAGATGTTGTCAGCTTGGTCGGAAGAAGACGACGCTCTGGACTTCGCGAGCTGTCTGCCATCTTGTCAGCCGCTACGATTATTGTGAATATCCTGTAAATATACGTCTGACTGTCTTTAACCCCGTAACGTTTCGTCAATATTCGCTTCAACTGGATTGGATTGCGGGTGATGGATCGAACTGTAGACCACTTCGATTCAGCACATTTCCATAAAATTTGGGGTAAGGCAGCTGGTAAAGACACAATCATTGTCATACTGAATTTCTGAATGATATCCCGCCCGAGCGAATATAGAAAGAAGTGCATCAACGACCTGAGGAGAATTGAGATCCTTGTGTGGCACCGCGTCTGGAAACTTAGTTGCGACACAAAGGGTAATTAAAATGTATCGATATCCGTTCTCGGACTCCGGCAGTGGCCCTACTGTGTCGATTACGACTCTACGAAAGGCTCCGTTATGACTGGTACAAACTTTATTGGCGCCTTCCATTTGTCAGTACTCCTGACGACGCGTTGGTATGTATCGCAAGCGCGCACAAACTCTTCAGTGCCCTTTCAACAACGAGGCTAGTAGTACTCTTGGATGCCGCAGTTGATTACACAATTGATTCAGCGTATAATCTGTACAAATATCGATTAAGTCACGCCTTAAGGCGGAAGTCTATAAGAACATTTTTCATCTGCATAAACTCGCCCAATTGCAAACTAGAGCACCAAATTATATCACAAGGCACTTCAAAGACTGGACAGTACCGACGCCACGGTCAAACTATGGGAAACAGTGCATGAGGTATACAATACCCACACTCCTAAATTATTACAATTCGGTTCGTTTCAATCTTTTCTCTTCGTCTCTCAGTGAGCTCCGGCTGATGTATGTGATTGCTTTGTAACACTTGTGTGACAATTCTATGTGTATTTTTCTATTGATGCTCTTCGTGACTTTTGAGTAATGTATATGATGTGCAATATTATGTATGTACGGTATACATGTGTATATTTTGAATGAATGAAAGAATGTGATACTGCCTCTGCCCAAATGAGGGATGGTGGACTTGTCAAGCTGTCCAATGGACCGCTTTTTTTCTGCCCCCCCCCCCCCATCTGTATCTGTACCTTACAAGATGGAAGTAAACTTTCATTTCACTTCTTGGGAAAGTCGAGCTTTCGTCTTCTTCAAGCCGAGATGCCCTGCCCACGCGTTATTGTGCGCGAAGTACCCTCCCCCCCCCCCCCCCCCCCTATAGTTGACGGCGATACTTTACAGGGATTAAAAGCTGCTAGTACTTACGACCCTGGACATCCGTATAACTGCGGTACCAGAAGCCAGATTTCTCATGAGACGCAGATTTTTGTCTCTTTGCTCCCAGTTTTACAGTACCAAGCAAGGCTTTATCGAGCTATCCCCTTCCTGTTCTCGAATAAGCGTCGCTCACTCAACGTTCATTCGGCTCATGCCAGCTGTTGGAGACTGGGGTCAACGTGAAGTTCACCTGTCCCAACGTTGCCGGTTCGATTTCTCCGCCGATGGGGATGATGTAACCCGCTTCCGCAGCAGACGGTTTAACTAAACAATCACGAGAGTTTTCCAGCTCGGTCGACTGACTGCTCGGGTTACGGTGCTCGGCCGCTGTTTTCGTCTCACTGCCTGGTGCAGCAGCGAGTTTCTGCGTGAGCTTCCGCGCTTGCAATAGCGCGAGGGCCATGCACGTCAAGCTGGCAAAGAACTATTCTCCTTGTTCTTTTAGGAGCTCCTTAGCTATTAGAGAATAGATAAGAAAAATTCTCTGGGAGGACTGCAGACACTGCCGCCGCGGTGCTAAGCTTACAGAAAGCGCCTTCAATGATCACTGTACCGAGCGCTAAGCAAACACACTGCTCCTCACCAATTTGCCTTATCCATGCGCATTCTCCTGTGAAGTCGTTCGGAGAAACTAATGAAGAGTGCACCACGTCTATAGTGGCTGCTGAGTTCGAAGTGCTCTGCACTTTTTTTCCGTTAACGCTTATCTCCTGCGTATAGGATTCCAAAAAATGCATGTTCTTTCTTGTTTCTCGAATTGTTACGAAAGCAACCTTCAGTTTACAGCTTGCCGCTGTGTGCCCTTCCTTTTTGCAGTTGTAGGAGATTAGCAGCTTCCACAACTCAAATGCAAGCGCGGCATCCGCGCGCAGCTTGGCACCATCGTTTGATTTTTGCGATTCATTTAACCCTTACCGCAAATTTTCTTTAGGAAGAGATGAGTATTTGCGAAATCTGCGACGCACAAACGGTTTCCTTTTATCGGGCTTTGTAAAAGCGTCTTTCCTCTCCGCTTTTTCAGCTCGCACGGCCGTACTATGCAAGCTTCGGCGAATGTAGTGCTCCTCAGCTAACTCTGCTGCCTTTTTGAGGTTTACTTCTTGAAGCTTATCCTGCACCCACAACCTGACGTCATCTTCGATGCCGCGGTACAATTGCTCAAATGCTACGCAGTGTACCACTTTATCTCGATCGTCATAAACTTCTTCACCCGTAAGACCTTCAATCAAGTCAGCCTTAAGGCGGAATGCGAAGTCGATAACTGCTTTTTTTTGCGAACGGGAACCTTTGCAGGAAAGCCTTGGGTGACAACTTATCCTTTCTCAACAGAGCCTGCTTTATATCATTGTAGCTCTCAAACGCCTCCTTTGACAGACACGTTACCACGTCAGAGACATCCCCAGGAAGCATAGCTAACAGGTTCTGTGCCCAGAGACCTGTCGATGCCGCTTCGCTGACAAACGTGTTTCAACTTGACGAGCTACTTTGCCAACTCTTCACCAATTAGGAACGCAAGAAGTTGGCCCCGAATTCTTTGACCGCTCGCCTGAACCGTCGTAGACGCCGGCGAGGACAGTCTATGCTCCAACTCCAACCTCCTGGTCGGGGGCCGCTCTTGTCTATCGGTTTGCTCTTTACGTACACGCTCCTGCCTTTCAGCTTCCTCCTTCCGCTGGTGCCTTTCGGCCTCGTCACGTTCACCCTCACGGCACTCTTTCATCGCAGTCCAGGCCTCATTGGCTTCCTCAGCCGTTATGTTCTCGTTCTGCCTGATTTCCAGGAGCGCTTGCTTTCGTTTTGCACGACCTACAGTAAGGCCTAGCTTCTCAAAAATTTCGATGATTTCCTTCACCCAAAAGCTCTCCATCGTTCACAATGGCCTCTTTCCGTTCGCCCTTGTTAGAATTCTCTTGCCGTTGACTAATATCGAGCTACTAGCATGACATGCGCAAGCAATTCTCCACACTGCCTTGTTTACACCATCGGCACTAGCCTTAGTTTCAAAACTCTCACTAGGTCTGAAACACTCAAACCTCGGCACAGTGATTCACACAGCCCTTCTCCAAACAAAGCTAACCTGCGCTAGAGAAGTCTGGTGAACTGAGGAGAGCTACCATCATCAGCTACCGCGCCGAGGTAGCTGATGACGGTCGATCCCACAGCTGCCAAACAATGGTGTGACGGAGACTTCTCAACGCTGCCGCCACTGTTGCGAAGGAGGATCCAACGCGAAGCTGGTTAAACGAAATATTTAAATATAGTATATAAGAGGGCGTTACATGAACGACTCAGAGGCCGGGAGCATTAGTGACTCGCACAAAAGCGTGCGGCGAGAAAAGGGAGCACGCCTCTGCTCGCTGTCGTCGTCTCCGGGATCACGCGGCTCGGGCTTATATAGCCCCAGGAGTCGTTGCAGCCACCAGTGGTTCAAACTACTTCAATCAGGAAGCTCCACGGGCCGCTGTTCGAATTCCGACGAATGCAGAAGAGGCACGTGCATCAGGTGATCCCGGTGACGTGCCTCATCGGCGCCGCCGAACATCCCGAACAGCCGCCGGGCCCGACCGATTCGCTCGCCGCCTGGCCTCAGCCGCATGCCGGCAACTAGAACTTTCATTGGGAGCTCTGGCACAACAGTAAGGACGGTGTCTTGTTCAGCATCGCTGGGGACAGTTGGAAGAATTGATTAAGGACCCTAAATGAGAAAGTGTAGTGCTAGTTTGAAGATTACTATGCAGAAGACAATGTGATCTGTAAAGCAAACATTAATTCCTGAGCGGCAGTGAGCCTCTAGAGTGTGCGCAGGAGTTGATGTGTCTAAGTAAATTACTCACAGGAAGCACTGATCGCGACAAGTAAATGTACAGAACAATGAAAATGGGTCGGAACGGATACGGCCGCCATTACTAAATCATGACTTGGAGCCCCCTGCGGTCATTGAAAAATATAGCATACAATCATTATATTTTTCCAGTACTTTCATGTGGAGCAGAAATTTGAAGGTTAACAGTCTAACCTGAGTGCAAGTTGACTGCTCAAACAAGCAATGGACTGAAAAATGTTAGGCCTAACGTTAGGAGACAGGCAGTGAGCGGTGTGCATCAGATAGCAAAGGGGGGTAGTAGTATTTGAAATTACAAGGAAAATTTGCAGCTGAGCAGGCCACGTAATTCGTAGGGCAGATAGTAGATCTTCCATAGGAAATACAGAGTTGGTGCTGGGGGAAAAGAAGCGGTGTCGAGTACGGCAGTAATTTGGGAGCGGTAGTGAAATTCGCCAGGAACATTAAACATTCCCCCGAAAGTTTCACGCACTGTTGCTCTTCAGCCACAATTCGCTTCCTACTGAGAGTCTGCATTCTCCGCTTCCTACTGAGTCTGCATCCGCTTCCTACTGAGTCTGCAACTAAACGGAAATCAACAAGAAAAATACAATAAAAAGACTCCTCGAACCGACGAAAACCTTAAAGAAAAAGGAAGACATGCTGCGGCGGTACGTTCACGCGATCTCGTAGTATATGACCTTGGAAGTCGCGGAAGAAGTACAGGAATCCTCAGAAACCACTACGCTGTTTTACTACATGCCACATCACATGGCTATTGGAGAGAGCCGAGCCACGGCAAAGATTCGTGCAGCATTCGGCGCCTCTTCCCACACGCGGTAAGGCATGTCATTACACGACAATCTGTATGCAGGACCTAATTTAATTAGATGCATGCTGTCGCCTTAATCAAGTTTCGAAAGGAAGACGTCGCCCTATTAGGAGACGTTGAGAAGCCATTCCTACAACTTTGAATCCACGAAGAGGACAGAGATGGCATGATATTTTCATGGTCGAAGCATGACGCTGACAGAAAGGTGCTGAATGAAGTCCAAACCTTGCGCATGACTAGAGAAACTTTCGGTAAAACACAGAGCACGCTATATTTGGCAGATACAGTCATGTATCATTTCAAACAAGTTGCCAGATGTTTCCAGATACAACAGAAAAACTACAGAAAGCAATTTACGTAAACGATGTAATCTTAGGGGCAGCAACGTTTGATGGTGCTGTCAAGCTGTACAAAAGGCGGCGATAAACTTCGGCAAAAGGACATCCAATTAAGAGTGGAAAACAAAATAATGAACTACAACAAAAAGGACGACGCTCACATAGAGATTCGATCTAAATGGTGCACCATGCTTCTTGGCATGATATGGACGCACTCAAAAGAAGTGCTATCCTTCCCTGTGGACAACTGGGCGTCTTTAGCAGCAACAGCGTACCTAACGAAAAGGATAATAATGCAGGCAGTAGCAAATATATTTGATTGGCTTAATTTGCTGTCACCTCTCACAATACCCGCAAAGGTAGGCTTTCAAGGACGGTGGAAGACAGACGTCGCGCGGTATGATCCACTCCGTAAAGAATAATGCGACAAGTGGAGGGACATGATGTTGGAAGCGGAGAAGCTGCGAGTTTTAGAAATTCTCCGAGGCTACGCAAGCAAGGATAAAATGGTACAAGCATCCAAGCTACATGCGTTTGCCGACACGAGTCTAAAGCATGCAGAGCGGCAGCATGTTTGGAACTAATGTACAACGATGAAACAAAAGAGTCAAGGGTACTGACAACTAAAGCCTGCGTAGATCGAATCAAAGAGATAAGTTTGGCAAGAATTCAGCTAGGGGCAGTGGTGATAGCATAAACACCTAGCGACTACATCAAAGGTCACTTCGCCTGAAGAATTCAAGAAGCAGCCAGCTGGGCCAACGAAATGTACTACTCCATTGGACCAAAGGGACAAGCAAACGGGATACATTTGTTACCAACAGAGTCGCAGAAGTAAGAGAGAAAACAGTACAACCGAGCTATTCGTTCCTCCAAGGTGAAGACAATCCGGCCGATCTACTCACACGTGGTATAAGCGCGAAGAAGTTGAACTCGAAAATACGGCGGCACGGACAAGAATTGGGTACCTCCGTGGAGCCGGAAAGAGCAAGCGTGCTTTACACGAATGTACAGATGGACAATCAACACGAAGGGCAATGTCACACCTCCACAGGAACATCAAAGAATAAACCAATCTTGAAAGTTGAATTTTTTTCATCACACGGATGGCTTCTAAGGGTAACTGCATTGGTATTGAGATTCATAGACAACGCAAGAAAAGGAACATCACAAGGGGCCGTTAACCGGAAAAGAGACTATAACTGCAGAGATATATTGGATACGGCAAGCACAATCACTACTCAAGCAAACAAGTAGAGATGCTAATGCAAGCTCTGAATCCTTTAAAATAAATGGACAAGTATACTGTGACGACACAGGACACATAAGACGGAAAGGATGTTTGCACTACAGCGCAGAATCAAGCCGGCACGTCATCGTACTTCCGAAGGGTCAGGTTTTCCCCTTGTTCTCATTTTGCTCAGATCAGTTAAGGAATCACTGATACAGAACAAGCTAGGAGCTCTGCTTCAAAGTCGCTTTCACATCCACATCGACAAACATGTACTACAAGGCACACACTTGTGCTCAAAATCACACGTGCTCACACACGTGCTCATGCTCACAATGAAGTCCATTCATATTCACCAGCGTCTGCTAATTATGAAACCACGGCGTAAAACAAAAATAATACAAACCTGGGTCGGGTTGAACGCGCCATGATTTGTTTTCGGCTTAGTTTCGGTACGTACAAATAAATGGAAAACATAACGGCTCGTGAACTGGTTCGGTGTATAGTCCACATTATCTTGCTTTATCCCGACACGTTGCTCACCGCTGTCGATTTAGCCACAGGCGTATGCGTGAGTTTTATCAGCAGGAGGCAGAAGGGTGCAGGGGAGAAAGGAATAGATGTTTTTACAACAATGCGAAATCAAGTTTAGTTTCGCATAGCCACAGCATACTTGCGCATAAAGGCAGATATCTTAGCAGGCAGCTGCGCCACTATAGAACTAGATGGCGGGGCGCGTTGTGCGGCACCTCGACGCGCGCATCTCTGCGCCGCGTCCTCTTTCCCGCTTTTGTCAGCAATGGGCATGTGTGAACCATACGAAATAACCGTGTTGTGCGCATAAGTGTGCTGATTTAGGTATTTCTGTGCACAATCTCTACGGCTACTGCAATATAAGCTTTTTTATTCTTAACTGGTACTTGGTAATTCGGCGAGATATTATTGAAAACATTGAAAAAGAAATGGTATTGTATTAAATAAACATTATCAGTCAGACAGAGAACTTATTCACAGGGATTACAAGCGAGAAATCCCTAAAAAATGACGTTGTATGGAAAATACAGCAATGCATCCTATTTTTCAAGCATCACAATGACCAAAAATAAATTCTACATACTGAGCACAAAGTGATAACGCAGCGTGATCATGAAACGCAGGACTGAAAGTACGTCGGGGAAAAATAAAACATAACTGGAAAAACTGAAAAAGTAATGCAAGTAACACTATTTGAATACTAGCTGTTCACTCAATTAACGAAGTGTTTTCTGACGCTGGGAGGCATGCTCGCCGTAGGAGGAACAGTACGCGCGTCCAGTGTCAAAAAGCTTGGCGTCACATGATGCCTAACCAGACGCGAATCCAGCTTTGTTTCTTCAAGGGGTAGCTGTAGTATTGCGGGAGTAGCATTGAGATCGTGATTTATACGGTGATTACTGCATGAATATTTACAATCATTAATAATATAAAATAATAATAATAATAGTAATAATAATAATAATAATAATAAAATTATTATTACTACTACTATTACTATTATTATTATACTGAATTTACTCGCCGTCCCAGTGAGCGTTACTAACGACACATTCCTTTCACAAACATGAAGTGTTGGCCATGCCGCTTCTGTACGGGCCCCGACTGAACTGATTTCGTGAGGCGTACAGAGGCAGCAATAAACCTGCCGTGGTTGCTTAGAGGCTTGGGCGTTGCGCTGCCGAGCACGGGGTCGCGAGATCAAGTCCCAGCCGCGGCAGCCGCATTTCCTAAGGCGACAAATGCAAAAACGCCCGTGCGCCATGCCTTGGGTAGACGCTAAAGAATACAAGGTGGTCGAAATTACCCTGAGTCGCCAACTACGACGTGCCTCGTCACAGTCATCCTACTTTTGGCAAGTAAAACCCCCGAATTTTATTATTTGATTACACAGCAAAAATTCAGCTGTACGTCAGTTTTGGCTACATATAAATCGAATAAAATAATTTCCAATTTAATGCATGCGGCCGTATGTGCGTGCTCAAAAAGGCAAGTGCTGGTGCATGATATAGTCAACTTCGAAAAGGATTTTAATCGGGTAAAGCACACGAGTGTCAACTTTTTTTTTATTCACAAATTTTCCAGTTTGCTTACAGAAAACAAGAAGGGTCAGGACTAAAGGCGCTAGCATGCGCCTGACCGAGGCCTTGACCCCTGTACAAGACGCTAGGTGCACTTTCTTTTGGTGGAAATACGACTTCCTCGCGACATGACAAATTACGGAACCTTGCATTTAAGCCTGACAGCGACACCGGCCCTCCGAACGAGTTCGCAGGTGCCAGTGTACCTGAGAGAAAGGTTCACCCGCATACAAGCATGGCTATAATGGACTACAGGGACAGCGGCATCGAGGAATAACTAGAGAGTCAAAAAATGAAAAACGGTCCTGTTACAAAACTAACAGAAACAATAAACCTTTCATGTTTTCTCCAGAGGAAAAAAAACCGCAACAGCTGGGAAGAAGGACTTGATGAGTCTGTGACGTGGCGTACGCCAGGCGCTCAGCCCAGAAATTTTAAGGGGGGTGCGGGCATCCAGGCATTCGTTCTGGACCAGCCAATACACCTAACTAAAGTGCACCAGAGCACTGCTTACAGTGCCGTTACTGAAGACAGCGCTGGTCACTAGACATTTCGATGCTCCGCGGTTGCTTCGCATATGAAACAAGTGTACCAATACATATTGAGCAAAAGCGTAGATTTCCACGCAGCACTGCTCGCAGAGCCATGACAACGGCATTTGCTCTCAACCGCGATGAACGCAAGCGCCGCATCCACACAAGGCAGCAGCGCGAACGCTCACTTTTAAAGCATGAGCTCGCGTTGCAGCGAAAGAAGTTCAACGTCATGCCCTCAAAAGGAACCGATGAAGCTCGGCTCTCGACGCTGACCACACCCATCTCTCGCGACACAGCCGGCGCCGCAAGGCATAGCTGGACATGCCTTACATAAAGGTGAAGGCGAAAACTGTGTTCGCATAACACCGAAAGGTTCGCGCTCCCCGTCGAGGTTTGCCACGTTTCCCTTCCAAACTCCCTTCATCGTGCCGCGAAGGCGCGAATAGAGGACACAGTAGGAGATGCACCGGGGAGGGAGGGGGGTGGAAGCAGGCGCCCAACGTCTAGGTTGAGCCTCACCGAAGCTGAGGCGCCTCTGAACTGAAGCCTGAAGTTGAAGATGAAATTTATTCGCATCATCACAATACCGGAACGCTCGTGCAAAAAGCGAAAATCAATTCACTGATTCACATTCAAGCGAATTTGGCCTAGAAACGGGAAGCAGCCTACTTGCCCAGCACCTGTGATGCCATCGGCGCGCTGCTGCGACCGAGGTAGAAATGTTTGGGAAAATTCGCTACCCTGGGCCTCAGTTACTCTGCCGCGCTTGCCGCAAAGGTAATTAACGCACACACAGGAACGCAACTGCGCTTTCCCTGTGTGTGTATGCGTTTGTCTGTGTGTCTCGGCGTGCAAATGGCAAACGCACGAGTACGAGCGTTGTGCTGCCGATAATGCGTCAGCAGCGCGAAACCGTGCTGGGTCTTTTTACGTGTAAGCATAACTGGCCCCCTAGCGCAATCGGCGAATGTTTGTTCGAAGCGTCGAGGGAAGCGGAGGAAGAAGCCGCCGGGAGATGAGCAGAATCGCGCGCCGTGGAAAGCACGAAGGAACGCTCTAAGCGCACGGCAAAGCGATGCCACCTATGGAGGAAAGTCTACGTGATGTTGAGCGAAGGCGAAAAGGAGGAACAAGGCGAAGCGTCGCGGAGGAAGAAGTTAGGCCGATGCGTGCTGGGATGACCTCCTATGGCATTTGCTACAGGTTTTGTTTGCGATAGAGACCGGACTCGTCTCGTTACAAGACCGTCCTCGCGCACCGTACGCTGTCTTTGCGAGTGAAACCGTGCGGCGACGAGCCGACGAGGGTGGTTCAATCTCGTCCGCGTAAGGGGGGAAAGCAGGAGGAAGTGCGCCGTCTTCCCATTAGGCGGGGGGGGGGGGGGGGGGAGGAGAGAACCGGAGGCGCTACTGCGGAAGCGTGCAGTCTTCGCACTGCGGGCGGAGTAGGGGCGTTCTGCTCCAGCGGCTGCTGCCTATGGCGTGGCCGCGCGAACACTGTCTTGAATACGATCTGTGATGCGCACAATGTAGGCGTCTAGGCGCATCAAGGGCTGATAGTTTCGTGTGCGCTATTAGCGGTCCCACGCTTATGCTTTGACCTGGACAGGCAAAGCAGAAGGGTGGGTCTTAAAACTAATCTGCAGAAAACTAATGTTTAACAGTCTCGGGAAGACAACATCAGTTTACGATAGGAAGCGAGGCACTGGAAGTGGTAAGGGAATACATCTAATTAGGGCCGGTAGTGACCGCGGATCCGGATCATGAGACTGAAATAATCAGAAGAATAAGAATGGGGTGGGGTGCGCATGGCAGGCATTCTTAGATAATGAACAGCAGTTTGTCATTATCCCTCAAGAGAAAAGTGCATAATAGCTGTATCTCACCAATACTCACCTACGGGGCATGGGGGCTTACGAAAAGGTTCTACTTAAATTGAGGACGAAGCAACGAGCTATGGAAAGAAGAATGGTGGATGTAACGTTAAGGGATAAGAAGAGAGCAGATTTGTTGAGGGAACAAATGCGAGTTAATGACTTCTTAGTTGAAATCAAGAAAAAGAAATGGGCATGGGCAGGGCATGTAATGAGGAGGGAAGATAACCGATGGTCATGAAGGGTTACCGACTGGCTTCCAAGAGAAGGGAAGCGTAGCAGTGGGCGGCAGGTAGGTGGGCCGGTGAGATTAAGAAGTTTGCAGGGGCAACATGGACACAATTAGCACATGACCGGGGTATGTGGAGAAGTATGGCAGAGGCCTTTTCCCTGCAGTGAGCGTAGCCCGGCTGATGATGATGATGATCAGCGGAGAGAATTTTGAGTGGCGCCCTCTCGCGAGTGACGCCACGGGCAGGACGCCTATCGTGCCAGCTCGCCCCACTGCCCCGCGTGCTCCTTCCCTTCGTGTACGCTTGGGGTACGGGTGGCTCCAGCCGTACTTATTGAAGGATATGTCGGCTTCTTTCATCTGGTATGCCTGAACCACAGTTCTTTCTTCAAAAGTGCGTAAGTCGAGAAAATTTGCGGCTTGGATATCGCAAACTGTGTAGCTTCAAAGGGGTCTACTGGTTTTGCAATGCATATATGCGCCATGTCCCTCCATAAATCTTGCGTAAAGGCCTGCAAATTCAGCACGCGCAATCTCAGTGCTTCGCTAAGCACTTAGCATTCCCTTAGTACTAGTACGAGGGATGCGCTCGTAACCTGCGCCTCCATCAAGACGTCTTTTCCGGAGGTGGCTGAAGAGGCTGCGATAGCGCTAGCACTCGCGTAGCCCAAGGTGGGAACAATTGTCACTGACTCGCAAAAGGCGTATAACAGCTACAGAAAGGGGTGGGTGTCTCTTGCGGCACTAGATATTGTCAAGAGTAAACGCGACGTACCTGAAAGGAAAGTTCAGTTGATATGGACACCAGCTCACTCTGGGCTGGAGGGTAACGAACTTGCCCACCAGTTCGCCCGAGAGATAGAACTCCGGGTAGAGGAAGGTGAGCCACAGTCCATAATCAGTTATAGGGACATTACGAACCATTACAAGACGGAGAGGCGCCGTTATCCCGATCCTCACAAATCGCTTAGCAGAGAACAGCAAGCGATCCACAGGCAGATACAAGTAGGCCAACGGTCCTTCCCGGACAAGGGGGCTGCTGTTGTGCAGCAGAACTGAGTTACTGCACTCAACATACAAACATGCATGTCGGTGTTACAGGACGTGAGCCTGACGGACCCTCGGACTGCCTTGAAACAAAAGAGGTCAGGGCACAGAGCGATAAAGACCACCGAAGTCATCCGCGGAGCAACGCGACCACATGAGGGTGCGCGACGAGCGGTTCCGGCTGCGGGTTCCACTGAGCCAAACAAAACCCCGTGGATCGACTGACACACACGGATGGGTTGAGCGACCGTAGGAGCATGCATCATAACTTATTTGATAGCTTTCCACCTCACTCGTCAAAAATCAAGGCAGGACTAGCCCACAATTTGAGAAACTTCTTTTCGCCCAAGTGATGCCGCTGCCGGGTGAGATGGAACCACACCTCCTTCCGTGCTTTCTTTCGATAGCACTTCGAGCATGCCCGGCGCCCTACCCCCGAAAACCGCCTCATAGCTTGCCAAGCAAACTTGGTATGAGCCCTCGACACGAAGACGCACGAACTGGTTCATCACCTATTTAACAAAAGGCTGCAACAATCTAACGGTCTGATATAGAACACCTGGGAGCCTGAAAGACTAGCAATCCTTTGAAGAACTGCTGCAAGAAGCACACACTGCGTAAAGATATGAACCGAATCCTCATGACCGCCACAAAAAGGGCACACTCCACGAGCCGGGATGGCTGTGAAGGGCATGTAACTCAACGGCAGGCACCCTTGCGCCGGGCGGTACATGAACGTAGCTCGCCTAGCGTCGAGAAAACTGGCCGTAATGAGCTTCCAGTTTGGCTTGTGGGTGCACATATCTTACATTCAGCAATGCAGGGGGAGACCTGCGATGAGGATATCGACTAGTTCTTGGATTGGAGTTGAAACTACGTCGATGCCAGGGTGAACCTTGCGGAGGCACCACAAAATTGGCAGCCATCCGCCGCATGAACGGTGGACGGGGAACCTGAACGAGGCACACAGTGGGAAAATGTGCTCTGCGAAAACAAGTGGAGTCGGGTGCTAAGAAAAAAAATGAAGTAAAGCTTCGAGTCAGGAGCATATCCGAGTTAAGAGTGACTTGGGTCCACCTGCCACGATGCCCCCCAAAATATATTATATTATGGGGTTTTGCGTGCCAAAATCACTTTCTGATTATGAGGTACGCCATAGTAGAGGACTCCGGAAATTTGAACCACCTGGGCTTCTTTAACGTGCACTTAAATCTATGTACACGGGTGTTTTCGCATTTCGCACCCATCGAAATGCGGCCGCCGTGGCCAGGATTCGATCCCGCGACCTCGTGCTCAGCGGCCCAACACCATACCCACTGAGCAACCACGGCGGGTGCCACAATGCCCAGGTCGAGAATTCTGAGCCCTTTCTTATCCTTGGGCAGCTTAAGTACCTGCCGAGCTACATAAGCAGTTGGCCCTTTCCAAAGAAAGCGAAAGAGGACCCTCTCCAAGATAATCTTGGTTCGGGTTGGAACAGGAGACACACACGCCACATACGTAAGGAAGGAAAACAGAAGCGAGCGAAGAATTGTCGCTCGAGCCGTCAATGGGCATGACAATGCGCTGAATTCCTGAATCCTGGTTTGAAGTTTCTCAGCCTGCTTCCAGTTTTCAGGAGACAAACCGTCTGGCGCGAATTGGAAACAGATTACGCAACCGCGTTTTACCGGGTAGATGATGAACGGGCTGCGGACTGGCCGGAGTAGACTTCAAGTACGTGGCTGCACTTTTCAACCTATTCACCCTTGCATCACTCGCCTCGCACTAGCTGTCCATGACATCCAAGATGGTGCAAGCTGATGCCTCGTCCGGGACGACAATGGTCAAGTCATGCGCACAGGCAAAGAGTACAACCGGAGAAGAACCTGGTGGGAGTAGGAACCTGTCAATTCTGCTGTCACAGGAAAACCTCTGCAGAAGCGTTCAAAAGCCAGTACCTAGAGGTAGCGCGAGAGAGGGTCCCCCTGCCGTACACCACAATATATGCCTCCGAGGCGCGATCCTGTATGAGAACAGCAGAAGTTGGTAAAGAATACAAAGATTGGACCATCTGTCGAAAATCCATACTAAAACCATCCTCTTCCAAAACCCGCAAAAGGTACCTATGGCTAATGATATCGAAAGCCTTCTCCTGGCCGAAGGAGCACAGAATACCTGGAAGTTTCCCAGTATTCGCCCGCAGGAGAAGGTCCCTCACTGCTAAACAGTGAAGCGGAGTGCAGCGCCCCTGAACACAAGATGCCAAAAAAGTCTTGAGTACTGGAGTGGGTCGCATACACAGACACTTTGCTATGAGCTTGTAATCACAGCTTAGAAGTGTGATTGGACGCCACGCTCTTAGATCAGAGCTTCTCGACTCATCCTTATCAAGGAGGGTGATTACCCTCTCTCGTTGAAACACTGACAGAGTACCTTCACTGAGTAGCCTGTTCACCACTGATGTGAACGGCTTCCCTAACGATGTCCAAAACGTCACAAAAAATTAAACTGTCAGATCGTTGGATCCTGGAGCGCTATAACGTAAAACTATTCCAAACTAGTATAATCCAATTCTGCAGTCAGCCCACCGCGATTGGTGAAAAACTTTGGATCACCCCCACTTACGTGTCTCTCACGCGACGTCACGAAAACCGCGATAACTCCCCATCTGATATGACGTGTACACACTGATTATGCATAATTTGACCGAACAAAACAAGACCCCTGATTCGACGCCTTTTTGTCACTAGCCCTCGGCTATTGGTCAAACGTTTTTGGACTGCACCCACTTCACCTGCCTCTCACGCGACCTCACAAAAGCGCAAAAACTTACCGCGTCAAAGTGACAAGCACGCGTTAAAGATGCATTAATATGCCGAACAAAACTGAATTTTCTTTTGAATAGCCGCAGGCTGCCCCGTTCCGAAAGGAATAAAAGATGGCTGCCGCCTTTTCCTCCGGCACTGGCTACTCGCCCCTGCAGGAGAGCATTTGTTTATTTGAGAGTAATAAATCTTTTTGCGTTACCGTGTCACGTTTTCGAGAACTTTCGGCACGTTTAGGACCTCGTTCTGCCAACTCTTCTTTGCTGGAGATCCGTCTTAGCGTCATTCTTAACATTCCGTTGCATGCCGCCGCGATTGTCGACGAACCACTGCAAGCTAAGAAAGAGAAAGCGGACCAATCGCAGACGCCGACACCCCCTCTTCCTTCAGTTATCGATATTTAGTGCAGCGGCTCGGCCCTATGGAATCCCTCTCCACTTGAGCATGCTCCTCGCTGGTTGTGAGCCATTTAGATAAGACAAGCCGCTCAGTGCAGGCAATGTTATTCGTTTTTCAAGCAAACAAAAGTCGCATCCTATGAATGAGGGGAGCATTTCATTGGTTTGTTCATGCAACCCTGCGGGTGACCACCCGATGCATGTGTCGGCGGCTACGAAAATTTGACGTCAGGAGATTGGATAAAAACATATTGGAATAGTTTTACGTTATACGGCCCCTGGACTGCGATTATGCATCATAGACTTCAAAGCCGCAAAGAGCTCGTCCTCGACTATGGCTGAGTCACAAACTTCCGGCGACTCAGCTGGTGAAACGAATGGAAAGACAGCTGGAGTGGCAGCTGGTTCGGGATACGAGGTTATGTAAGACTGCCTCGCCAGTGCCAGAACTCCATCTGGTGAATAGACTATGCTTCCATCACTCTGATCTACTAAGAGAGAGTTGTATTCTTCCTTGAAAGATGCCTACGCAGGACATTTCTTCTGCACGAAGCTTCCATGCTCTGCTCGGGTTGTGTCCCTCAAGCCATCCCAGCGTCACTGCAGGAGAATCCGAAGTTCCCTTCGGAGTGACGCCAGCGCCGGAGAAACACCACGGCCGCAGGACAGCGGCATCGAGAGCAGGAGGATCGCGTCGGAGACAATTTTAATCCCTCGAGCTCCTCGCGCGCTCGACACTTGCCCCAAGACCTGAAGCACTCCCGCACGCTGGCATTCATGTCATCCCTTTCTATGCCATCTAGATTCTCTCTGTTGTGCAGCGATCGAAAGAGAATGCAGGATACCTCTGCGGTTGCCTGCCTGTCCTTTAGGAGCTATGGATTTAGACGCCACGATCTCTTTCCTTGCGGGGCTATGTTCGAATCAGTAAACCTCAGAATTAGGAAGATGTGGTCAATAAGAGCAGAAGGAACCAACCATGAAGAATGCATACTAGAATCTAGTGACAATGAGATGTAAAAATGATCGATGCGGCTCTGCATGCCCCTTCCTGTCCATGCCATTCCTTACTGTCCAGGGTGAAGCACGCGCGAAGCATCGATCAGTCCCAGGCCATCGACGCGCTCTCGTAGTGTAGCATTTGCAGCCCTATCTTTGACTTTTGGCCTCAACCTGTTCTAACACACAGTTGAAATCGCCCAAAAGAGTAAGCCGAGAGTGACCTCCCAAGTATGGGTCTAATGCAGCGAAAAACTCTCTCTGACCTCTAGCCTTGTTTGGAGCATAAACATTAACGATTAGAATGCCACAATCCAAACCAACCGACAGGAAACGGCCCTCGGCATCCCTGGCATGACGAAGAACAAGGCCGCCAAAATTCGGCATTGAAATGATGGCTGTACCTCGGCAGCCCGACTCGCCATAACTCAAAATGAACTGGTGCGAAACGTCCTTTAAAAGTGGCTGATCTGGCCTAACCTATGGACATAGTTTCTTGGAGTACGAGAATATCTACCTTTCTGGATTTAGCTAAGTTGACAACCACTAGCTGTTTGGAAGCAGGAGACAAACCTCTACAATTGAAAGAAGGTATAGTAAGAGAAGGATCCATATTGGGTGAGACAAAATTTTGCGGGAAGCTAATAGAAGCAATGTAAAGGCAAGAAAAAAGCTAGAGAAAGAGTAGAATAGTATTGAGTAATACTAGTCGAATAAGATACAAAAAGCTAGAACTGCCTATAAGGTAGTCCACGAAGTTGGAGACCTCTGATAAGTAGAATCAGAGAAGTTGTTTGACTATTCGGAGCAGTAACATCGAACACATTTACAGTGCACACAAGGAGTAGTTTCCTCCATGTCCGAAGGGACGTCGTTCTCCGAGTCGGAACCTGAACGTGTCACAGCAGCGCACTTGAATTCAGGAGTGCCAGGCTCCGAGCCATGGGAGCCACCGTCGTCCGACCCCGACGCGCGGCCGCGTCCCCGCCAGCTCAGCAAGTGCGGTTACTGCGCTGCTTTTTACGATTCCTGCTTGCCTTCAGCGTCCTAGGAACCCCTTCGGTCGTATCAGTCAGCCGCTCCGGCCCGCCAGAGGCCGCGGGCGCCGCAACAACTACAGGGGCAGCAGCGACAGTCGCAGCAACATCCTCGCCCAATCCCGCCCCCCGCACGTTGCGGTATCAGACGGGAGAGAGTTCGCGTCGGAATCCGCAGAACCAGGCCCCGAACACTCTCAAGTTCAACAAATGGCCACAGAGGGCGACAAAATCAACCACGCGGCGCTGCAAAAAAAAAAAAGAAAGAAAGAACAGGCATAGTACATCAAATAAAAATGCTCCCCGTGAGCGCGTTATCTCGCGCTAGACGCGCCGTAGTAAGCGCAATTTTAACCTACAAACTTTCTTCAGCAATAAACGAAGCGTTGTTATTACATCGCAAAGAGTGCACAATGCTCATTCCTAATTTTAAATTGATATTTTTATCATTAACTTTGTTGTTGTTTTTTTTGCCATTATGTACGCAAAACAGCGTTCAGCATCGTCGACCTCCCACGTGACCTATGGCCTGCATTTAAAATATTTAGCGGTATGTTCACGTGCACGGTAGGTATGGATTCATTGTTTCGTACATCGGTTGGTTATTTTGTGCTAAACCCAGCTCATTGGGCTTTGATAGCTCGCGTTATTTAACTTGGGGTGAAGCCTGAAAGCTAGGTTTCAGTCGTGAGCCATGTGGAACACGTCTGCATCGAAACAGTAGCCGGATCCTGCTGCAACTGGGGACGGCAATACTGGTGAGTAGTTTAACATAGCTGCTTCAATCGCCACGTAACATATTCGTCTCGTTAACGTACAGGCGGAGACAAGTTAACGAACTAGATGCTGAATTACATATGGGCAGTCAGGTCCCTCCGTTGCTGTTCCCGAAATAGACATTTAGTTGCGAGGCCATCATTATACAGACATTCACGAAAGAGAAATCGACATCGGAACGCGCGTCATATTTTTCATCTCATTGTAGCCGTAGCTATGGGTGACTGAGTAGTCTTGTCAGTATATGTTGTTTTTTTCGAGTCCGCCGGCAACTTCTTTCGTTCCCAGAACCGTATAACCCTTTGATAAAGTGAAGCTAAAGTACTGAATTTAATCTATTAAACAGTTGCACGCATGATAATTCACCTATATTTCGTACCTGTTCGTTCCGAATGTTCTGGCTGTTCAGTTTGGTTTACCTGAGAACATTTATTAATGTACTTCTGAAGCGGTGCATCACGTTCATGCAGAAAAAGAATGCATCATTTCCAAAAGCTTCACGTCTTTCATGCGTTTGCTTGTGAAACTAGCAGTGTGATGTCTTCTAGTGTATAAATTAGCGCACAAATGTTCTCATTTGTGAACTTAAGCTGTTGACATGCATTGCGGTTAGGCAGATAACAATTTATGGATGGTAGCAATTTTTATTTACAATGCTGCTTAAGAACCCTACAACAAACAGTGCACATTTGCATGTGTTTTATAGTTACAAACTATTGCAATGTATATGTCAGACTTTTTCGCATTTCATATAGCAAAATTGTGTTTATTTAATTTCTGATGCAGTCAAAATTTCTCTTCCAAAGATGCAGTATTGAGGACCGCACCGGTAAGCAACACATTCCACGCACTAAAGAGAAGCTGCTGCCTGCTACAACAAGGTCATTGTGTGGACTTTGGCTGCTACTACAAGGTAAACAACACCTGGTTCAGAAATAAATCTGCTTGATATATGCTGTATTGGCTTGCTAGTCTTGAGATACATGTCATTGCTTTGTAGCAGATGATACGAACGTTTGTTCATATTTACAGTTGAGCATAATTGTTTCGAACATAAAAGAAAACACTACATGAGTTCGGATAATCTCGGTTGCACCTCGTGTGTCACTGTTCTACCCCAACAGAGTCAGTGCCAAGAACATCTTAGTCATCACAGAACCCCCCAACAGGAAGGGGTTGGAGTCGAATTCGCCAGGCTTTACGCCACGAACAAAGATGCCGCTCCAGGAGTATTTGGATGAGATATCAAGTCTGCGGACGACTGTGTCAAGAATGGAAAGAGTCTCCGCCATCATTCCGCCAGCACGGATATTGACCGAGTCTTCCAGGTACCTCAACAACAAAAATTGTGTCTTCAGATGTACCTGCAACCTGTGAACAAGCGCAGATGATATTGGCCAAAAGGGTTCCGTCAGCTTACCCTTCCTTAATGAGCTTCCTCGCCTTGTCAGATTCCATTTGTGCCAAATATACTTTTTTTTCAATGAATGCAAGATGTTTTTAGTCCACATTCTTGTTAGAGATCATTCCTCTTCCTCATCCAAACGTTAAAAGTCAACCGATTCTTTGCTCCTACTTAATACCAGTCACTGCCTAGTAGCCTAACATAATTTTCTAGTGTACGTTGCCATGTGCAATTCCTCTCCTGATATTGCTGATGCGGCATTGGCATGTTTCTTGCATTGACCTTTGCACCATGTGCTATGTAGCATTTAACTTTTCTTAATATTTTTGGCTTTCAGTGCTTGCAAAGTAGAGTGGCTTCTTTCTTGAATGAAAGCTTTCCCATTCTATATTCAATTCCTACTCTCGTTCAGGATTGCTATTATTGCTCGACAGCCTGTGTTCTTGCGCAAGCTACGTTGCGTGATCGATTGCAGAATCCGGTTTCGGCGCTGTGCGACTGGGTACTTGTCACCGTGTTACGTTTCCCGTATGTGTGGAGCCTGGTCAGTTGCATTTAGAAACAGTCTCTCGAGGCAAGCATCTGCTCCTGCAGTCCGCACAGCCACATAGACTCCTTATTTAAACGCACCGTGATTGGTTCTCCCCGTTCCGTCCTTTCGTGCTGCAGCCGTGTGCAAATTTTGCTTCTGGCGTTCCTCGGCCATGATATTGCGTCAACGGAGACTATCAACGTGTTTACATGGTCCGAAGTGTATGAAGTTGACATTCACATGGTTGGAAAGGCCTGCAAAAGTGGCTTCAAAATGGTGATGCCCCCAAAACCAACCATTACCGTATTTAGAGAATGTGGGACACCAAGTGGAAGTTACACGTTAGCGGCAAGCGAAACAACAAAAAGAAACGTGCAGGTTGGAAAGGAGGTAAGACTAAAATGCGGGGTAGTCGATGTCGCTGTGTTGGCTGCAGCAGCAGATGCCTGCATCACCTGATTGCTTCGCAATGTAAGTTCCTCATCTTTAACGGTGACTGTCGGTGCAAACAAATTGGACACAGTGTCCAATCTGCTTGCGCTGCTGGTTGTCGCTTGTTACCAGCTCACCATGTGCGACGAAGGCAAGCACTATGCCTGCAATCGGACGGTTGAATGTGCTGTAAGCGACCCGTGTGCGTGTATGCTCACTGTTATCATGTGGATCATAGCCATTGTATAGTGTATACTGCCAATGTATAGATTGACCGTTATGTTAGAGGTCTGTTGAAGTGATTTGATTGCAGAGTTTTGTTTCAATGCTGTCCCACTTGGTCAAGATTGCGGTGTTACATTTCTCGGATGTGACGGGCTGGTTAGTTGTATTGGGCAACAGCCTGTCAAAGAGAGCACCTGCTCCTGTAGTCCACCCGGCGACATAGACTCCCTGTTTACATGTACAGTGATCGGTGCTCCCTGTTTGTCCATTCTTGCAGCAGCCGTGTGTAAAGTGTGCTTGTGGCCTTCTTCGGCCGCGATTTGGCGTGAACGAAGACTAGCATACGTGCTTACATTGTCTGAAACGCATAAAGCTTATATCGACATGGGTGGAAAGGCCTGCAAGAGGCTGCAGAATGGTGATTCCCACAAAACAAAGCATGTCTATATTGATAGCCGGTGGGTCACCAAGTTGTGCGACACGTTAGCTTCCCCCTAAAGAACAAAAAGAAACGTGCAGGTTGGAGATAACGTAACGCAAAAATGCCGGGTAGTTCATGTCGCTGTGTTGGCTATGGCAACAGATGCCTGCGTCACCCGATTGGTTGGCCATGCAAGTTACGGCAAAGTTATGCAAACAGGTGGGACAATGTCCAATCTGAGTGCGCTGCTGGTTATCACTCGTTACGAGACCGCCATGTGCAATGAAGGCAAACACTGTGGCTGAAGTCGGATAGCTGAATGTGCTGTAAGTGACCCGTAGTGTCTGAATGCTCACTTTTGTCATGTGGATCTTAGCCAATGTACAGTGCATTGTCTGAACCTTATGCGGTGATTCAATGCCGAGTCTCATTTGATCATGGTCGCCGTGTTACGCTTCTTGGATGTGGCGACTTGATCAGCTACACTGGGCAATAGTCTCTAGAGGTAACCATCTGTTCCGGCAGTGTACACAGCGACAGCCTCCGAATTTACACGCACCGTTCGTCCTTTTCTGCTTCAGCCGTGGGCAAATTACGCTTGTGGGCCTTCATCGGCCGTGATGGGAAGTGAACGGAGACCAGCATACGTGATTACATGGTCCGAAGTGTATGAAGTTCATAGCCACATGGGTGGAAAGGCTTGCAAAAGTGGCTACAAAATGGCGATGGCCACAAAACCAGCCATACCCATATTGAGAATGTGGAACACCAAGTGTGAGTTACACATTAGAGCCACGCGAAAGAAGGAAAACTAACGTGCATGTTGATAAGGGGGTAACGCTAAAATGCCGGGTAGTCCATGTCGCTGTGTTGCCCACGGCAGCAGATGCCTGAGTCACCGATTACTTCGCAATGCAAGTTACGGCAACTGTCGATGCTAACTGATTTAGCACTGCGCAATTTGCTTGCGCTGCTGATTGTCGCTCGTTACCAAACCGCCATGTGCGACGACCAAAGTGAGCAGTTTACTTGCTGGGTTCAGCGCATCTCGACATGCAAATTTTATTTCTGCTCTTGTACGAGAAGGTACACAGCTTTTCTTCGGCCAATAAAGTCACACGTCCTGTTCACTCACTTGTGGCTTGTCTGTATGGGCGTCAGTAGAGGCATTTTTAGTCTCCTGGCAATTAAAACACGTCAGCGGACGCATGCCACAAAGCCAGCAAGGCGAGCAGGGAGCGTACACAGCATTACGCCACCGATAAAAAGGGGCCATATTGGATATTGCACTAAATAAAAATTGCACTCCCGCTTCCTCTTTAAGCAGCGACATCTGTCGGGCCCACCGGTAAGTTCCATGCGCCGCCGCTTCTTATTTTCGTATCAGTGTGGAAGGTACAGTTTCCCTTCTGTAAAGCTGATTCTTAATGCTATGGCGGAACCGTCACCGCCTTTGGCGGTGTCTGCCGCGCTCAAAGAAGCCTGGCCCTTCTTGTCCTCCAATGCAGCTGCTGTGATATCTACCAGCGAACCAACCACCGCCACTACTGCAGATTCCTGCAGTTCTGGCCACGCGGCTTCTGACGAGTAGGTGCAGACACTACACGCCGAGAACGCGTGGTCTCCGCCACATCGCACGCATTTCGCGTCGCATGCCACGTAGCTGACCTGCTCGCAGTGCGCGCACTTCAGCGTGTCGAACACGGCCGCGTGGGGACCTTCCCGGTTACACCTAAGCCACAATCGAACGACTCCCTCGTACTCAGACTGGACGACAAGCTCTCGTACACGAAGAAGGTTAGGAACGGGCCGCACTATCACCATCCGAATGCGCCGGTTCCCTGTACCATTGGCAGAGAACCCCGGCACGTACTCTTCGGAGATCCTTTGAATCCTACCAAAGATGTCTAGCTCGGTGGAAAGAACTTGGCCTGGAAGATCCGCGGGGTAGCCGAAAACACTCGCCATCTTCACACGAACACCTTGATACTCGAACCGGACCTCGATATCGCGAACCTTCAAAGCGGGATCAGCTAAGAAGCGATGAACTGCGGCCTTATTCTTGAGCGCAACCTCAAAACAACCCTGCACTGCACGGACTTCATGTCGGACAGCGAAAAGTGCTGCACAAGTGCCTTGAAAACGTCGAAATTGGTCGCGCCTTTCGGAACACGACCAACGAAGCTGAGCGGACGAAGCCGCGAAGGGGCCACCATCGCTGTGAAAACCACGTGGCGCCCGCGCCTAGCCGAAGTGAAGCTAAGAATACACGAGCGTAAAACGTGTGAAAAAAAAGAGGCAAAAAAGCCACAAAGGCACCTCATTAAACGGATGGCCAGCAGGCTTGAACCCTGAACAACTCGCGCCGTATCCAGACATTCCGGGAGGAGGCCACGTGGTAGGAATCAGCTGAACTCGAACTCACGAACTCCCCACCACGAGCTTTCAAAGGCTCGGCTGAGGAGGCACAGCGATGTGAATAGCCACGCAAACGGCGTCGGACGTCGTTACGGCAAAAAAGATTTTCAAACAACGTAGACCCAGGCCTTCCATGGGACAAAAGGAACGGACGGAACTAACTGAATTTTTCAAGCTAGAATACGTAAAACATCGTAAACTACAACTTGTGCACAACCTGCAGACCTGATAGCTCTCGGATTGTAATTTGACTCTACGAGAAAACATAATTCTTTGACGCGAAAACTGAAACAAGGCTCTTAACACACACAAACCGACCGCGGCGTTCGCCGTTTTGCGCGCACCTGCCTATGGGTGTATTGGGGGCCACGGAGCGGGGCCCCCGGTTCCTTGCAATAACTCAGGTGGCGCTCATCTCCGCCGCATCGCGTCCCGCGCAAGAGGCCGTGCTTCCACTACAAAGCTCGCCTTCGTGTATAGCGTTCGCGGCAAGCGCCCCCAGGTAAACATTACGGTTACATACGCTCCAGTTGTCGGAAAGCGTAAGAAGCATTCACGGATCTTTGAATGCTATCGCGTGCCACTCTTAAAAGGCGAAGCTTAAGCGTCCTCCAATATTCTTTTTTGAGACGACCGCCATAAGTATACAAGCCTATAGAAAGAGCGCGAACAAATGAAAACACTGCAGGAGGCTCCCGTACACTGCCTGAACTGCAGCAGAGGACAGGCGCGAGTCTTTGCCCTGACGTCCCGCGAGCGGCACTCGCAGCTACCCTGTAGTTTGCTCTCGAGGCTAATAGCACCCATACGCTTGCGCGCCACCCACGTTCACGAAGTGAAACCTCACTGTAACTTTTTGTCTTGATGCATCGTTCAAAGTATGGTGCGGTCCGCTCGGATAAACTTTTCACGTTGCCACCGCCACTAGTATTTTAGCGATGATTAAACACAGGTCGGAAAAGCGTTCAGTACTCACTTAGACACAGATCTCCCTTTCTTTAAGAGGAAGTTTTAGCTCGCGTGCTCCTGTCTAAATACATCTAAAAGAAGAACTCCTTTTTCTTGGCAACCACTGCGTCAAATTTTGCTAAGTTTGTTGCATTTACAAGAAAAACTTAAAATCTAGTGACTGTTGGTTTCGAATGTTTAAGGTAAGTCATCAAATTTTACTAAAAATTGGCAAATCATTGAAAATTTTCAGAAAACGACTCTATCAAATTTACAACTCCGTAACATAGGAATGAAAAGCTATACCACAGTTATGTGAATTGCATCCAATAGTACATCTAGAAGGGACGAAATTGATATGTTACACACGTATATAAAAAAAAATTAGTCATATGGAAATACAGCTTTTGCAGCACCCAATGATCTAACGGATGCAGTTTACAGAACCGGGATATCTGGTTTTTTTTTTTTGTTGCACAGTTATGAATTTGTAAACTTCGTACTTCTTTTTCAAACTTTCGAAGTTTTAGATAATTCTTGTAACAAAATGTAGGCCCTTAATCGAAATTCCGCTTCCAACAGTCGCTAGCATTTACCTTTCTCTCTCAAAGCAAGTAAATTTCATTAAGATTGCTGCAGGTGTTATCAGAAAAACGTTTTTGCGTTTTACATGTATTTGAATAGGCCGCGTCATTGCTGGGCCCGAGCAAAAGCTTCCTCTTAAGGCTCATTCGGACGCAGACCCACCAAAATGCTAGTCAGCTGGGCTCCCTCAGACTCAAACTCACAAGAAGTCTACTTAGTAGGACTAACTCTGCCTCAGACTTACCAAATTACTCGGCTTGGTCTCATAATGTTCTATACAGCCGGACTCCCTCAGTCTCAGTGAATCGACACGCGAGTAAGTTCGCCGATCTATGGAGGATTAAACGTCGGTCATCCAGCAGAGCAGCCCGAAGATCCAAGCATCAGGCCACACTCAGACGTATAATTCCGCCGTGCCAACACCAAGTAGCTATCTTGAGATGATCGCAGCTTGTATCACATTGTGTAGCACAGGTGCGAGATAACACATGCGTAGGGGTAGAACACCCGCCTCGCGTGCAAGAGGTCCGTGGTTCGAATACTGGTGCCGCGCAATTTTCCACCGGATAAAAAAAAATCCGCGTGTTGATAAAATTGCATAAAAAGGCCTCGAATGTGGCCTGATCCCGGTGACCAGAACCGGTAACGCACTCCCTCACCAGAGCAGCATTGGTCATCCTTGTGCAGTACTTGGCCACAACCTCCTATATGAACACAACAATCAAACCCCGGCCCTCAGTCCCCAGCAGCTGCGAAGCAACTGACCACGGCGGCGGTCAGACCTGCGACACAGCAGAGGGTGCTTAGAATCCATGGCTCCGGACAGGCCGCCATTGGAATATGAACCTGGCAACGTTATCTAGTGAGGCGAGTCTAGCAGTGCTGTTGGAGAAATTAGAGGGCAGTAAATGGGATATAATAGGGCTCAGTGAAGTTAGAAGGCCAAAAGAAGCATATACAGGGCCGAAAAGCGGACACGTCCTGTGCTACCGGTACTTAGCGGAGAAACGAGAACTAGGAGTCGGATTCCTGATTAATAAGAATATAGCTGGTAACATACAGGAATTCTATAGCATTAACGAAAGGGTGGCAGGTCTTGTTGTGAAACTTAATAAGAGGTACAAAATGAAAGTTGTACAGGTCTACGCCCCTACATCCAGTCATGATGACCAGGAAGTCAAAAGCTTCTTTGAAGACGTGGAATCGGCGATGGATAAAGTCAAAACAAAATACACTGTACTGATCGGCGACTCCAATGCCAAGGTAGGCAAGAAGCAGGCTGGAGACAAGGCAGTGGGGGAATATGGCATAGGTACTAGGAATAGCAGGGGAGAGTTATTAGTAGAGTTTGCGGAACAGAATAATATGCGGATAATGAATACCTACTTCCGCAAGCGGGATAGCCGAAAGTGGACGTGGAGGAGCCCGAACGGCGAGACTAGAAATGAAATAGACTTCATACTCTGCGCTAACCCTGGCATCTTACAAGATGTGGACGCGCTCAGCAAGGTGCGCTGCAGTGACCATAGGATGGTAAGAACTCGAATTATCCTAGACCTTAGGAGGGAACGGAAGAAACTGGTACATGAGAAGCCGATCAATGAGTTAGCGGTAAGAGGGAAAATAGAGGAATTCCAGATCAAGCTACAGAACAGGTATTTGGCTTTAACTCAGGAAGAGGACCTTAGTGTTTGAGCAATGAACGACAATCTTGTGGGCACCATTAAGGAGTGTGCAATAGAAGTCGGTGGTAACTCCGTTAGACAGGATACCAGTAAGCTATCGCAGGAGACGAAAGATCTGATCAAGAAACGCCAATGTATAAAATCCTCTAACCCTACAGCTAGAATTGAACTGGCAGAACTTTCGAAGTTAATCAACAAGCGTAAGACAGCTGACACAAGGAAGTTTAATATGCATAAAATTGAACATGCTCTCAGGAACGGAGGAAGTCTAAAAGCAGTGAAGAAGAAACTAGGAATAGGCAAGAATCAGATGTATGCGTTAAGAGACAAAGCGGGCAATATGATTACTAATACGGATGAGATAGTTAAAGTGGCTGAGGAGTTCTATAGAGATTTATACAGTACGAGTGGCACCCACGATGATAATGGAAGAGAGAACAGTCTAGAGGAATTCGAAATCCCACAAATAACGCCGGAAGAAGTAAGGAAAGCCTTGGGAGCTATGCGAAGGGGGAAGGCAGCCGGGGAGGATCAGGTAACAGCAGATCTGTTGAAGGATGGCGGGCAAATTGTTCTAGAGAAACTGGCCACCCTCTATACGCAATGCCTCATGACTTTGAGCGTACCAGAATCTTGGAAAAACGCTAACATAATCCTAATCTATAAGAAAGGGGACGCCAAAGACTTGAAAAATTATAGACCAATCAGCTTACTGTCCGTTGACTACAAAGTGTTTACTAAGGTAATCGCAAATAGAATCAGGAACACCTTAGACTTCTGTCAAGCAAAGGACCAGATAGGATACCCTAAAGGCTACTCAACAATAGACCATATTCACACTATCAATCAGGTGATAGAGAAATGCGCGGAATATAACTAACCCTTATATATAGCTTTCATTGATTATGAGAAAGCGTTTGATTCAGTCGAAACCTGAGAAGTCATGGAGGCATTACGGAATCAGGGTGTAGACCAGCCGTTTGTAAAAATACTGAAAGATATCTAAAGAGGCTCCTCAGCCACCGTAGTCCTCCATAAAGAAAGAAACAAAATCCCAATAAAGAAAGGCGTCAGCCAGGGAGATACGATCTCTCCAATGCTATTCACAGCGTGTTTACAGGAGGTATTCAGAGACCTGGATTGGGGAGAATTGGGGATAAGAGTGAATGGAGAATACCTTAGTAACTTGCGATTCGCTGATGATATTGCCTTGCTTAGTAACTCAAGGGACCAACTGCAATACATGCTCACTGACCTGGAGAGGCAAAGCCGAAGGGTGGGTCTAAAAATTATTCTGCAGAAAACTAATGTTTAACAGTCTCGGAAGAGAACAGCAGTTTACGATAGGTAGTGACGCACTGGAAGTGGTAAGGGAATACATCTACTTAGGACAGGTAGTGACTGCGGATCTGGATCATGAGACTGAAATAATGAGAAGAATAAGAATGGGCTGGGGTGCGTTTGGCAGGCATTCTCAGATCATGAACACCAGGTTGCCATTATCCCTCAAGAGAAAAGTTTATAACAGCTGTGTCTTACCAGTACTCACGTACGGGGCAGAAACCTGGAGGCTTACGAAAAGGGTTGTACTTAAATTGAGGGCGACGCAACGAGCTATGGAAAGAATGATAGGTGTAACGTTAAGGGATAAGAAAAGAGCAGATTGGGTGAGGGAACAAACGCCAGTTAATATCTTAGTTGAAATCAAGAAAAAGAAATGGGCATGGGCAGGACACGTAATGAGGAGGGAAGACAACCGATGGTCATTAAGAGTTACGCAATGGATTCAAGGGAAGGGAAGCGTAGCAGAGGGCGGCAGAAAGTTAGGTGGGCGGATGAGATTAAGAAGTTTGCAGGGACAACATGGCCAGAATTAGTACATGACCGGGGTAGTTGGAGAAGTATGGGAGAGGCCTTTGCCCTGCAGTGGGCGTAACTAGGATGATGATGATGATGATGTTGATGAGAGCCCTCTACGCCAAAGACGCGAAAATGCAATGGGTACATTAATAGCATTCCATTACCCGCTTCACATGGATTCTAAGGTATGCAGCAGATATATTTTTATTGCGATAGCAATTATATGTACACTCCATGGTCATTTCTGCCGTATGAGGCCCAAGGGTTCCGTATAATGTTCAAGCTCCCTATTAGCCCCGACAACAAGCTACAGGGGCGCTGCGAGCGCCGTTCGCGTGACGCCCGTGCACGCACTCGCGCCGGTCGTCTGCTGCAATTAGGGCGGTGTCCGGGCGCCCTCCGCAGTCTTTTCGTTCGTTCGCTCTCGTTCCCTCTGCTTCTGACTTATGGCGGTCGTCCCAAATTTATTTATTTATTTATCTATTTACTTATTTATAAATATATTTTTTCAACGTCTGCGTTCGCGAAAATTTATTCAAAGAGCTTATTTCCTAGACGACAATGCCGTTCTCAAAGGCCACGCTACACGGCCCGCCGAATGAGCGCATACAATTGCGGGTTTTTCATGCCCGCGGATCGACAACCGCAAAAGTATAGCATATAAGAATCCAGTTATGATACCATATCTGCCGCGGTGCAACAAGTATGTCACAAACGCTGGCTATATTGGCTTCTACAAGAGTTACCTTGATTTGAATCCGGTAAAGTAGGTTTGCTCACGACGAGTAGTTCATGGTATCATACAGAATTTTTGCTTTTCTTCACCGAAAACGATTGGCAGTAACACGAGGACTTAACACTGCAGTCCCGATTCTACCAGCACTGCCTGATTCTTTAAATGCTTCTCTAAATTAGGCGGTTCTTCAAGTGTTTATATTAAGTGGCGGTAATATGAAGTAAAGCTAATGGAGGCTTAGAGCTTTTTGCAGAATACGAAAAGGAATATATCAATATATTGATACATGCATATTGCGTGTTTCTTGTGGGCGATGCAAGCGCGTGCGTCGACGAAGATGACGAACGCTCTCTGGCTCTTGGTCTGCCGGCTGAACTGGCCAGCGCTGCAGTTATCCTTTGCAAATATACTTTGTAAATTGTCTCCAGTTCTTAGTCCGTCCTTTGTTCGCGTAAAATTTTGGTGGAGGGTGCCGCTCCCCGTCCTCGCCACGGAGCTCCGCAGCGGCCGCACCGTCCTGCTTCCCGCCATTGCTCCCGGTGACATCTCCTCTGATTGTATTCCCGCGACCCCGAGAACAACGTACATTACGGTTACCAATCCCCGCAATCGTGGCATATTCTCCAGCCAAGATAGTGTCGACGTTGAGAACTGGCTCAGACTGTATGAGCGTGTTAGCCGAAACAACCGCAGGGACCCTACCATTATGCTAGCGAATGTCCTATTCTACTCGGGCGGAACTCCTCGTGTCTGGTTCCCGACACACGAGAACGAGGTGTCTAGCTGGGTCTAGCTGGGATGCTTTCAAGCGAAAGCTCAGCGACCTCTTTGGAAATCCCACCGCTCGGGAGCTGGCTGCTAGAAAAGAGCTTGCTACTCTTGCACTCGAAGGAACCGCTGACAAGGTCTGCCACGTCCAGCTTCACCTGAATTACTTCCCTCTTCACATACACAGCACAGCGAGGAGCGCCCTGCTTATGGCTGTCGTCAAGGCATGGCACTGCATGGCAATCCACCCAGGTACAGGAGGCTCGGCTGCTATAACCCACGTAGCCTGGGAGGCGCAGTTCCTCAGCAGCTACGTACACCTCCTGCAGAGCAAGCACATCATAATCTCTGTGCAGGAGATGTAGAGAAAGGTCCGCATGTCGCCGCCGCAGTGAGTTAGTGTTCCACTGGAGGACGCTAGGGCGGCGACGACGATTCCTTGCCCTAGGCGGATCAGCCATGATGGTTGGCTGTAGTCTGTGCTGCCACTGCCTGCAGGCAAATGGCTTTCAGCGGATGTTCAGCAGGCAGCATAGAGCCGACTGCCTGCATGGTCAGCAGAAGATTGGCCACCAGTTGGTCCACTGTAGTCAGGGCCGAGGGGGCCGCAGGCGATGTGGTCGTGGTGACCGCAGCAGCCTCCGGCAGCTGGCGGCGGGAGGTTCGCGGAGTTGGCACCGGGCGCTGCGAAGCAGCGGGGACACCCTTAACCACATACGCGAAGGATCGTAGCGAGGGTGTGGAGGCCTGCAATTTAGGTTTGAAATTTAGTGTTAGAAAATCAGGTGTTTTCAAACCTAAATGGTTACCTTCCTGCCCACAGATATTAGCCAGACGTTGCAAATCACTTTGCTTGTTAGCTAGCAACACAATGTCGTCCGCATAAAACAAACCTGGGAGTTGCTGCTCTATTACTGTACCCGCCTGTTTGTATGAGAGATTAATTAAACCCGATACTACTTCCTTCTAGCGCCCTCTCCATCCTCACCATGTACATCATAAACAGCAGCGGGGATAAAGGGCACCCCTGCCTCAGTCCCTTTTTGATATGAACTTTCTCCTCGCTCCTCATCCCTTCCCATTCGACGCAAACGGTATTTTGTAAATAAATCTCTCTCAAAAGCTGTAGACAATCGTTACCTAAACCTTCCCCTTCCAGAATTACCCACAAAATGTTGCGGTCTGCGTTGTCGTAGGCTCCTGTAATGTCTAAAAAGCAACATACAGCGGTCTACTTCCTGCTTTTGATATTTCAGTGCACTGAGTAAGAACAAACCAATTATCATCCAAACGCCTACCTATTCTGAAGCCATTCTGAAGCTCTCCCAAAATGCCATTATTCTCTGTCCATGCTTGAAGCTTTAATTTGATTGCCTGCATTGCTAGCCTGTATATTACAGATGTAATGGTCGACGGTCTATACGAGTGAATTCTGTCTTTCTCCCCCTTACCTTTATAAATTAAATTCATTCTACCTTGTCGCCAACTGTCTGGTATTTGTCTATCTTTTAAAGGTTTTTTTCCACTGCTTTCACCAGAGCTTCCTTACTTTTTGGTCCTAGTTCATTTATCAGCCTAACGGGAACCTCGTCTAGCCCTGTGGCTGTGCGCTCAGGAATTATCTCTTGCGCTTTCTTCCAGTTTAAATTTGTCAGCACCAGCTACTTTTCCCCTTGGGTCTCTTTCATGCTCTTTTTTTCCTCAAGTACAACCTCGTCATTGCCTTGGAAAGATTAGGCTGTTGCTTTTCGGATGTAATTTATTGCCACTTCTCCTTCCAGTCTGTTTTCATCTTCGCCTAGGATATGTTGTTGTATTGTTGTTGACTTCCTGCCTAATAATTTTATGTGGTTCCAAAATATTCTAGGTGCGGCCTTCTTTTTCTCACGTATTTCTGACAACCAACCTTCACTTTCACCTTTTAATTTTGCTTGCACCAGTATTTGAACCATAGACTTTTTCTCCCGGTATATTTCCCATTTACTGGTTACTTTATCCTGTGGCAACTGCGCCTTCTTTGCCTGCCTGTGCTCTCGAGATGCTTTCTTTCGTTCGGCCATCGCTTCTCGTATCTCCTTGTTCCACCAGCATTTCGGTTTCTTTTTTCCTTTCCAACGAACATGTTGTTTCTCTTTCCGTATTTCTGTCGTTATTACACTTCGAAGCTCACCATATTCCCACTCTTTCCTTGGCCATTTGCCAAGTTCTTTCTCAACTCTAGTGACTGTATTTGCTCTTTGTTCAGCGTTCAAATTTGGACTGGCCATTTTGCTCTCCTTGCTCTCTCTCCCAACTACATATCCCATTTTCAAAATGATGCGTTTATGGTCCCTCCCTATGCTGTTAAACCCTTCCTCATCGATGACCATTTCTCGAAACTTATCATGAATTCCTTCTGTCATCAGACAGTAATCAATGGTCGATTGCCGGTTTCCCACTTCCCACGTGATCTGTCCTTCACACTTAGGCCCTGTATTCACGATAACGAGGTTATGTTGCTCACAAAGGTCTAGCATTGACTTCCCGTTATTGTCGGTATAGCCATCTAAATCCTGTATGTGGGCATTCATGTCACCTAATAGGACAATAGCACCACTCCCGAAACCCTTAATATCAGCGCCTATGCATTCCACTAAGTCTTTATTCTTCTCTGTGCAATTGTTTCCGGTCCACAAATACGTAACGCCCAGCCAAGTTTCTTTCCCACTCATTGTACCTGATAACCAAAGATGCTCTTGACATTGTGAATTTACTCTTTTCCATTTGGCTCCCTGATGGATGAGCGTTCCGACTGCCCCTCCCTTTCTGACTTAGTTCTGTTGCACCCTTCCCAAACATAATTCTCAATAACTGGCGGCTCTTCTGAGTCTCTAAGGGGCGTTTCTGTAACCCCATACACCCCTATTTGTTCTCTGTGTAACTGCTCCTCAATCTCTGCCCACTTTTCGTTTCTTCTGCCGCCCTGAATGTTTATGTAGCCTATTGCATGGCGAGCTCTTGTTCTTGCTTTCCTCCTTTTTCTGTTATCGACGGCGATGCTCTTCTGATGTTCCCCTAAGGGACCTTCTTCATTACTTTCTACTCTGACCTCCTGAGCGCCTGCGGGCCCCCTAAAAAAGCAACAGCGCGACCACCAAGTCGCCAGCCCACTTCTCGTGCTAGCCTGTAATTGAAGTAGATCCCGTCTCGTTTAAAACCACCAATACTTCTCACTTCCCTGTTTACTTCGACTACCTCGAAGCCTTTCTCTCGGCTCATTTTCCATATTGCCTCATTAGCAGCCACAACGGCTCTTTGTACGTGACTGTCACGCACAGTCACCTCCGGCACCGTGCACACCATGATCTGCACCTGAGGGGATAGCTCACGCAAGTCGTCCACCCCTTCGCCAAGCGCTGGGCTAGTCTTGGCCCTTTCCTGTTTAGGACGTCATTTAGCCCACCTGCTACTATGACGAGGTTGCGCACGTGGGCATTTTCCGCGAGCTTTTCTTTTGCTCGCTCCATGACAGAACCAAGTGTGCGCCCTGGAAATGTCCCTACCGCCACTCTTTTGTCGCCTTTCACCCTCTCCACAATTGCTTTTTAGCACCCAGCCAGGTTTGAATCGCCAGCGATAATCACCCTTTCACTCTCGCCTACCTCTCCCTGCTTCCCTTTGTCAATTTCCGCGTGATTCGCACTCGACAAGGGTCATTGTTCCCTGGGATCCTGCTTTTTCCGCGTAGCGGCCTCAAGGTAGGTGCTGCTCTTTCCAGCCAACCCTTCATCACCCTGCCTGCGTTCCACGTATTTCTCTGACCCTCCCGCGCCTGTCGCGTCAGGGGTCTGCGTTCCATTGCCACGCACGTTTTCGGTCACAATGGCGGCCCTGTTCAGATCTTGCTCGGCTGCTTCAAGTCTCTTTTCAACTACCTTCCGTGCCTCACCCTCCCTGTTTAGCTCATTTTTGAGCTCTTGCACCTGTTTGAGACGCTCTTCCTGGAAAGCTTCCATTTTCTGCAGCCTAGTATCGACATCACATTGTGTGCCGGTTGATTCGACGCCCTCTCCATCCTCACCCGTCTCCTCATCTGCCTTGAGGGACCCCCCCCCCCCCCCCCGTACTGCCTGCTTTACCGGCTTTCTCGCCATGTATTGCACGGCTTTATGCAAATACTATAGTACTATATCAATGCAGAGCACGGGCCTTTTAGGAAAAATAGATACGCACAGGATCCAAATCCTCAAAATGCCGCAAAGCAACTCTCACCACTGTTTCAAAAACACACTCAATGCCGCGGAGACCGAAGGTATGACAGGCTCTCGCACGCGCTCAACCACGCGGCCACGCTCTCACTTTTCTACCAAACACGCACAGTAAAACCACTAATAGCTATTTGTCTTGCCACTTCCAAGCTACTATTTAAAGACTACAAACACTCAACGTCCCACCCGGCTGCACGTGTTGGAACACGTGGCACGAAAGGACGCTTTAATCATCCTGCAAAACAAATGTACACGAAGCACATACGAGAGACAAAAAAATGAAAGAAAAGGAAAACCCCCCAATTACCATTTAAATGCAAAAAAACGGCAAATAAAAACAGAAGCAAGCTCAAAGCATGCACAAAAACTTACGATTTCGTCGTCGCCACGGAGCCCCGAAAAGCACGTACCTCCGCCACAAAATCCACAGCCCATGTTCCTACAGCGCCATCTCGTGCAATCTACATGAAGCGCCTCAGTGGCGAGCGCTTTCTAAACCATCTGCCCCTATTCTAGTACACTGTAGCCGCAGTAGCCGGGAGAGGTTCTCCGCAGTACGTGCCACATTGCTCTACACTGCGCATGCCCGGCAGTCGCCTAGCAACGGAGACGCGTGCTCCGCGATCGCGGCCGGAAGCAGCCGTAGAGACGTGAACGGCTACACCTTCGTGTTTAATGCAGCGCGCGCTAGCATACACCTAGCGCAGACGACTCAGAGAACCCAATAAAATATGTCGCTTTACAGTAGTCGAAATCAAGCTTCGAAGAACTTGAAAGATACGAAAGCTCTCAGGTAGGCATATCTGAAAGAAATGTTGCACTTACAGCTGCTGCAACAGGCATTTATATGTGCTGCATGCAGGCAGCCGCCCGCGGCTGTGTCTTTGATGAAGATATGAAGATATTAAAGGTTAGCGCTAGTGTTGGTCTACTCTATCCGAACGTTTCTGCTGCACAGGTCATTCATTCGAGCGTTTTAGCACCGTCCTATGGTAAACGCGGCAAATGCTGCAATTGCTACCACACGCAAACTTGGCGTGGCAAACACTTCGCAACGGTAGCAACGGCTACGCGCTTCCTTATTTACCGTACGGCTGTTGCAGCTGCGCTAAAGTTATCCATTAACTGGGTCTCAGGAGGGTGCTCTGCGGTGGCGGCTGTGGGTATCTCCAAATAATGCGCGTATTGCACAGCATATGGGGCATATGGCTTTGGGGGCCAGTATACTGGCAACCAAAGCCATGCAAGCTAGACGTCCACGCATGTACAAGCAAAATATCTTGAACAACAACGAAAAGCCACCACTGGAAGCCGCACTGACCACTTCATAAATGGCTGTTGCGTGCGCGTGCATTACGTTTATTGCACTGATGGGCATGCAAGAAGAGAAAATGAGGACTGCTGACCACGATGCATGAAGAATCAGAATATAGTTTATTTTTGCTAAAGCTTACTTACTATAAATACAAAGAACATAATTAAGGTCTCGTATTCGAGGACTTGCCGTGGCAAGTAAGACGAATGTTGCTACAAGAAAGCTACATCACAGGCATACATTTATCATACACTGTTACAAATGAATGTAAGGGATTGGTAAATCAACATAAAACTTAGATTTGAAAGTAATGAGTAATATGTATGAGGTAAGTACACATGGGCAGCAGAGAAATAAATATGTATAAAAATTACTACAAAAACATTGCTGCAACCCACAAGGACACATAAAAGACTGGTATATCTGTAGCATTTCTTCATCTAGCACACAAGACACACCAGGGTGGGGTGAAAACACAGACACGTGCTAACTTCCAACAGATTGATTTTCAGAAGCGTCCCACACATATATATGGCAATGAACAAGAGCATGGGCATTTACAACTGCGTTTGTAACATTTGACGTGATACAGGCACAACGAATAGGCCAATACAACAATCAAGAAAAAATTGACTTTCCAAACACATGATAGATAGTTCAGTTGTAAATTGCAATAAAGAAACTAAAATTTTGTCGGGTGGTTTTTTGTTGTGCTTCCTGCCAAGTCATTCACTCCTTATGGTTGAGATAATTTTTGTACTAAATCAACCAATGGTGTGCACTCGCACACACGTCCCGAAAAAATTTTCGACCAAGATTCTCAAAAGCCATGGCAGGCTACGCAACCACTATTTCCAGCTAAGTATGAAATAAATGAAATACCAACATATTCCATATTTAGCAGATTCCAGTGAACCACAGTGCAGAAGAGCAAAATCGCAGAACATCGTTAATGGAGTGTGAAGGAAAGAAACAAATGAAGGTGTCACGCGAAATGTCTCTGTCACCATGCCAAGGATTACAGCCTACCTCTCACTAACTCTAGCAGTACAAACCAACAAAGAATATAACACAACATAATTGGAGCATCGAATACGAGACAGGCACAGCTAAAAAAAAAACATTGGCATAAAAGCTACGAAGGATAAAAATGAAGAAATGGTTTTACTTATTATAGTATTTTTACTTCCAAGCACCAAACATATATGTAGCCTTACAATTATTACAATGGTGATTTGTAACATTCCCTCACAATTTCAGCCTTTCTGCCCACCCTTCCCCGTGAAACCCAGTGCTCCTTCTGGCGCAGATGGTCCTTGTGCAACTGCAATTTCTTCATTGCAACTCTAGTTGCCGGTGATGCCAATGCTCATTTGTTTGCTTTCACATCTGAGCACCCTTTTGTCGGTGAACCTCTAACAGCAATTCCATTGCTTGTGGTCCCGTTTTTTTTCAGCGAGCATTCTTAGCTCATGTAAGGAGCCAAACAACTGCGGCAACCCTGTGTCATCATGAATGTAGTGCAGGGAAGGCAGTATGCGCTCGGTTTCAGCCCTTATCTTCGATTTGAAATGGCGCCTGCTCTGTTCACATGTTTTCTGCAAATCACACTCAAGATGTTCAGTGTCTACAATACCTAGCTCTTCAGTGTGTCGTGCATCAGATGTGCAGCCTGTAACAGCATGAGCAGTCATATTCGGCCCTTCCCTGTATTCTGCAGGCAGACGTGAAAAACCCCACCCATCAACAAGCAAAAAACTGCAGCAAAGTGCTTGCATGGCAATTTTGGCCTGTTAAAGTCGAAGCATGTGCAGCTTGGAGTGCTGAAGTTAACTTTATGAAAGCCCCTCCCCTCATTGACAGAACGAATACCGAATGTTCCTTCTTCACTGCCAACTTCCACGTCCTCGGACCTGTAATCAGACGCTCGTGCAAGCCGCTCCATAATTTGTTTTGCTACAACAGGAGGCCTCCCATGGAGGAACTCGGGCACATCATGGTGGTAAAGACGGTATGAAGGTGAAAAACTCAGATTCGCCTGCAAGAATTGCACCTCTTTCTGCGGAAAAAAATTTTCACCCAAGACTTTTAAAAGCCCCTGCAGACTACGGCGACCGCTATTTGCAGCTAAGTATGTCTTGAGCTCCTTGTTTTTTTATTCAGTTCCATTGTTCGTGCCAAAAGGGAGGTAAAACCTATACATCTTTACCCACATTTCCTTTACTGAGAGCCATTTACTGCTTACATAGGCTTGCAACTTCTCATTTTCCTTCCATTGTGGTGACTGCTTCAAAGCTTCAATAGCTTTTGTTAGATCATCCTCATTCTCACTGGATGCTACTTGCTTGAGCATTTTCTTCACAATGTCGACATCTTCTACTTCAGTTCCTTTTTTTGAAATCCACCTGTGCCAAGCCTGTTCTCTGTGAAAATCACACAGGACTGGCCGACTGTTCGGGAAGGCAGCAGAAAGTGCGCTGATTTCCGCCTGGCTGTAGTCCACCATCCAAAACTTAGGACTCAGAGTTGGGTTCCAGGCTTTAAAGGTGTTTAGCGCCTCTTCGATGCAATCAGCTGTTTCAAATTGCACCATGAATGCACCAGCAATAGCATAGGAACTTGCAGTCTTCACTACAATAAGGAATAGTGGTAGGGCATAATCCGTTGTTTTATATGTGGCGTCAAGACATACCACATCATCACTATACTTGAGCATCAGTTCCCTCATGAACTCAGTCTGAATGCAAAGCAGCAGTGTCTGCTCGCATTCCTGTGCAACAGTTTCCAAAGCGTCACAGTAAGGTAACTCATCCAGCGGCTCCTCTTGCCCTTCTGAATGATGTTCCATTGACTTCACATGATAGGGTCGAAAAAGACATCTTGTTCCAGGTGCTTTCTCAATCATTTGTTCAACATACATTGCTACATTTTCTTGATCAATTGAACTAAATCTATCCTTACGGAGTGCCTTCTGGATATGATTTTTTATGTCTGTCTTTGTAGGGTAGAAATCCCTGCATGTGGTCGGGGGGCACTGCTTGTTTGAGAACAGTACATCTCGGACAAAAAACCTCAGACAGCTCTCAACTGTTTTTACAGATGTCACACATTATTGTACAAGCTCACATATTTTTTTTGACACTTCTGAATTTATTGGCTACGCATAGCCTGCACACCGTGCATCAATGTCATGGTTGCAGTGACTTTCCCTGTCGGACATGCAGACATAGAAGCGATGCTGGCGCAGAACAGGTTTACCACTAGCTTCTTCTTGCAGTGCCAACCTCAGCCGGGACATCACCTCCTTCGAAGCTGTCTCGTGCTGCCATTTGGTACATTGTTCTGAGATGTTAATCTAAAGAGAAAAGAAAAGAGCAGATGGTAAACAGAGTAAACAAAATTAAGTGGTTCTGAATTTTGTCTGAAGGAAATAATAACCTCTTTCAGTGATAGAGAATAGAGATAAATTTGACATACGAAAGCAAAGGCATGACAGCTTAAATGCATAGGCATTAGAAGCTCATGTCATTATATTGGTGACATTACAGAACAACATCAATACAATAACACTACAATAATTTTAAATAATGTTGCACAGCTTTATCAGCATTTGCCAGGGGGTCTATACATGGCCAAGCATCCTTTATCCACAAATACTGCAATTCAGTGCTGTAAAGCGCACTTTTTTTAATGCTTCTCAACCGACAGTTTCACCTGTGGCATCAAATGCTAAGATTTTGCATCAAGAATTGCAGTATGAATAAGTTAAAAGATACAAACAAAAGGCAAGAAATAATAATGACAACAAACAAGAAAAATCTTGTACATGTATGCAACAGTCAAATGTATTACAAAATGGAGACTGTCCATGTTTGTCAGGGAGCATTTCAAGATGTTTGTACAACACTCTTGGTTTCTTGGGCCTTGTAACATGCGCTAGCAATTGTACTGTGAAATCAAACTCATGCGCTGACCCAGCATTCCAAAAGAAGTGTAGAGAAGGATATATCTCATCTCAACAAGCATACTTGGATTATGAGGTTATTGCCATGGCATAGAAAGAAATTATTAAAACAAGTAGTTACGTTCACAAGCTGAATAACATTTCATTCAGTGACTGCAAAAACAGTCATAAATAAAGCTGTAAGACTTGTAGGTTGAATAATTGTCCATACCATCTCTAAAAAAATTGATTATTAAAACAAGGGCGGAGGCGGAGGCATGTACTTAAAATTTAAAATTGCTCATACTCATAGGCATTACCCCGTCAGTTCAGCCACTTTCAACCAAAGACACATTCTGCACTCGAAGAGGAGCAAAGAATGTCATTCAGTACTGATTGCACAATCCACATGCATTCACAAAAACATGTCTTTCATAGCGCATATGTCAAACCACAAGTTTCTTTCACAAAATTAGTGACAACTAGTTGTGCTTATTGGATGCCCCCAATTTTAACACCCCAAATTGTCGTAAAATAATTAATTAAAGTCAATGTATGGAGAGAGTAAGAGTTTTTTTATTGGAAAAGAAAAATGAGAATTTAGGCATCATTTGAAATTCGCTGCATGTCAGTTCATTACTTGCTTGGCTGCAAAAATCAACATTTTATTCATGACCGCTAAGCTGATGAAGTGAATGTCTAAGCTGGAATGGTCTAATTTCAAGTCCCTTAATTTAAAAATAAACATGCAGCTAAAAAAGGCTGTTTACGTTATCATCAATGTTGATCTTCCTGGGCTTCCAGCGAGTAAATCAATCCCAAAGGCAAAAAGTTATATATAGGCTATGTGTTTTTGCTTACCCTGAATTCTGGAAACAACTCCACTTGTTTTACATGCATCATTGCAATGCAGCCCTTCTTCGTTCCTTGTAGCTTCACCTTTTTTCGTTGGAAGGTAGATGCTGACCATTCTGCGTCTTTCTCCTATTGAATGAAGTGACATATCGAACATCAGTACGCTATAAATAATGTTACATTTGGATGAGTGCATGCAGTTAGTGCATTCATTATGAGTTCAGTATTGGTTCCTTGCTCATGCTCGTCCTTTATGGAACAATAAGTTCAATGGTCGCTTTAGCTCCTGCCAGTTGTCAATATTATAATTTAGCTTCGGAGCAGCACTTCGCATGTTCCCTTCGGCACAGGCACCAAAGCATTTGGCTCACATTTACATTAGCATTATAGATCAACCCTCCCTCCCGAACTCCTCCCCTCTTCACCCCCCCCCCCCTGAATTCCGTGGATTTTACAAATTTTATAGTGTATAGTGATAGAAATGCTAATAGGGCTGGGTGCTTAAACACTTTAATCTGATTAATACCTAACGTTTGAATAACTAACAATCTTTTAACTATCGCTTTACTGATTTACAAGCATATAGTACCTAAAATGGAAGAAAACTGCATTTGAACGAGACAGGTCATTTTTAATGATGTCCACTTTCACATTATTTGATGCTCCCTGTGCTACTGATTTATGGATTTGCCTGACCTCTGCTGTGTTAATATTGCAGCATGCCATTGGTAACAAATAAACCCTGCAACCAACAAGCTGGTGCCAAAGTGTCTTACAAAACACTGGGGAGTTCATGCTCACTCCTGCTTTTTAAGCACTTCATAAGGCACCAAAAGAATGACGTGTGGGATTTTGCAATATCTTCACCAATTTTCTTCAGGTTAATGTCAACTGTATGAACGTGCCACCCAGTTACCTTCATATTTCTCCGTGCTACTAATAGCAGGCTTACAAATTTCGCTTATTATATTTTTCCGTGAATTCTGCCATGACACACAGCACTGGAAGTCCTGCTACTAGAGTACGGTTAACTTCAGTCTAACCTCCCACAAGTGCGTGTCACATTTTTAGATGGTATTTTTGACTAATATCAAGGTTAAGACCTCCATCGTCATTACGGGCATAATAAATTGACCAACAGGGGAATGGGTAAATTTCCACACTTTAAATATTAACTAATTAAAGAAATATGAAAGAATCCTGAATAAATAGTAAACTTTAACGATGTTGACATGCATAGACTTCAATGGATGCACTGTCCGCTTCTGTTTCTTCAGAAGCATCGCCATTGCTCAGTTTTAACGGTATTTTATCATTACAGAAACCATATATATACTCACTTGGAATACTTGTCTATAAATCTGTTAACGTTAAGCTCCTGTTCTCTATAATTAATTACGACCAGTTTCCTCACTCCACATCCACCCGATTCACTTCTACCAACAGCTATTCATTACCATAACCTAGAAGTAATCATGGTAAATTTACCAGAAATTTTTTCCGCCACACAACTCAGGAACTCATTAACTTGTTGTATTAAGATACAATGCCATTTATACACATTTAAATCGACCCTCCGTGAATTTTTTCACTTATTATGTTCATTTCATCATCACCATTTTATTATCAATTATTTTGTGTTATTAAAATACCTTACAGTGTTAGCTACAGTATCTCATTTTGAACAGTGCCTTGTGTGGCATATAGGTGCCTTGGATTTACTTATTCTACTCATCTCTAGCGGAAGGTTCCTTGTGAAGTCTGTTGACTAGGGAACCTCCCTCAGTATGCATGTATTATTTCCCATTTAAAACCTAAAAAAAATTATAACATTTCACTGCAGTGATGCGGACGGCATATATGCTATCGTGAACGCGCATAAGCAGAATTTCGTGCGACGTACCGATGCTTGCACGCTTCAGTGCGTAAGATGTAGGAGCGCGTTCTACCCATATCGGCTCCGCGTGGTATCCGTGCAATTGCCACATACCTGTCGAGCACTTCTTGAATCTTGCACCTTGTGAAGGTCTCGCCCAAAGAGGCAGCCCCTGTCCACGGCTTGGACAACCTTAAAAGGCATGTCTTCATTCACGACCACATGTCCGCGCTGAGTGCTGAACATCAGCCTGCCTGATATAAAATAAATGTTTATATCATCGTACCGTCGATCCTGACGCGGTACGTACTATACGTACTACACGCTTGCGATGAACATACCTTTTGGCTTCACGGAGTGCTCAGTTTGGAAGCACACATTGACAGCGGGGAGGTCCCTCAGAAGTTCTTCGTATACTTCTTTGGAGTCTGCATAACCGGCCCAGGTGTTTCCACACTTTTTCAAGTCCCGCAGGTGCCTCTTTAAAACTTCTTCAGGTGCTATCGGCACGGCAGGCTCCATCGTGACCCCCGCCACAGAAAAAGTGGCGCGAAAATCTGCTCACGGCCACAGGCACACGGGCACGCCTGGTGGTGTAGTCGTATATTATAGTTTGTGATTCTCCAGTGCGCTCATTCGATTCTCGTCTGCTGCACGCGCCGGCGCAAGCGGTGGTACCGTTGCTAGGCGACGGCTGGGCATGCGCAGTGTAGAGCCACGTGACACGTACTGCGGAGAACCTCTCCCGCAGTAGCCGGCGCCGACGTTTTGAGACTACCGCCATCTTGTGCCGGAGGCAGGGACGATTTTGTGGCCGTCACTCCTGCTTGTCGGGAGATGGCGCTGTCGACGTCGGTCCACTCCCCGCGCACCTCGGGTGATATGCGAGCCTCCGAGCAAGGTGGGGCGCTCGATGGCTGCTTGCGAGGGCCGGCCACTTCGTCCTCCTCACTCTCAGCTTCCCGGGCGCGTTTCCGCTAGCTCGAGGCAGTGTTGCCAGGTCTGGCTATATATAGCCAAATTGGGCTACAGAAAAAAAATTTTGGCGTCGACTTGGGTGAGTTGGCTACGTGGCTATATTTGGGCTACTGAAAATCTGGGACTTGGCTTTGTTTGGGCTATGAGTGGCACTTTAATCCACACTCCAGAGGTGACTCTCACAGAGTAGAAACAAAACTTGAAGGCTATGTTTTAGCTGGCTGAGCCAGCAGCACGGCTGTGTGTGTGTGCTCGAAATGCCCCCCCCCCCCCCACCACTCCCCCTCAGTGCATCATTCTTTGAGCCGATGATTTTATCCTTGACGAACTTAAATTTACACCGCGCTTCACCGTGCTAACATTTACTCCAGCAATGTTGTCTCATCTTCTTCTTATCCCGACACCCAATCACCAGGCATCGGGATGAGCCTGGGAGTGGAGGGTGTTTCACAGTGCACTGTACTAACATGGCTATGCTGAGAAACAGAGAGCAATATGGTTGTGCCATCGTGGCGCCGACATGAAAGAAGGGAAGCCTGGGTAAATGACACGCTCCAGTGTGTCCAAGGCGAAGGTGTCTGGTTGAAGTATCGCGCTGGGGCACAGTTTTCGACACAGTCCACGTTTCCCATGGTAAGCTTTTTATTGCCATTTTCCTTTGCGTGTGAAATGAACTTTAATGCGACAGGTGTTAAGGGCGCCGTGTCGCAGAAAATCCGGCGTCAACGCCGTTGCCAAGCGAAAAAATGATCCCGAACCACGTAGGCCCTTCGGCTGGCACATGTGCATTACTGAAGTAATTGATTTTCTCAAAGTAAAACGCGTCAGAAAATTCGTAAAATACGACTTACACTCACTCTATAGACATGGTAGTGTCGAATTGTAATTTGATTATGCGAGAAAACATATGTTTGTTACGCGGAACCTCGAACACAAACCCCTTTTCCAGCTGCTGTTCGACATCTTAGAAGGGGGGCGATGTTTTGGGCTAGTTGGATTTCCATAAGACTGAGTGGTGCAGCGGGAAGCAGGACAGGGGACACAGGAAAAAAAAAACAAGGACAAGCGGTTACTGTCAAGTAGGAGCGGCGCGCCCCGCTCGGTTCCATGCAACACCATCCAGATGGCACGCGCCTCCGCCGCAGCGGCGGCGCCTGCCATGCGAGTGGAATGAAAAAAAAAGAACCAGAAAGCTCGCCTTCATGCATATTGTTCGCCTCCAGCGTTTGTAGGTAAACATTATGGTTGCATACGCTGCAGTTGCCGGGAAGCGTGAGAAACAGTCAGGGATCTTTGAATGCTATCACATTCCACTCTTAAATGTGAATATTAAAGAGCTGAGAGCCAAGTTTCATGGTACCTATTTTTAATGCAATGGAAAGTTTGCTAGTCAGAGTGTGTAATCATGAAGTGGTAACGCGGAAAACGCCGTGGAACATTTTTTTATCAGAATTTTTCGATCTGCAGTGAGGATGTAGTCTTTCACTGGCAGCTTGTTGGCAGCGGTGGTAGGTCAGCGCGATAGTGATTATACGCCGGCATTAGTGGGAGGCAGACGACAAGTGCGGCCGTAAGTGTGACAAAGTAGTTTGTCTAACAATTCGACGTTCCTGCGATTCATGTTTTCCGAAGTGTTAAGTACTTTTGCGGTAATAGCTACGTGTTTCCATTGTTTCCTGCCCAACTGCTTTGGTATTTAAACAGTCAAAGCGAAACCAATCGGATTGAAAACGAAACGACGATTTTACGTGTGATACGCAGTTCAGCGTGTGGCCGTAGCCATGCGTGCGCTTTTGATTTCCGAAGCATAGAATAAAGCGCAAGTGTCTAATACTATAGCAACTGTAATTTGAAGCAATAATTGTGTTGTACTAAATAACAGCCGACTTACTTACAGTAATCGCATAGACTACATTCGAAGTACCAAGATTTCATTGCCAGGCCTCTCCACTTACTGGCCTTTCAGATATTCTTTGCCAATTTAAAAATTATAATCCCTACTTCAATACCGAACAGCGTGCCTGTTTCTATCGCCATAAATCATGATCAGTTCATTTCCATCAACGTCCCACAACACTTTCTGACCAGTTGTCCTCCAAGCGTCCTCCAAGTTTTTTGTTCGTGCTTCCATTCGACATTCATTTCGATCGGTTCTCCCTCAGCAGCGATTCGCTGGAACTTGAGTTTCCGGGGCCAACAAAAAAAAAAAAAATGTTCTGTGTGCAAGCATCATGTAGCTGTTGTGGAAGGATCGACATTTGGGCGAGTTGGTACTGGCTGAACATTTTGAAAGGGCAGCGCAACAGAAGGCAGAAACACACAAGACAGCGCTGATCTCACAACTAACTTCATTCGAAGGCATTCACAAACTTATGTATACAACCTATGGCCACGTACGTGCTCTCCCATCGATGGTGTCATTATCAGTGCGCAAGCAAAAAAACGCGAAACCCTGTAATCTAATGCTACGCTATGAGACGGCTTAAACATTCAAATTCACTGCCATGCAAATTTAACGATGGCATGCTTACACAACGCGACCCTTTTTTCCTTATGTAGTAGGCCTCAATAATCTCCCTCGTGGTCTGATTTGTATGCGCGGATTTCTAGGCCCAGGCTGCCTCCACTCATTTTGGGAAAGGCTGTACTGTTAAGCATACTTCCCTGTTTGTCCGCTGTAGAAAGGGAGTTGTTTCCGAGCTTCCGTTTTCCTGCGCTCACATCTATATCGGCCAAACAGGTTGTTGCCTGAACGTTAGAGTGTCTGAGCATAGGCGCTCGCTAACGGGTAATGCCTACTCACATGTCGCGCGGCATTGCTGAGCAAACACCACACTACTTTCCGCGCATAGAAATCAGACCACGAGGGAGATTATGGAGGCCTACTATATCAGGAAAAAAGGGTCGCGTTGTGGAAGCACGCCATCGTTAAATTTGCATGACAGTGAATTTGAATTTTTAAGCCGCCTCATAGTGTAGCATTAGAGTACAGGGTTTCGCGTGTTTCGCCTGCGCACTGTTAATGACGCCATCGATGGGAGAGCACGTGGCTATGGGTTGTGTACATAAGTTTGCGCATGCCTTCGAATGAAGTTGTGAGATCAGCGCTGTCCGGTGTGTTCCTGCCTTCTGTCTTCGTCATACTGCGCGGCCCCTTCAAGATGTTTAGCTGTTGTAGATGTCAAGGTTCGACCGTCACGGCATCACGGACATTTTGTTTAGTACGGGTTGTACAAAAAGCGATTACCGTAGTCGAATGTGAGAATGTATATACAGATAAAACTGAAAATAACAATGGCTATATTTGGCTACAAATTTGTTTTGCTCTTTTTTTGTGTTTGGCTACATTTGGGCTACAGTTTCTCTAGTTTTCGGCTACGCCACGTTGTCCGACCTGGCAACACTGGCTCGAGGAGTGCATTTCTTCTGAAGAGGGAAGGAAGGCGGCAGTCCTCTGATCAAGGGTGGTATCCTGCGCCAGGGAGTTGGGGCTGGCCTGGGGGGACTCCACAACTGCTGCCGGTGCCCCAGTGCTGCCGAGCACAGCCATAGGCAGAGCAGGAGCCGCTGGTTGCGTAGTGGTGGCTTGCTTGCGCAGCAATTCGTCGACCATGTGCGCCGCACGGTTCGCGAGCTCTTCTCTTGCGCGGAAATCTTGAAGAGTCGACGGCTCGAATGTCACAGGCGACGTGCTGGAGTGTCGACGGTGACCCGCGCGCGGCGGGCGTCCTTCGGACGGGCGGAAACTCATGATGCTCGAAAAAAAAAAAGAAACAGGAAAAAAAAAGAAAAGAAAGGAGAAACGCAGGGCGAGATAGCAGCACGTCACGAGAAACGCATTCCACCTCGGAACACAAACTTTCGACACGCGCAGCGCGCGCACAACACAATACAGGTGCGTGGAGCAGGTGTCGTGTTGGTGTCTCGTCACTCGAAGTGTGACAGGGGAAGCGTGGACGTCGGGCAAGGGGAATGATCCTACGGCACGCACGATGCAGCGCGGTAGACGCAGAAGCACGCGCAAAGCATGCGTGGCAGCACGCGACGGCAGTGGGCCACGCGGCTCGTGCAGCACACGCCGGAGCGATGTGCAAGCACATCCGCACACGTGAAGGAGTCGGGCGCGACTGGCGAGTCGAGGTCGTCGGAGCGAAGTGCTGAGTCAGGCGAAAATCCCCGTACTCGAACTCGAGTTATGCCAGGAAAAGTGTCCGTATCTAACAGCTCCTCCTTGCTCCGGTAGTTGGGAATGGCCGGTGAACTCAATTCACTGGCCATGAGAAACGCTGATGGAACATGTAGGGTACTGGTGACGAGCCTCGTGTGATGAATTTCGGGATCCCGGGCCCCGGAGAACGTACGTAAAAAACGAAACAACATAGCGTTGCACAACATGCAAGCGCAGGCTCTTCACTCCTGACTCGCCAGGCGAAAATAAACCCTGCGTTTGTTTTTCCTTTTCCCAATTTTGATAAAGCAGTGCCAACCACCAATACCCGAACGTAACTTAAGCAGCCTAACTTCACGAACAACCTGTTCTTACCCTATTGTAGTGGCGTACTTATCGCACGTACTGGTGCCACTGAACAGTCTGGTCAACTCCACAGGTACGTAATCATAATCGCGACAGCTTTGTGGTCCCTATTCAGAACGCCTACTTGCGTCGTACGCAAACGTTTCATCGCGCTTACTCACGTTTCTTCCTCTAGTCCATACAGGACACGTACCTTAAACGAACAACTAAACTTGTGTAACTTACGCACTCCGCAGAAGCCTATAAAAATTCGACTTCTAATGACTACTTCCATGCACGCATACTAGAGAAGTCAGAACGCGGCCGTCCTCAACACACACGAGCGACCCAGTCATAAACATTCGGCTTCCTTCCATCCGCACAGGACACGCGCTAATGGAATTAAGAATACTCCTCAGTGCAAATTATGCACTTACTGAAAACCTATGCGCTTAACCTTAGAAACTTCGAAAACACTTCTAAAAATAAAGGTTAACTAATACACAAACGCGTTACCACAAGCCTCTCACCGATAACCTTGACGCTTTAGTTTACTCAGAAGAAAAAGAAAGCCAATCTACTCATTAATTAACACCTCGCGAAACTAAAGGTTCACATAAAACGCATCTTTGAAATCTCGGAGCTTCTCAAACGAAAACCTAAACATAGCTAATACCTTAAAGTTGTAAAAATCTGCAATCTGAAATCACGAAAATTTTCCAATGCTCCAAAATAAAACAAAACAACACGTGTCACTTCTCCGGAAGCTGCCTTGGTCGCAGTTTGAAAGCTATTCTGGCTACCCTGGAACAACAAAAGGGCAGACACCCTATCAGCTCCTTCAAGACGTTGCAGTGTCTCGCCAACTTGCGTCCTGGCGCCTCGCTTTCATCAGAACTCGACTGACCACGTCGCGACTCCCTACCACCTCGTCTCCTCTTGCCACCTTGCGCTTCTTCGCAACACATGTTGCACTCCGAAAAGAATGACGGAATGACGAGTAATATAATTGCCCCGTGCCCCTTGTCCGCAGATGCACAGAACATGCTTCTCGCTCTCTTTTTGACCAGTGGCTCGGACGTGCTTGATGCGCCAACGTCGTCAACTCACCTTTTCTTTTTCCTCGCGCCCTGGGGTTTTGCGTCTGTCGCAGTAATAGGTCGATGCCACGTGTGATTGATTGATTCGTTGAAATTCACCCCCACCATCGGCATCCGAAACGCGCTGTCAGAGACGGTCTGCACAGGTGGCTCAATGGGTGACTTAGGTTCAAAGGACAAAGATGCTACCCTAACGAATGAACAACTTGTATTTCAAGATAAAATTACAAAGTTCAGTTACAAGATTGCATAATTTCAAGAGTCCATCGGTTACACACTGGTTTGGACCACATAAGCTGACCCTATTTCGGCAGAGCCGATGGTGCTTAGCACCGAAGCCAGGTCCAGAACCCGCGATCGGAGCGCTGCGGCCGTGTTTTCTAGACGCAACGCTCCGCCCAAAATCGTTGCTGGCGAATTACCGCCGGGTTGCGCCCCAACTGGACAATCCGTTCCCCAATCACTGCGTTCAGCAAAACTTGCGTGCGTGATTGGCCAGTCGAACAACCGTCAAACAAAGAACATCTTTTTTAGTACAGTTCACAGTGTAGAATTCTCACCCAAAATACACAATATATAACAACAAATAGGTGAGGGTCACGACAGCTGTACACGTCGCAAGTTCCGAGAAACGGCTCGCGAGCACAGCCGGTGTTACAAGCGCTGACCAACAAAACACATGCGCAAAACCTAAAAGCCAGGAAGCGTCGGGACCATGTCGTCAGTGCTCGAACACGTGCGCGACACGAGCAGATTCCCAGAAGCCGAAGGCCATGCGGCGCCATTAACATGCACTTGCTTGCTAGCCAAACTGTCACAGAGGAGCACGGGATAATTGTCCACCCGCCAAGGTCGGCCCCGTGTCCGGGCCGTAAGCCGAAGAAGACGTTCCCTCGGCGCCTCGGAACCGAGACAAAACCGTTGGCTCTTGTGCGGTTCTAAATATCCATACGCCGGTCAGCGCGCGGTGCAAACCCATAAAAAGTAATGAAGCTCGCGCGCCCGTTTGATGCCGCGCGATCCCCGTTGCCCGCGTCCAGACCCGAACCACGCATACTCCAACGCTAGCCAACGCTAACCACGCTAGCCAACGTAACCGGCGGCTTCCGACGCGCCCCGACGGGCCCGGCGCCGATATGGCTCCTGGGCCATTCGCGCGTCGGAGTCGGCGGAACTCTCGCACCACAATGCATTGCGCGCGAAGAAAAAGGCGCCAACACAACTCCGCAGACGGATTTTGCGGACGGTGCGCGCATTGAAGTATGAAGGGGATGGCATCTCGGCTTTCGCAGCGCAACCGACGCAGCGTCACTGACCGCGAACGACGCTCGGCCGCGCGCCGATAACGTCGGACTATAAACGTGCCTTACAGTCGCCGTCTTTGGCTGCGCTACGTTATTCACCGCATTCCGAGCTTTACCGCCTTTCTTTTTGCGGCGCTTTTTCCTCGAACTCCCTTTATGCCGCCTTCTCGCGCCTCAAGCTGGCCGGTACACATCTCGTCGGCCTGGATCGCTCTCCTACCCGCACAGTCTGAGTGATTTTCATTTAAACCAACTCTCTATTTGCCTCGACTGGCGGACAGCTCAACCGACTCTGGAACAATGCAGCAGTCTTTACTCGAGCTATGCAACTCGCACTTCTGCGAACTGCCCTCTACTGCATTGCCCAGCTCACGCTGTGTATGGGCACACAACTCGTCATCTCACCCACACAGTCCGAATGATTGATAACTAAATCATCCCTCTCTTGGCTAACTAGACTGGCGGACAGCTGCACCGATCCCCGAACAATGCAGTTGTCTTCCCTTGAGCTACGCAGCTCGCAATCCTGCGAAATGCCCTCAACTGCATCGTTCAGCTGGCACTGCACTTCGGCACGCAGAACTGACTCGACATGGGTGCCCGTGTCTGTCGGGTCAGCAGTACTCTGCTTCATTAACGACCTGGTTAACATTACATGCGACGCACAGCTGTGGTGTCTGTGCCAATTCATTCACAGCTGGCCTAGCTGTCTCTACAGTACACTGTTGGTAAATCACCTCGTACCTCTCACTACGCCTTTAACGGCCTCTGTTGCCAATAAGGCATCGTCAGCAGCTAGCCCTTTCATTCACCTATGAATGTGCTGCTAATCTCACAGGTAATACTCCTCCGTCGACCTTTGGCGAAAATCCCCTAGATACTTCATTTTTTTGCTCGGTACTGCCTACAGAATTTTCAGGCAGCCATTGTCTTTGTGCGTTTAACTGCCCCAAATGTTGTATCTGTTTCTTCAGTGCTGCCATCTCTTTCTCGTGCATTTCCCGTTTTCGCTCACTCTCTCGCTCTTGATGCTCACGCTCACTCTCACGTCCTTGACGCCGACACTAACGTGTTTCTTGTATCACCTCCCAAGCAATCGTGATGCTTTCTTCATCATTGCCACTATCTTGAATTGCCTTTTGGATGGCTGGTTTTTCATCTTTTCGTCCGCCTCTTCTCCCAACTCGTCGCACAATAAGAACAAGTCTGACTACGTCATCCTTCTAAGATCCATGGCAGGTGCCCCGACTGGTGGTTTAGAACTGTTTTCCTTAATTAATTTGTGCAAGCACAAAATATGCAACAAATGCCCGATTCCTAGAACTATCCAAATAAACAGGCAAAATTTGAAATCTGGCGAATCAAAAGGAAAAGACGCGTGCGCACTCACGGATGCAGCACCATGCCATCTGCTTCATCGGTCCGCTGTTCCCGGTACCTCAGGACTTCCTGGGTCGAAGGCTCTTTCTTAGCTGTTCCCAGTTCCTCAGGACTTCTTTGGACGAAGGCTGCTTCTTCTTCACTGTTCCCGGTTCCTCAGGACTCCCTGGGTTGAAGGCTCTCTCATCTTCGTTGTTCCCAGTTTCTCAGGACTCCCTGGGTCGAAGGCTCTTCTTCACTGTTCCCAGTTCCTCAGGACTTCTTTGGACGAAGGTTCATCCTTATCGCAGTTCCGGGTTCCTCAGAACTCCCTGGGTCGAAGGCTCTTTCATCTTCGCTGTTCCCATTTCCTCAGGACTTCTTTCGACGAAGGTTCATCCTAATCGCTACCACCAGTTGTTGGATCTTGCCGTTCAGTGCGGGTGTTATCCGACGTTGAGGAGGATCTTGAGATGAAACTGAGGGTTTATTTACATTATTTACATTAATAACACGAAGTAATTAAGTCATATTCATGGAATGCCGGCAGCAAATCGGACGTTGCGGCCCCTGGCAAGAAGAACGAAAAATCGAATGGATGAAGGAATGCTTGTCCCTGCTCCCTGTCTATCGCTCTTAACCCCTTCGGTGTCTTGGGGTGACGTTATTCACGGCCAATAGTCGAGCCCGCTCAGGTGTCGTCATTTTCCTCCAATGGTAGGCGCCCGCGCAAGTGCAGTCACATACGGCAGATGGAGTCGCTCCGAGGGCTCCACTGTGACTTATGGATGACTTACGGATGAATTACAGATGATTTACGGATGACTTACAGATGACTTGCTGATGACTTACAGATTACTTGCGGATTACTTACAGATGACTTACAATCGGCTTTGCTTTGGTGTTGCCTCGCCGTCTGCAAGCGCTCAGCTGGAGGAGCGGGTTGTTCTTCGAACGACCTTTCAGAGCCACAAACCAGCTTTGCTCGGCACCAAAATAAACTACCTGGAACCATGCTAGGCTCCCGTTGCACCTTCGGGAAAAGTCAAGTAGGGGTGAAGACAAAAGCTCGACGTGCGGCGCACGAGGTGGGGGTCGCCAACTTGTCTGACGGGTCCGGCAACGTGCTAGACGCGCTTCTACACACCCTAATTGGAATGCTACGGCGATTGTATGTGGTCGGGAAACTCGAGTGATGGCAGGAGAAGTTTCCGTATCTAATAGCGCCCTTGGCGGGAAAGACCGGCTCTTTGTTCGCAGGGTCTATGGATGGATAGATAGATGTTATGAGCGTCCCCTTTTGACCGGGGCGGCGGGTTGCGTCACCAAGCTCTTGTGATTATACTGCCTGTAGTCCTACCTAGGTTAAAAAAGAAAAAAAAAATAAAGAGAAAAAAACGCCCAGGGTGAATTCTCATAACCATATCTTCTGACCCCCTATTGTGAACTTTGTTTTTGTACGTCTCCGTTTTTTGCCGTTTCCCTACTTTTCTTCCAACAATCTTCCACCGCCTATTCAGAGCGCCTGTGACACCCTCTCTCGTCTAGTTTGAGTATCAGCCTGGGTGCGTGGCGGATGGATTTATGGATGGATCGATGCATGAGCGCCCCTCTTCAAACGGTGCGGTGAGTTGCCTCTCCAAGCTCTTGTTATTATATTACCTAATGTCCTACCTATGTTAAAAAGTAAAAAAAGAAGGAAAATGAGCAAAAAAGAACCCCACGATGAATTTCCATCACCAAACTTTGTAAACCCCTGTTGTGAACTTTGTTTTTGCACGCCTCCGTTGTTTCTGGTTTCCCTACTTCCACCAAACTTCCAACCACCACTTACTAATCTCTACTGCGGACATGCTTACTTTCATCAGAGTCCTTCCATGTTTTTCTGGTCACGAAACTCTGCCGTCACGCTATGGGAGAGGTTCATATGCTGCCCAAAGGTGCCGCGACGCGGCGCCACTGTGCCACAGAGGGCATCGTTCGCGTACCGAAACGCGTGCGCAGCTGGAGGCGTGCTGAGTGATCGGGTGCGTTCTGTGCATGTGCCGCGCTGTCTTTCGAGTGCTGGGCTCTTTAGTTGAAGTGGCAGGGTGGGACAACGATGGCGAACACGTGTTCCAAGTAACAGCTGAAGGAGTAGAATGGTGGTATCTCTAGCAAGCCATTTAAAAAAAAATTCTGTATTTGTGATGTGGCTACTTGTGTTCGTTTGAGAGTTGCTTTGCCATGTGTTATGAAATGCTTATGGTTTACACTTTCTTGTTTAAAAAAACAATCGATTATGCATTCTGTATTTATTGCCATTCGTTTGCTGGTGTTTGTTTCCTGCCCCCCAATGCGTATCTCTCACGTTTGATTTTTCTTTATGCTTATTATATTAGTGTCATGCTTTTAACACATTTGCATAGTGAATGGTGGACCATTCATGACCAGACGCCTCTGTGCTGGCTGTATTTTGCTCGGCTTATTTTACATGATAAATAAATGATCGTGCTTGTATGTTGTTTTTGCACCAACACGTTTTATTTCATTTCTTAATCGAATTATAAAGTTTTTTTTTTTTCATTTTTCGACCATGAGAAGACTATCAGAACCGGTGATTGCAGCATTTTAACATGTTGTAAATAGTTGCGCACTAAGAACCAAAATACCTTGTCTCGTAGTTTCTGCGTCGGAACCACGAGCAGCGTGAACAAGTGCTGGGCTTACTGACGCTTCTAAACGACTGCTTGCTAAGGCAATTGCCTAATTACAATACAGATAGTTTCAACTGTGCAAGGTCCTAACACAGCTAGTTTCAACTGTGCAGGTCCTAACGCTTCACGTTCGCCTTAATCCGTTGCTAAAAGCCGCCCCGAAGACATTTAGTAACGAAGTTTGTCTTGCATTAATCCTACCTAAATCTCATTCAGAAATGGCATCGCTTTGTAGAGAAATCTTAAGCGCACCGAGCAGCTCAATTTCCTTTTCTTTGTCATTAAGTATTCTACGGTAGGAGCCCTTTGCAATAACAATGTCATTGTTTTGATCTCGTTTTATAAGATACTGCCCACAGTCAGAGTTCTTCTCTGCCACAGTTTAACAGAAAGTGAACAGCTGTGCTCGGCGAACAATGTGGCGCTATGAGCAACGGAGTTGGCGCTTACTTACGGGTAAGCGGGGGTGCAACAGCCCATATGTATGCACCTGGTGATAAGTGAGACCACTGGCGCTTTGTTGCGAATGCGCGGTGTTCAATTTTAGACATATATTAAAAACCGGAGCACACCGAAGCGTTGAGGCGAACGGCGATGATGAAGAAATCTGGACCGAGACCGCCCGACCGTGTACAGAGGACGCATTTCGACGGGGGCGAAATGCAAAACACCCGTTTATTTAAATTTAGGTGCATGTTAAAGGATCCCAGGTGGCCAAAATTAATCCTGAGTCCCCCACTACGGCGTGCTTCATAATCGTAAGGCGGTTCTGGCTCTTAAAATCCCAGATTTCTTTTTTTTTTGTCTGAGACCGCCGCAAGCTCCATGTTATGAGCGGCTTTCTTTTCGTCCCGGGCGCTCATATCATGGCAGAAGACGCGCTCAAGCAGTAATTTAAGCATATCCATTGTTAAAAATAGTTACGTGAAACTAAAGCGACGGTTGAGGAAGTTGAGAAAGCTAGAATACTGAGGCTGCCCCACACACAACCACAGCGGTAGCGGCGTTCGCATGCCCTCTCATGGATGGTTGCGCCTCTAGCGGCGGGCGCTGGCTCTATATGAAACTGAGGCGGCAGTTTCGTGACCAGAAAAAAAATGGAAGGACTCTGCTTTCATCCTGCTCTCGCTGAACCCAAGGGCTTCAAGGGGGCCACAAATGCCTGTATCGACCACTGAGCAGATATCTTCACATTCTCATAAAAACATGCTCTAACGTTTTTCTAGCTTTACTGCAGCAAGCACGTGCTCCTTCTTCCTTGTTGTCTCTCGCTTTATAAGTGCGTGTTCTAAGGCATCCGGATCTCGCTTCGAAAAGCAATTAGCTTCCCTTTGAATGATCATAAATTGTTTCTTTCCGGTGTCCGTTTTCTTCTATTAAAAAAGTTACTCATCGCAGGTTTCTTTTCCATTGCCGCGACCCATGAGATTATATCAGCCTCTCTGACTTTTCGCTTGACGTTCTTTGTTGCTATGTTGGTCACCATACAGGTCACATACTTGCGGGTTAGCTTCCGAGTTCTTTTCCTCCACTACGAATAAACGTTATATCTTTACAAATACCTGAAAACTCTCCCAGCCCATTTACTTTCTTGCATATGCCTCAGTCACTCTTCATAGTCAGTTTTACTGTGAGCTTCTCTCACTTCAAGGCTTCTCCAGCGCACATCACCCTGCACAGCTTCAATTGTAGTCTTCCCTGTGAGCGCTCGATGCGAGGCGTCCTACTGACCTATAGGCAGGTTGCGAACGTAATTCCCGCGCCTACTAGGGCGCCCCTCGCGGCGGCGAGCGCGGAACCGGCAGGATACGACCGGCCCGCTTGCGTTCGGAAAGCCTGTCTGTGCACTGTTTCGCGCGTAGCTGTTGCCTTTTCTGAGCAATGCCGAAGTGCAACCCGAGCTGTTGAGTAGTGGGCTGCAACAGCACGTACACCAACTCACGAGGAACAAAGTTTTACAGGTTTCCAAGCCGACCGTATGAAGCTGATCGGCGTCAACACTGGATCGCGCTCGTCCGACGGCATAAGCTGTTTTATGTTCCGGCGTTACGCCAAGTGCGTTAACGTTGAATGCATTGCTTTTACAGCAATGATGGCAGCAACGGGACACCTGCAGTCAGTGGCGTAGCTAGGTCGTCTGGCACCCGGGGCCCATAGGTCTTCTGTCACCCCCCCCCCCCTCCGGGTTTATTCGAGGAAGGCGGAAGGCGAGGATATCAACAATTTCCGCGTGTCTTCAGACGTATATGACCCCCCCCCCCCCACCCCCACTGGCCCCGTTGCTACGCCACTGCCTGTAGTGCGTACCAGGATATGCAGCAAACAAAGTAGTTTGTTCCCACACTGTACCGCAGTAAAGGTGTGGGACTATTTCCCAATCCTCTCCCATTCAAACAGCGCTAGGGCTTGCAGCCGGCTGAGCTGGCATACACTTCTGCGCCCAGCATATCAACTAAGGGGCAGTTGAGATCACCAAAATTTTTGACAACTTGGTTTATTGGAACCTCCTTTGCACGCACTGAAAAATCGCAACGTAAAAGTATCGCACTTCCAGTAACTGGGGCGAAAATATTTTCCCAGCGTAGTCTAACACAACTCGTAAGTTCATCCCCTTTTTTTTGTTTTTGGGGAGAGCAACGTTAGAATACCTCTGGTAGGTATTACGAGTCGTTCGTACGCCCCGCGTTCTTGGATGAGATGTTTTGGATTCGTATTTGCCGTCCTGTATGTACAGGGAAACTACCGCGGCGTTCTTGCACTTCCCTGCGATGCCAGCACGGTAATCACAGCTGCCCGGTAGGATTTGTCTGCTGTCGCCGATCTTCAAGAATCAATGTCGCCGATAATTTCATGCGTCCACACCGTAGATAACGAAGTAACTTACGCTGAGCTTCACGCATCTCGCTGGTGCATTATTTTTCGTTTGCGGAATAAACCTAGCAGTCACTTCCGATCAGTGCGAGTTCAACACTTCCCTCACGTCGTAGACGTGCCCCACTTCAAATAGACGACTTCCTTTCTCTAAGTTCTTTTCACGAAAAAAGCTATGAAGATCTTGCAATTCCCGAAACCCGGTTAAAATTAATATCGGCACGCTGTTTCGCGCCATCGCTACCGTTTGACAGGGCGCCAAGCACGCAGCGCGAGCCGCTGACGCCGTGAGTAATCCTACCACATTCGCGCAACTATTCGTCAGATGGCGCTAGGGGTCGGAAAGACAGGGCGCCGCCTAGCACTTGCAACGTGCCCATAGTTGCCATAGATTCCTGATTGTACCCCTGATTTCAAGCAAACAACCGCATTTCCAAAAGTAAGTCCTGGAACCATTACATCATTCCACATATCCCGTAGCACCTGGTACCTTTTGTATCCCCATGGCGCTCTGTGTTTTATTATGGCCGCATTTCTCTTCCCCTATGATGTTACTTTTTCCTGCGTTTTTCAGATATCTATCGCCTTCGTTTATCCATATATGAAGGTATTTATATTTTTTTACCCGAGGTATTTCCTGGCCCTGAATTGACACTGTCTGTTCTCTGATATCGTTGAATAATGTAACACCAAATTTTCTAACGCCAAATTTCATATTTATATTCTCGCCTTCCTGTCCACAGATATTAACCAGACGTTGTATACCACTTTGCTTGTTAGCTGGCAACACTCTGTCGTCCGCATCAGCCAAACCTGGGAGCTGCTGCTCTACCACTGTACCCGCATGTTTGTATGAGAGATTAAACCCGATATTACTTTCCTCTGGCGCCTTTCCATCCTCACCATTTACATCATAAAGAGCAGTGGGCACAAAGAGCAGCCCTGCCTCAGTCCTTTGTTGATATCAACTGTTCCTTCGCTCCTCATTCCTTTCCATTAAACGCAAACGCTGTTTTCTAGGTAAATCTCTCTCAAAAGCTGTATAGAATCGTCACCTAAGCCTTCCCTTTGAAGAATATCCCACAAAATGTTGCAATCTACTTTTTCATACGTTCCTGTAATGTCTAAAATGGCCACATATAACGGTCTTCTTTCTACTCTGGATATTTTAATAGTCTGAGTAAGGACAAATAAGCTATCATCCAGACGCCTACCATTTTCGAAGCCATTCTTAAGTTCTCCCAAAACGCCATTCTTTTCGGTCCACGCTAGCAGCTTTAATTTATTTGCCGGCTTGCTAATCTGTATATTACAAATGTAACCGTAAACGGTATACATGAGTGAATTCTATCTTTCATCATCATTTATTGTCCCTTAAGGACCCTTTTCAGGGTATTACATAAGGGCGGTTTCTCCCCCGTTATCTTTATAAATTAAATTAATTCTACTTTGTCGCCAACTCCTGGTATTTGCCTATCTTCAGCTTTTTTTCTACTGCTTTCAACAGAGCTTCCTTACTTTTTGGACCTAGTTCATTAACTAGCCTAATGGAGACCTCATCTAGCCCTGTGGCTGCGCACTTCTGAATTTTCTCTTCGGCTTTCTTCCAGTTGAAATTTGTCAGCACACACTCCTTTTCCACTTGGTTCTATTTCATGCTCTTTTTTTCTTCAAATACAACCTCGTCATTGCTTGGAAAGATTCGGCTGTTATTTTGCGGATGTAATTGAATGCTGCATCCCCTCCCAATTTGTTTCCATCTTGGACTAGGACATGTTGTTGTATTGTTCCAGACCCCTGTCTAATAATATTTTGTGGTTCCAAAATATTCTAAGGGCGGTCTTCGTTTTTTCACGTATATCTCACAACCAACGTTCATTTCCACCATTTCATATTTGCTTGAACCAATATTTGAACCATAGATTTTTCTCTCTCGGTATATTTCCCATTTTCTGGCTACTTGTTCCTGCGGCAACTGCGCTTGTTTTGCCTGCCTGTGCTCTCAGGATGCTTTCTGTCGTTCGGCGATCGCTTCTACTAAATCCCGCTTCACCAGCTTTTCGGTTTCTTTTTCTTTTTTAAGGACCATGTTGCGTCTCTTTCCGTATTTCTGTGGTAATTCCAGTATATTACCACTCTTTGCTTTACCATTTTCCAGTTCTTCCTCGACTCTTGTGACTATATTTGTTTTTTTTTTTTTTGTTCAGCGTTCAAATTTGGACTGGCCATTTTTGTCTCCCTGCTATCTTTGGTAAAGAAATATCCCCTTTTCAAAATGATGCGTTTTTGGTAACTCCCTATGCTGTTATACTCTTCCTCGTCAATGACCGTTTCTCTTAACTTATCATGAATTCCTTGGGTAATAAGGCAGTAATCAACTGTCCATTGCAGATTTCTCACTTCCCACATGGTCCGCCCGTCACACTTAGGCTCTGTATTCATGTTAACGAGGTTATGTTGCTCACGAAGATCTAGCATTGACTTCCCGTTGCTGTCGGTATAGCCATCTAGATACTGTATGTGGGCATTCATGTCACCTAATAGGATAATTTCGGCACCATTCGCCAAACCCTTAATATCGGTACTTAGACATTCCACTAACTCTTGATTCTTCTCTCTGCAGGTACTTCCGGTGCACAAATACGTTAGGCCCTGACATGTTTTCTTTCCACTCATTGTACCTGTTAACCAAAGAAGCTCTTGACATTTTGAATTTATTCTTTTTCATTTGGCTCCCTGATCTATGAGCATTCCGACTCGGCCTCCTTTTTTATCCAATTTAGCTATGTTGCACCCTTCCCAAACGTAATTTTCAATCACTGGCGGCCCTTCCGAGTCTCGAAAGTGCGTTTCTGTAACCGCATACACCCCTATTTGTTTTCTATTTAACTGCTCCTCAATCTCTACCCACTTTTCCTTTCTCCTGTCGTCCTGCATGTTTGTGTAGCCTATTGCATGGCGAGCCCTCTTTCTTGTTTTCCTCCTTTTTCTCTTATTCACGATGATGCTGTTCCAAGGTTCCCTTAGGGGACCTTCTTCATTGCTGCCTCTACACTGGCCTCCTGATCGTACATGGGCCCCCCAAAAAAGCAACCACGTGACCACCAAGTCGCCAGCCCACTTTTTGTCCAAGCCTGTGATTGAAGTGTATCCCGTCTCGTTGCAAACCACCACCTTCTCACTGCCCTGTTTACTTCGACAACCTCGCAACTTTCTCTTGGCTCATTGTCCATATAGCCTCTTTAGCAGCCACTGCGGCTATTTGTACGTTGCTGTCGCATACAGGCACCTCCGGCATGAGGCACACCACGATCTGCACCTGAGGGGGCAGCTCGCATAAGCTGTAAGACCCTTCTGCCAAGCACTGGGCTAGTCCTGTCCCTTTTTAGTTGAAGATGTCATTTAGCCCACCTCCTACTAGGACAAGGTTGAGTCCGTGGGGCATTTTCTACGAGCTTTGCTTTTCCTCAAGCCATGACAGCGTTCAATATCCATCCTGGAAATGTACCTGCCGCCTCTATTTTTTCACCTCTCATCATCTCCACAATTTCCTCTGAGCACCTGGCCAAGTTCGAGTCGCCGGCGATAGTCACCCTTTCACTTTCTCCTACTGCCGAGGCTGTCTCTGCTTTCCTTTCCCATCTTTTTCTGTGTGATTTAGACTTGACAAGGGGCATTGACGCCTGGGTTCCTGTTTTTCCTTTGTGGCCCCATCAAGGTAGGTCCAGCTCTCTCCCGCTGCCCCCTCCCCACGTTGCACCCATTGCACGTGCTTTGTTGACACTCCCTCCCCTGTCACGTTGGCAGACTGCGTTCCATTGTCGCGACGATTCTCGCTCACGACGGTAGCCCTGTTCAGCATTTTCTCGGCTGCTTGGATTCTTTTTTCCACCGCCTTCCGTGCGTCACGCTCCATATTGAGCTAATTTTTGAGCTCTTCGACAGTTTGACAAGCTCATTCTGGAAAGCCTTCATTTTCTTGAGCCTAGCATTGACATCACAGTGTCGGGCAATTGACTCGGTTTCCTCTCCATTCTCATCCGTCCCCTTGTTTACCTTGCCCCCCCCCCCCCCGCATATTGCACGCTTTGCCGCTTTTCTTGGCATGTGCTGCACTTGGCTTTTTCTAATACGAACACCGAAGGTCTCAGAGCACGTGCCTTCTAGCAAAGGCCGATACGCACATAATCAAAATCCTTATAATGCTACAAAGTAATTATTACAAATGATTTAGAAGAAATAAATGCCGCACAAACTTGAGGTATGACACGTGTTCACACGTGTTAATACACGCGGCCACGCTCACTGTCCTGCCAAAGCGGTATTCCCAATAGCAATGTACACACACTACAACTACAAATAGCCAATAGTTTTGCGGCTTCCAACCTACTATTTAAAGTAACGTCTGTAAATCTGTAATGCGTGTAATGTCTGTCTGTACTATTTCAAAGTAATGGCTGTAATGTCAACCTCCCACACAGTTGCACGTGCTGAAACCCGTTTCACGAAAGGACGCTCTGACTATCCTGCAAAAGCAAATATACACGAAACATACGGGCGCAAAAGAAAAGAAAAAAGGAAAAGAATACTAGCCAATTAGTATTTAAAGACTAAATGTCAGCAAATCCAAAGCAAGCAAGCTCACATCATGCACGAAAAGCTTGTGCTTTTGTCGCCACCGCCGAACCCTGAAAGCCCAAGAGGCTGTGGCGGCCTCTATTCACTAGTTTCGTTATCAGCATTTGTGCACGACGCCCTAGCGACATTGGACGGACCACATCCCGGGCCCCTTAAGGCTTCCGCACTTAAAATCATCGCCGCGCGACGTATGCTGTACGTGCGAGTGAAAGTGTGCGAGGAAAGCGGGGAGGAAGCGCGCCATCTTTCCTCAAGCGCAAGGCTCCGGGTCGAGGGTGGGGAGGGGGGTGTTTTTTCCGAGTGGCCGCACGCCCCTATCCGGGCTACTGTATACGCAACTTTCACGGCCTATAGGGGGCGCCACGGCAAATCTAACATGGCCGTCCTAGAGATTAAGAACTAGAGAAGTCGGTGCAGTGCTGCGAACGCCTTACTCAGTGGCATGTTTCGCGTCGTCATGTTAAACGCCTCTTCACTTGATACGTCCGCTGTCGTTAGCCTGCGTAATGGCCCACATTGGGCAAACAGAACGCAGGATTCGATGCTTGACTGAAGGTGAGGAAGTCCTAAACACTGGTCATCTTGTGCGCTGCAGCATAAACGCGTGCACGTCGATGTCCGTGAATGTTGAAGGCTTTTCCATACAAACTTCGCGGGTTCGAAGCAAACCACACGAGCTGCGATTTGTTTTACAGCGACGGCGGTATAAAGGTAAGTCACCGCGCTTACTCTTTGCTATTCTATGAATTCGACCGCTTTGAACGAGTACCATAACCTTTTTATACGGTGTGGTGCTCTCTGTAAATTGTTACTTCTACCACTTGACTAAGCCACCGTGTTGAGAAAAAAAAAAACTTGCTAGTGTTGCGCGACCGAAGTTCTTTACATCGACGCCGTGAGAGAGAGAGAGAGAGATAAAACTTTGTTATGTCCTTGATGAAGTTCAGGGGTGGCGGGGGTCGGGAGACTAACCCCCAATCCCCCCCTTCCTCAGACGGCGGCCAGTCCTTGCTTTCTGGCGGCGTCTTCGGCCATCCGGACGGCCCAGAGCTGCTCCTCTGGGTCCAAGCTGAGCAGCAATGTCTCCCACTGCTCGGCCGTAGTTATGCGTGTGTTAGTGCGGGAGGTGTTGGTGGGTGAGGCTTTGGGGCATTGCCAGATAATATGATCGAGGTCAGCGCGGGCCTCGCACGCTTTGCAGAGTGGAGAGTATGCATCGGTGTACATGCGGTTGTAAAGTACAGGGTTCGGAAAAGTTCGTGTCTGAAGGAGTCGCCAAGTGGTAGATTGAGACTTATTCAGTGTTTTGTGTGCTGGGGGGTAGCGTAACCGCTCCCCGCGGTAGTGCAGGAGAATTTCTCTAAATGTGACCATTCGGTCCCGCGCGTGACCGCGATGCAGAATAGAGGGCTGGTCGGGATCGGAAGACGCAGGAGAAGGATGATGCGCCCGGTGTGCGAGAGCTCGGGCGGCATCGTGGGCGGCTTCGTTTCCAGCCAGACCCGAGTGACCAGGGGCCCAGATGATCTGCACGCGGCGTTGCCTTGAGGGAGGAATGCCAGAGAGAATCTTCTGTGCTTGGGGTGCTATCAGTCCTCTTGTGTAGTTACGAATGGCCGTTTTTGAATCGCTTATGATGCAGTGTGCATTGGTAGCCGCGTAAGCCAAAGCGATGGCCGTTTCTTCTCCTACTTCGGGTTGCGTGGTGAATATTGATGCGGCCGCGGCGAGGCGGTACTGCGAACCCGCGACTGCGACGACCGCCATGGCATTTTGGTTGGGGTATTCTGCTGCGTCCACGTAGGTTACGTCAGCGGCTTGGTCGTAGCGCTTTTGTAGTCGTTTAGCTCGTTCTGCACGTCGCTCCGGATTGTGTTCAGGGTGCTTATTGCGAGGTATGAGTGGGATAACTAGTTGAGCACGAATGTTTGGAGGGATGGGTACTTTTGGTCCGAATTGGGTGGTGTAGGTTATGCCTAGGGTGCCTAGAATGTGCCTGCCCGTGGTGGAATTGGCGAGTCGTTCGTATTGGCTAATACGCTGCGCTTCAATAAGCTCGTCTATGGTGTTATGGATGCCGAGGGCGTCCAGTTTCTCGTTAGAGGTGGTGATGGGAAGATGTAGGGCTTGTTTATAGGCCCTGTTGATCATGGTGTTGAGTTTGAGCTTGTCAGTTGCATTGAGGCTAAGGTACGGGGCGACATAGGTGATCCTGCTCAGGGCGTAGGCGGTTACCAGGCGTATAAGGTTGCTTTCTTTCATGCCGTGATGTCGATTTCCGATGCGTACAATGAGGCGAGTGGTTTGGTGTACATGATTATCTAATTGCTTGAGTATCTCCGTGTTCCTGCCGTTTTGTTGGATGCGTAAGCCAAAGATACGAATGCTAGGTACAGTAGGTATGCGTTGCTGGTGCACGTGGAGTTCTATCTCGGGCGGGTGAGGGTCTGGCCGTCGACCTCCCCAATTAGGCTTGTACAGAAGGAGCTCCGATTTCTGTGGGGAGCACGCCAGGCCGCGCGGTTCTACGTATGCAACGACCTCGTTGATGGCTTGCTGCAGCGTGTCTTAGAGGTTCCCGTCGCTGCCCCCGGTGACCCACAGGGTGATATCGTCTGCATAGAGGCTATGCTTGAGGTTGGGGATGCTAGCTAATGCAGGCGGTAGTCCGAGCAAGGCCACGTTGAACAGAAAAGGGGATAGAACCGATCCTTGCGGCGTGCCTTTGGTGCCGAAGTGGATAATTGGCGACTGCAACCTTCCGATGGTAATGGTGGCCGTGCGACCTGTAAGAAAATTCTTCACGTAGTTATATGCTCGATGACCAACCTGGAGTTGTGCCAGTTGGTTCAGTATGGCCTCATGCGTGACGTTATCGAATGCCTTGGTTAGGTCTAGTCCCAAGATGGCTTTGGTGTCCAGCCTGGAGCTTTTGTCGCCATCGATAATTTGGTGTTTGAGCTGAATCATGATATCTTGAGCAGAAAGTTTCGGGCGGAAGCCAACCATGGTATTGGGGAAGAGGTCGTGGTCGTTCATATGTCTGTGTAAGCGTGTGAGGATGATGTGTTCGAGGACCTTTCCGACACATGAAGTGAGGGAGATAGGGCGGAGGTTTTCGAGTAGGAGGCGCTTCCCGGGTTTGGGAATCATAATAATTTTGGCTTCTTTCCATTGAGAGGGGAGGTTTCCAGTTTCCCAGTATGCGTTAAAATAAGCCGTGAGGGCTACTATAGAATCCTCATCTAGGTTGCGAAGCATCTTATTAGTAATGCCATCAGGTCCCGGGGCCGAGTTAGGGCGGAGTGCGAGGATGGCTTCCCGTACTTCTGCTGCTTGTATGGGCGCGTCCAGGTGGTCGTTAGCGGTGCCTGTGTATGCTGGAGCCGTGAAAATCAGCCTTAAAGCTGCGTTTTGTGTGCGAAAATTTCTTGTCTGGTTATCCCTGCCTGTGTTCCCAAAGCTGGATGTTGAACACGAGAAGTAAACAAAAACCTATATATGACCGCTTTTTCGAGCTAATACGATAACCGTGCACCCCTGTAATTTAGTTGTTGCGCTTTATGCGTGCTGTGCAAGCGGCAGCCTTGCTGTAGTTTTACAGCCTGCGTCAGCCCTACCACGTCTTGCCTCGACAGGTCAAGCGATATTACCGGTCGGCGGCAATGCTCGCTTCATTCCCCCCCCCCCCCCTTCCAGTTATCTTCATAAAATAAACTGTCAAATACACCGTAAATCAGCTGAGGGCTCGCTACGCGAACAATGCACAATAGTTTAACGTTTTTTGGACTATGATTTGTTACCTTACGAGTGCAGGCATGTGCGCCTGTACACACGTTGCAGCCGTGCATCGAAGTAAAGTGGCAGTCGGTGACAAGCACGAGCTCCAGGTACCTTTACCTCTTTGTCACTTTGCCTCGATGCGCGGCCGTTGTCGGGCGCACTGGCCCAACGAACAATAAAAAGCAAATAAGTGTAAGTGGTCATATGCCCTTCATTTGCTGGAACGAATACCACATGACTGGTTAGTGAGGCAGCACAAGAACAATTTTTTGTCGACTGCCAATCCAATTCTAAATTTTTGTCTGACTGTACTCAGGAACAATAAATAAATGAGCAAAAGTAAAAAAAAATGTATTTTATAATACAGACATTACCTGATTGTATAGTTGTTGGGCAAATGCAGTGATTGATTATGCAAAATACCTGTTGTTTAAGGGCCACTGTACCTGCAAGGCTGGCAGCTCGGCACAGTATAAGCACAGGCTTGCAATGTTGTTGTTTGTTAACAGTTGAAGCTTTTCATCGAAACAGTAAATTTTTTTAAAATTTATTCCAAGCACAGTGCTTACCTTAATGAAGTCGCTCGAAAAGAGCAAACTTTCAAGACATGAACTCAATAACAAATTAAAACAGAAAAACTAACTTTAATTAAGATTATACGGACATTCAGATCATGCAGCCAACAAGTTCAAAGATAAATGGAAACACTGCGCCATTCAGCATGTCAACACAGCTAGAGCAAACGCTTGAATGTATTCCTGGAAGCACAATATCCAACACAAAAGAAGAAGAAGAAGAAGTTTATTTCACCAGATAAGTACACGGATATATACAAAGCGGTAGGGATGGCAGGATAAAAGCTGCATAACGACAGCTTGACTAGTCCCACCTCCCCATGAACAACAGGCAGCAACATGGCAAGATATTCGTAGTATATACTTGTGGCAGGGTCAATATATACATATTCACAGACGCATGTATATACACACATTTTTACCTATATATATATATATACATACACACATGCATATACGCATACATGTATGCAAGAAAACCAGAAATGACAACTTAGAAATAGCAAAGGAATACTTTTTCAACTGACAAATGAGAAAGTTAATTATTCACAGAAATTTTTGCAGTAATGTGCTCTTGGATATATGGCGTATGTTTACATCATTTAGATTATATTTGTTAAGTGTAGAGGGAAGACAGTAGGAGAGTGCTTGAAGGCCATAGTTAGTCCGGGGGCGCGGGACTTCCCAGTGTTCCGTATATCGATTTAGGCGAAAAGAAGGATTCCGCTGCAAGTTCGCGATGTTTATTATATGATTAGTACCCTTAATCATGTCACGTTTAAAAGAACACATAAGTTGATACTTGTAAAGGTGGTCTACACGTAAAATCTTGAACTTCCGGAATATGTCACGCGTATGTCCATTGTAAGGTAAGTCTGAAATAGCACGTAAGGCATTCTTTTGAACTGAAACTAAATTACCTAATGATTTCTTAGTACTATTTGACCAGACCAGGTTACAATAGCGCAGGTGAGAAGCAAATAGTGCGTTATAAACCATAAGTTTCTGTGGTATTGGTAGTAGCCTCTGGCATCTGCGCAACATACCTAACGCTTTACGAAGTTTATTTCGTGAGTAATCGGTGTGGTGGTCCCATAGCATCAATTCATGAAAGATAACACCCAATGTTTTTGCTGTAGCGGAAAGTTCTATATTTGTGTCATTGAGTGTGAGGCATTGGGTGAGATCACAAGGCGTGGACTTCGCTCTAAAGAGGACCGCTTTTGTCTTGGAGCAGTTTAACTGGAGAGAGTTTTTTACAGACCAGTTATATATCTTGTGAAGTATTTCATTTGCAAAATTGATGAGTTGATCCTCCTTAGTTCCTGAGAATAAACTAGTATCATCTGCGTAAATAATATAGGTAATCGAAACATCAATATTAACAATGTCATTTATATAAATGATAAATAGAATTGGTCCCAATATGCTACCTTGAGGCACACCTTGCTTAATAGGTTTAATTTCAACCGTAGTAATTAGGCAAATTGGCAAATGATCACTGATAGCGATACTTATCGGACCATGGTGTAGCAGGTTAGCAGAATTTGTTATAAATAGATCTATCAAGGTGGCTGTAGCAGCTGTAATGCGAGTTGGGGTAGTTATAACATTTGAAAGGCCATGCGAAAGAAGTAGATTTGACAGGTCAGTTTGTTTGCTAATCTTTGTGAGCATGTCAATGTTGAGGTCACCTCCGAGGACTAATGTATAATTATTTTCATTAACAAACCAAAAGAATTCATCTAAAAATTGAAAATTGTTGATGTTGCCGTGAGGAGGTCTATACACAACAGTAAATAGAGAGTTTTTGAATTTTAAACACAGAATTTGAATGTCTTCACAGCATCGAGACCATTCATCAATATACTGATAGCTGATACTTGTTTCCACATGTATGCATACACCGCCGCCTCTAGTTTCTCTATTTATACAGGCCACATTATACCCATCAATATGCACAATATCGATGTCGTTGCGGTACCAAGTTTCAGTCAACATAATGACAGAAAATTTAAATTTAAATTCATCTAGAAAATTCCACAATTCGTCTTCTTTAGAATGGGCTGACTGTATGTTCATATGCAAGAAACTCAGAGTCGATAGGCGCTGATGCGCAACAATCGTGCTTAATTCAGAGGGACTAGTACATTTCAGAGCCATTTTGAAACTTAATTCTCAGGAAAAAAAAAGACAGCCATTGCAATGTAGAAACAGTGCCGTTGGCATAGACGAATAAGATGCTATATATGGAAGACCAACTGCTGAAGAGAATATTAAGGGGAATCTTAATTTTTATGTGGATGACGCCCTCAACCGCAACACTGCAGCAAGCAAGAACAAAGGAGTGCAACACTGATGTACTATGGACTCTAAAGTGTACAATATTGGTCAAAAGGTTAACGTTCATAAACAGAACTTCTGTTTCCGACAGTAGTTTAGATCTCACATACATAAAGACACTATCAGGCGAATTTGCTAGGTACGAAACCACATAGATTCGGAAAATGTGTGTGGGTGTCTGAGGAATCGCGCCGTTAACTGTTTTCAAAAATATCGAGAAAAACAAGAAGAACCATACGTTCCTAAATTGTTCTTGAGCCATTCTATCTGTTGGCACCATGACATAAGTGGCGTTGAGTATGCAATAGCGGGTAACCTAACGCACCTTGTCTGGGTCCGAGTCACAGGTAACATGTAGGAAAGGCGAATTTTCAGACTTCCGCATCAGGATCTTTCCCTGTGACACCCACACAAACTTCCATTCTTTTTCTCGCCTCAGTTGTCGAGCTCTACCCAATAGACGCTTGTTTTCAACGCACAGATGCCCATTGATATATACAGGATTACTCTCTTCAAAGCCCAGGGTCCCAGTGCTTAACTTAGCGGTTCGCGCAGCAGAGAGTACTCTGTCTCGTGTAGACCTAGTCGAAAACTTTATGATCACATTTGGTTTCTTTTTATCTTTAGAAGGGACACGATGTACTACATCAATGTCGTTGTCCGTGACACTTGTGCCTATACATGTGGCAATTTGTCCAACACTTCTTCTCAGATCTTCGTTTGCAACTAACGGTAGTCCTTTAACCTCAAGGTTCATGTTCCTGCTGTATTGTTTCAGGTCAACTATTTCTCTCTTTGCTTCTTTCAGTTCTTTACTTAGTTGCTCATTTTCTCTTTTACATCACTGATTTTCAGCCGTCACTGCAGTCAGCTCGCGACGGAACGCGTCAACATCCTTCTTGAATTGTTCGAAACCATCGTTCATAAAGCCAATGGAGTCGCGAATGGCTCCAGGTTCTCAGCGAATCTCTGTATTGGAGTTAGCAACACCACCGACGACATTTCTCATGTCCGTCGCAAACGCCTCAAGCTTAGCTGTCAGTTCTACCAACACTTTTGTGACTTCCTTTATAGTACCTGGCTGCTTATCAGCAAGAGACTTTGCGACATCGCGCAGGCTTCCAGAGCCAGAACCCTCCATAGCCTAAAGGCGGCACAGATATGGCATATAAGACACTCTAACCAGTAGTCACAACAAGGTAAAAGCACTACAAGACTCGTGGCAGCAACAGCGACGACAGGAGAGGAGCTATGCTACAGCACAGAATAAGAAATGCCACCAACCTGCAAAAATCCAGACAAGTTGATTAAATGACGTGCGTACGTCGCCGCGGCCGCTGCCAGAGTGAAACCAGCTTTGCAGTGAAAAACACCGCCCCCAAGACAGAAGCGACAGAAGGCCGTGGTTACAGTACAGTCAGGCAGATGGCGGGACACGCAGAACGGTCCTGGTCAGGTATCAGATGAAGCGCCGGCCTCTGCGAAAATCCAGACAAGTTGATTAAATGACGTGCGTACGTCGCTGCTGCCGCTGCCAGAGTGAAACCAGCTTTGCAGTGAAAAACACCGCCCCCAAGACAGAAGCGACAGAAGGCCGTGGTTACAGTACAGTCAGGCAGATGGCGGGACACGCAGAACGGTCCTGGTCAGGTATCAGATGAAGCGCCGGCCTCTGCGAAAATCCAGACAAGTTGATTAAATGACGTGCGTACGTCGCCGCTGCCGCTGCCAGAGTGAAACCAGCTTTGCAGTGAAAAACACCGCCCCCAAGACAGAAGCGACAGGAGGCCGTGGTTACAGTACAGTCAGGCAGATGGCGGGACACGCAGAACGGTCCTGGTCAGGTATCAGATGAAGCGCCGGCCTCTGCAAAAATCCAGACAAGTTGATTAAATGACGTGCGTACGTCGCCGCTGCCGCTGCCAGAGTGCTAAAGATGTGCTAAAGAAATTTTGGAAAAGAAAGGATGCACCTGACAAGTGTTGATACATTAAAAGCAACGCTGATGACACAAGAATGAAAAGGAGTAATGAAAATTTACCTTGAAAGCAATTTGTTATCATTTGTTAACACACACTCCATCCCATTCCCCATGGAAAGATTGCCCTAATGTCACAATGTCACAATAAATATGTGAGGATTATGCCTTATTTTCCGTGCGTGTTTCTTTTTTTTGTCCAATTTCTATTTGCAGCAGCACTCAGTGCTCCACTTGGAACAAAAAAGAGCTTCAGGCGTAAGAATAGGCTCAGCTGCTGACAGCAGGGAGGCATACGAAGATCACTTGGAGGGTCTTCGATATTATAAATCTCAATACTATTTGTTAATAAACGAGAGAGAGGGGGTTGACCGAGGGACCCGATTTTTATTAGTCATATCATCAGAAGCCAACAAACAATGACACCAAGGACAACATAGGGGAAATTAGATGTGTTTAATAAATGAAATGAAGAAACGATAAATTATTGGAAATGAAAGTCGATGAAAAAACAACTTGCCGCAGGTGGGAACCGAACCCACAGCCTTCGCATTTCGCGTGCGAAATGTTTTCGCGTGCGAAATACTATTTGTTGTGTCATCCGTGTTAATTATGCACTGATTTGCGTTCATGAGCTTCGTTATGCATAAAGTTGGGCTAGTACATTCCCTGTGTAGAAATCTGAGGGAAATGTGTGCACCTTTCAGAGTCAAATGCAGTCAAGTATTGCAAGTGTTTACCCAACTGTTGCCTTGAGAATAATTAGGGTAGTTACAGCTTACTTGTTTATTTGCGGCTTATGACATTCACATTATGACTAATCATGCTGAATGACGTTATGTTTTCCTCAAAGCAATGGTGTAGCTTTGATTTATAATGTCACATTGTGTAGTCCTCTTTTATGTTTAATCAATATAATTTATTGCTTACATGCTCTCTGCCCATCATGATCCTAACTTGAAATTCTGTTAATAACCCACAGGTCTGGAATCGAATACCTTGAGCAGCTAACCTCAACAGACTTGAAACAAGCATGGGGAAAACTGAAATCGATGCCCCTTTATGAGCCAAGAAGTACAAGATATCTGTGCCATGTACAAGGTGCACCAAGATTCCGTTTAGACAGCGAGAAACGAAGAAATACGTATCAAGATAATTGTTGTTGCTCCGAGCAGCACTCTTGAACTGCAGAGCAAAGGGCGGTACTCATTTACTCATGACAGTGCTCAAGAAAACAGTATGGAAAACGCCAAACTGAATGTCATAAGCCCTATATGCAGATTATTGATTCAGCACATGGCCTTGTGCAAACAAGTGCAAAGGTATGAGAAACTTGAGTTCCATGGTGTCGCCTTGGAAGATGGCACCCCTGAAGATATGGAAGATGGCACCCCTGAAGATATACAAACCTGCCAAAGAACACCTCACTCCTCGTGTTTATCGCTTTTATTTAACGCATACCACCGTGACACAGGAGGAGGCAGTTGCGATCTGTTCAAACACAGTGAGCCGAAGTGATACCAAGTGGCACCGACAGAGGATGCTAAGGATTACTGGCAGCAAGTGCCACAGCTTATATAGATTTATGCCGAACAAAGAATGCACATGGGAGCAAAAGGTCACAAAATCCTTGACTAAAACCTTTAAGTGTAATGATGCCACACGCTATGGCAAATCATGTGAGAGGCCAGCTATTGAGGAATACACAAGAAAGACTGGAAATGAAGTGACAGCACTTCGCTTTGTCGTTAATCGTGTCGTACCATGGTTGGGCTTAAGCCCAGGCGGTGTTGTTTTCAAGAACGCACAACCTACTCTTCTGGTGAAAATGAAGTGCCCCGTTCGGGGAAAACGAGCAAAATTTTGTGAGCTCTTCAAAAATAAGCTTCCATGCATAATTTCTGACAAAGAAAACTTCTTTCTGCAGCTAACACACTCATATTTTTCACAAGTGCAGCTTGGCCTGTTCTTTCTGAACCTCAACGACGCCCATTCATTGTTTACAGCCAAGTTTAATCTCTAGTGATTTGTGTAAAAAAAGACGACCGCTTCATTGACAATCTTGTTGGTCGATTGCTATATGTTTACTTTGAACATTTATTGTCGCAGCTCGCAAACTATGAAAAATATTGATCGTGGCCCTCGGCCCTATGACGACCTAAGTGACTGTACTGGTCACTTCAGCCTTGCGCATTGTGCATTGTCTGGGGTCAGCTTAGACGTCTCGACTAAGCTCATGGCTTCCCTTGAATGCTGTTTCTGCTAAAGTTGCCAGTCCTTGTTCCTATTCAATAAGTCGCTTGCCTTGTTCTTTTGTCAACACTTGTGCAGAGGTGTTCATCTCAACACGGCCTTCAGAATAGCTGTTTGTTTTATTTTGTGACTGATCCTTTTTTGCTCATGTATACTGGTATGCTTATGTTACTGAAAGTTTTATGTAACACGTGCATACGTTTTTACATTTGAGTTATGTGTGCCCGTAAATTAAAATATTTATTGCTGCCCTACTATGTATCCCTTACCCATGTTTAAAGTTTGGTGTTTTGCGAGCTGTTGTCAAAAACGTTGGGGCAGTTGCCCAGTCAAGCTGCTGCCTAAAGCTGTTTTGCGACTGCCTCATCCTTAACGAAAATAAAGGTTTGATCTCGTTTGTTGTATGTCGGCTTTAGCGCTATAGTGAAATAAACTGTCAAAGCAGCAGATATATCGCAGTTTTTTATGCCATATGTAACTTATATGAACCACCGGCATAACTTCTTTCACTTGACTCTTGAAACTAAAAGAGCATGTAAGAACAGAGTCAATTGTACATTTTTAGCGGCCATAGGCAAACGCCAGGAGGTCATCCACAGCTCCTGCTGTGTTTAGCATCATTACAAAAAATGTGCGACAAGAACTTTAAATAGTTGGAACCTTTATTCAGCTAATATAGAGGCTGAAAAATTTAACATCCCGGCATTTATGATAAACACTACATCAGCCGCAGCTAACATTTCCCATGGCAATGGGCCCTCCAAAATTCGAAACAGTTTTATGCGCTGTATCACCCTCTCTGCATGGACCCTGACCCTTGCAATCTGAACAGTCTTCATGGTACCTTCATGGGAGAACCGTATTTGTTTCCTCAAGAAAGGCGGCTGAATCACGCCAACACCAAGCTCGGTGCACCTGTCATCAATGTTGAAATCCTTATGAACAATTCGGTCATCTTCAAAGGGCTGCAACTGGTTGAGAACACCACACTCATCAACACAAGCCTTATCAGAAGCCCGCCCACCAAAAGTGCCACTGACGAATGTGATGAGAGCACCACGGAACGCACCAATTTGGACTTTCAATATGTAGCCACCCTTACAATGGGAATATGTCAGTATACGGCATGAGGCACAGTGCGATGTTTTGACCTCCACCTCTGTACAGTCATGTACAACCCTGACGTCTCTGAATGCTGCAAAGCAATGCGGCTGCTTTTTTTTATCTCCTAATCAGTTGGCCACGCAACTACTGGCTCGAGGGCACCGGCCCAAGGGCGAACAGTGACATAAAGGTACCTGTGTACAGTTGCTTCGCAAAATTGCAAACAATACCGCCAGGCACTTAAATTACAAAAATGTCTTTGGGCGAACGAGAACAAGTAATACGCGCTGTAAGACACTACACTCGGCGCTGAGTGTGTAAAGTTTTGCAATGGGCTCTGACAAGTACATTAACAATGCCACAGTTTCTGCACCTGTGAAGGCTTTTATGGCAGCATCTGTCGAGAGCAAGTCAACCAATGTGTTTCTTCTGGCTGGTGATGAATCGGTGCAAACTTGAATGCAATGTCACCACCTTGACAACACCTATCACTGAGGGTCTGCATCGAACGGTCAAACGGTCTGCATCCAATCGAGACCGTTCGAGGGTCGTAGCTTCACTCAGTGTTCTCCCAAGCCTATGCAGGGCTAAAATGCCACCTTGGTCAAGCTCGGGGACTGGGTTGCATTCAAGGTCTGTTGATACCTGAATCGAACAAAACCAGCAATGAATGAACCAAAGTACTCTGGTAAATGATGTGGTAATATTCTAAAAATAGAATATTAAAAGATAATGGACAAGAAGAGAAAGATAAAAAAAGACTTTGCAGAAAAAAATCAAACCAAAAATAGTCATATGACGCTTGAGCCAATCATTAAAGACACAAGCATACCAATGCAAACAAGACAGTATTCCTAATAAATGGAGCTCCATACAAATAAATTACAGATACATGAGGGTCCCTGCTTATGAAAGAATTCTTGACTCGGGATCGCCGAGTCCTCGTACTTGAAAGAAATAACATCAGTTGAGCTTGATTTCTGAGTGAGCTGGCAGCATTTTCGTTCTACTGCAAACTGCGGTGCAAAGGCACTCCCTGGAGTAAGTCGAAAAACGAGAATCCAGTTTTTTTTCTGGCATATTTATTGAATCATTTGCTCCATATACCACAACAGCAAGTCCACGTGACAAGGAACTTGACGCATGTCCCCAACCTACACAGGCAGATTTAGAAGCAATATGAAACAGGGCATGTGAACATCTGGTTTTCCCTCTTTAGACGTCCAATTCAATGGGAGGTTATGTTAGACACAGTGGCCAACAAAAGATTGGTGCTATGTGCTCACATGTTGCCATTCATATTGTTTGTACCTGTACCTTGTGTCAAGAGCACGAAACTAGGGCTCCTACATGTTTCCGGTAAGAGATATTTGGAGACCACGTGGTTTTTGAATACTGAATTATTTACTTTCACTAAGCAGAGAGCAACATCCATAAAGGAGGTTCCTTGGGATAAAGTTCTGAATTAATGAATGATGGGTGATAACATGGCACGTGAAATGCACAGAAGTATACTTACACTAACAAAAACTACAATTGTACCACAGCAACAAGTGCATATCATGAAGCTGGAATAAGATTTCTGCCCCACGCTTAATTTATGCTCAAAGTGAAATAATTTATCAACACGGTTTACTCAGCTTACCTTAGAATGTTGTTTTCTCCATCAAAGAATGAAATATATTCAGGCTTACAAATGTGAACTTACATTTTCTGAACTTTCGATGTTCGGCAGTTGTGCTGTACTTGTCCCCAAAGACAATTAGACGGCCCATTTTCAGTTGTGCACACAGCTGCAAAATAAAAAATTCTGGACTATTCGAAAATTACACCTTTCTTGGCATGTGGTGCTGTCAAGTTATGAACACAATATAAAGGAAATTGAGTAAGTCTGCTTCTTCCTTCTAGTCCGGCAAGCATGAGGGCAAATGAAAGATGAAAACTCATGAACCATACCTATATACATGTAATAGCGTTCAAGGTCTGCCCTTGTCGGAAACAACTTCTCTTCTCTCGCAGATTTAATTAATGCGTACATAGACTTCTCAATTCTTTTTAAGGAGAACTTACTTGTGTTAAGGATACTTCTGCAACAAAAGCATGGTAATGGTACTATGTGCCACTACTTCATCAGGAGAGAGAGAGAAACAACTTTAGTTATCCCATCTTAAAGGGAAATGGGCTGCGAGAAGAAGGCGAGGAAGTTGTCCTACTCGCGGTAGGCTTCCTCTAACGCCTCAGCCTACCTTTGGATAGCTTCTTGAAGTTCGGGGTTGTAGCTGCGCATGGCAGCCTCCCACAGCTCCCTGCTACTTAAAACACTACAAAGGTTAGGGAGGTGGGAGTGGTTCTTGCATTGCCACATAATGTGGTTAAGGTCTCCTCTGCTAGGAGGACAAAACTTGTAGGCTGAGGTAGGGTATATTCTCTGGTGAATTTTCTGAAGCAAGGCAGGAGATAGAAAATTGTGAGTCTAGTTTACGCCATAGTACCTCGTGAACCCCTCTCACGCCAACTTGGCTCAATGGGCATGTGGCAGTGGGAATTCATCGAACTCTAATCTCTCACGCCAACTTGAGTCGCTGGACATGTGGAACTTAGTATTCGGAGCTCTTTATTGGACAATTCTAGCGCAAACCGGGCTCGCTAGGCATATGGCGCTATGTAGTCGCTGCAGTTTAATGAACCCCTCTGAAGCCAACTTGGGTCACTGGGCAAATGGCACTTAATGCCCCTCGATAATTTTAAAGTAGCGACACTCCTCCCCACGGTGCTTTCCTCCTGGATTCTCCTCGCCCACCGGCCGCACGCGCTGCGCGCGGCAAGCTTTTTCTCCTGGCCTCCCGCGGACGCGGCGTGGGTTTGTATGCACGCCCACAATTTTGGGCCAATTGCGCACCCAAGTGCTGTTGAAAATTTTGTGAAATGCTTATAACGGCATCGTGAATGACGAATGCAAAGTTTATGAGGAGGTTGATTTTTCTTCAAGCGGTATGAACGGGCTATACTGATGTAAAAGGAGCTTTGAGGCAAGTTCTATACACCACACAATTTTTTTGCCATATGATGAGATGCTTTACATAGTGTGCCTTATCTAGTATAGATTGTGGCACATCCCTCTGCCTATGGCTTATTAAGCGAAAGCCTTGGATATTTGTTTGAACGTCGTGTTTTGAGGTATAGAAAATAAGACGTATCAATTGTTATGTTGTTTGGGTTGGTTGCGTTGGGATTTTAGATGCGACGGCACGAAGCCGCGAGTGACAGACTCCATTATTGAGAACAACTCTGGCGGCCACGACTGGCCTAGCCCTTATTAAAAATGTCGGATTTGTAGGGGGCGCCAGGAGATACATAACACGCCCCTTTTTGAGTGACGATTACAACAATAAAGCACGCACTTCATGACGTTCATTTCTGAAATCTGGCCGGTGGCCGTATGGCTCTTCCAGCCCTTGTCACGTATGTCGAAGCATGCCTTGCTTCTTCAGGGTAGTTGTGAGGCGTAGCATCGTTGGCACTTGTTGGCCCCGATTCATCCAGGATGTAGTCTTCTGCCGTACGAGTGGCTTTACGGACCACCTGAGTGCGTGGCCTCAGGTGCACACGGTTACGCACATAAATTGCTCCACTTGTAGTTTGCACTGTATAGCGCCTTGGTTGAGGACCAACCTGTGTGACGACTGCTTTTTTCCAGTCATTCTTGTGCCTCACCCATACAGGTTGATGTTTCTTCAGAGGTGCAAGTATGCGAGTGTGGTTGTCTCCATATCTGTACTGTGCACTCTGTCTGTGTTTGAGGAGCTTCTGATGTGCATCTGTGGGGTAGTGTGGTTTCAGATTATGGGGCAAAGTCGGTATGAACGTTCTCAATTTCCTGCCCATTAGCAACTCTGCTGGTGAAGATGCTCCAATGGTTGGGGTGGCACGGTAGTTGAGGAGAACCAAAGACAGATCTTTGCCATCGCTGTGCGGCTTGATCAGCATGGGCTTAACAGTCTGTATTGTTCTCTCGACCTGCCCATTGGACCTCGAGTAGTGGGGTGATGACGGTTCATGAGCAATATCCCATTCTTGCAGGAATGCTCTGAATGCCTGCGAGTCAAACGGTGGTCCCTGATCAGAGATAAGCACATTGGGGAGTCCAAAATGTGAAAAGATGTCCTTCACGACTAAAATAACTGAAGTTGCCGTAGTAGTTTCCGTACGTTTCACTTCAACGTACTTTGAAAAGTAGTCAACAACAAGGATATATGCATTGCCTTGACAGTGAAAGAAATCAATGGCCAACTTTTCCCATGTTCGTGCTGGCAGATCTCTGTCAAGCAGTGGTTGCTGAGGGTTTGCCTTCTGGGTGGATTGGCAGGTGTCACAGCTTGAGACAAGGGTGGAAATGTCCTTGTTGAGTTTGGGTCAATAAACACTCTGGCTTGCTAGTCCTTTACAAGCCACTATGCCACGATGTGCCTGATGGAGTTTCTCAAGAACATCAGCCTGGAGAACTGCTAGAATGACAAGCCGTTGACCACACCAAATGAAGCCGTCTGTTATATACAGTTCACTTTTTATGTGAAAGTATGGTCTTGCCATAGGATGAAAATCAATAGGGCGATCAGGCCATCCTTGTTGAATGTCCTTGGTTAATTGTTGCAAGACTGGGTCCCGACTTGTTGCTTCCTGGATCTGCTTGAGCTTGGTGGGCGACGCTTGAACCAGACTAGACACTAACAGTCCTGGATCACTGTCTGCCGTTTCCTTATTCGATTCGGGGTTTGGGGATCTTGACAAGGCATCAGCCACAGTTAGCTGTTTCCCCGGTACATACACTAGTTTAGTGCTATAGCACTGTATCCGGAGCAAAAGTCTTTGCAGTCTTGGTGACATTTTTGTTAGATCCTTTGTCTGCAGTCCAACAAGATGTTTGTGGTCTGTGTCCACTGTTGCAGAGCGTCCAAAAGTCTAATAGTGGAACCGCTCACATGCGAACACCACAGCTAGAAGTTCTTTCTGTATTTGAGCATAACGTTTTTGGGGAGGTGTAAGGGCCGCAGAAGCATATGCGATTGGCCTGCCTTCCTGCAAGAGAACCGATCCCAGGCCATATGTGCTGGCATCTGTTGAAATTGTAATCGGCTTGGATGGGTCAAAATAACGCAACACAGGTGCTGTTGTGAGCTTGTGTTTGATGAGCTTGAAAGTCTCTGTGTGCTGGCTTGTCCAGTGCCACGCTACATCTGCCTTGAGAACCTCACGCAGAGGACTAGTAGTTGCCGAAAAATTAGGGATGAACTTTGTGAGATATGTCACCATTCCTAAGAATGTTTGCAGTTCTGACTTCTTTGGTGGAAGTGACATGGCCTCAATTGATCGGACCTTGTCAGGGTCTGGGGATAGCCCATCTGAGGAGAGCTTGTGACCCAGATATTTATTGGCTGAAAGTCCTAACTTCAGTTTTGATTTGTTAACCTTCAGGGTGTTTTGTCTAGCTATGGTCAGAAAAGTTCTGAGATGGACTTTGTGTTCTTCTGGAGTCCTTGAGGCAGCCAGTATGTCATCAAAATACGGCTTCACAACGGCCTGTCCTTCAAATACCTTGTCAATGGCCTGCTGGAACAGCTCGGGGGCTGTCACACGACCAAACGGTACTCGAAGAAAACGGCAACGGCCCCATGGTGTTGCGAATGTGCAAAGCCGTGAACTTGGTTGATCCAAAGTCAGTTGCCAGAAAGCACTCTTGGCATCAAGGACAGAGAAGACTGTTGAGCCATTAAGGCTTGCAAAAAGCTCTTCTGGTACTGGTATGCGGTAGTGTTGCCATTTTAGTGCTGCATTGAGGTTCCGTGGATCAAGGCACAACCGTACAGTTCCGTCTTTTTTGTTTATCACCACTATGGGATGGACCCATTCACTATGTTCTGACTCTCGCGTGATTACGCCATTCTTCTCCATGCGCTTCAGCTCTGCTTTGACCTTATCCTCAAGTGCACTAGGTACTCTGCGAGGAGCACACACTGTCGGCACTGCACCTTCACGCAGGTGGATGCTATAACGTCCCGGAAGCTGGCCGATTCCTACAAATATGTCAGGGAAATCATTCAGTACTTTCTGAAACTGTTCTTGCAACACTGTGTCAGTGGACTTTGTCGTTGTTTAAGGGTCTTCACACGGGAAAGCAAGTGCAGAGTTGTGCATGCAGCGGCCCCTAGTATCGGCTTGAGTGGCTCCTTCACAAGCAGAAATTTCAGACGGCACTCCTTGTTGTTTACCGCACAAGACAGTTCACATTCACTGTCTATTGGAAGCTGGTGGACACTGTACGTAGTCAATTTAGCTGTGGTTGGTTTGGTTGCTGGTCTGAACGGCCACTGCTTGAACATATGTTCTGGAATTATGTTGACGTCCGAACCGGTGTCTGACTTGAATGTCACCTCGTGTCCATTAACACTGACACTTTCACTCCAGTCTGTTGCGTCGGCATTGACAATGCACGTAGTCAAGCAGCCCAAGCATAATTCATCCTGCGAGTGTTGTTGTGGATGCTCATGAAGCAGTCCGACTCTTGGCCGATGCGCTGCTGTCTGCCGACGTAGCTGCTCGCACAGGTGCACAAAATGGGCAAGTTTGTCGCAGTTGTAACAGTTTTTGCCAAAAGCTGGGCACTGTTGTGGAGGGTGCGAGGTTCCGCAGCGAGAACATTTACGATTAGACCTTTGAGACGAGCGGTGAGGCTGCTGAGGCTTGTTGATACCTATCGGACGACCAGTTGTCTTCGTGGGTTTCCGATTATACGTGTGAACGGCATTCACTTCTGGCTGCTGATCCCTGGTTACGATCTCTTTCACATGTTTGTTTGATATTTCCGCGGCCTTGCACGCTGAGACGAGTTTTTCCAGAGTGAAGTCGCGCTCCCGAAAGAGCCGTTCGCGGAGAGCTCCATCGGGGATTCCAACCGCCACGCGGTCGCCGATGGGTCTGTCGCGCTTGTCACCGAAGTCGCATTTCTGCGCCTGTCATCGAAGGTCAGTAACAAAATCGTCAATTGACTGACCTGGCTTTTGTACCATCGAGTTGAACACCGCCGCTGCTTGTATGACGTTCTTGTACGGGCGATATAACTCGTGAAACTTGTCATGTATGTATTTCACTGGGTCTGCTTCTTCTTTTTCCGGCGGCAGGGTCTGGAGGGAACGTCTGTGCGATGCGGCGAGCATGCGGGCCAAGTACATGAAGCAATAATGCCTCCCGCGCTGATTTAGGCTTAGTGTTGTACTCACAAGCCAGTTTATATATGGTCAATGCTTCCCGCCATTCTTTCCATGCGGTCTGAGGGGTGTCACCAGGTTCGATGTGAGCCGGGGGCTGGATAAAAACGTTGGCCATTTTGTTGATTTGAAGCGTTGCGGGGACGATCTGCTTACACTTCTGACACCTAGTTATGTTGTTTGGGTTGGTTACGTTGGAATTTTAGATGCGATGGCACGAAGCCGCGAGTGACAGACTCCTTTATTGAGAGAAACTCTGGCGGCCACGACTGGCCTAGCCTTCCTTAAAAATGTCGAATTTGTAGGGGGCGCCAGGAGATACATAACATCAATATCAACAAAATATCAATGGCATGTGAAGCTGTGTATTCGCCGAAGTCTCATGAACTTCTCTTACGCCAACTTTGCTCGCTCGGCATGTGGCATTGGGTATTCGGCGCTTATTATTGAACTTCAGTCGCGCCATAATACGCCCTAATCAACCTTACTCCTCCCTCATCCGCATTAACTCAATCCCTAATGAACCAATAATTAACGTGGCTTATCATTAATATCTTTTACACGGCTGGACATGCTTTAGGTGCTTCTAGCCTTCCAGGGTCACGTGATATTTTCTGTCCGCAACGCGACTTTGAAACAGAGATCTGAAGATGTTCCTCTTAAAACTAGCTAGCGCTCACCAGCTGAAATACCACGGGTACACTTGCCACTATTTTTCGAGGGCCTGCACTCATTGTTTTACTGACGCACACATCGACATAAGCTGAAAATAATCGCTCCCCTATTATCCGCTAGCTTAATTTTCAGTGAAACGGGCAACGGCTCCTAACAATCGCGAAAAGTGTCATCGAGAGACTGTATCTTCGCACATAAATATTCACAGCGGAAAGCAGAATCTATAGTGCTGTATTTTCGAGTGAATAACAATACTTGGCGACGTGCGAGGTGATGGAGTCCCAGCAAAATATTAAGCACACTGAGGACAACCCTGTCTTTATGCAACATAATAACTGCTGCAGCAAGAACGCTGATGAGCAGACCGGAATAATGATTAAAGTGCAGCATTATGGGATGCTTTAATACGAGCAGTAAGAAAGACGTCTCACCTCGCCAACACTCTTCTTTGTCGGAACAAAGTTCTTTCAGCCAACATTATGCAGCCTCTGCTGTCTGCGCAAGCCGTCAAGCTTTCCTCGTGGCATCATAAAGCTACATAACCACCTGCAGGCTTCTTGCTGCAGTTGTATGCGCAACAGCATGGCATAGCGCTTGCACAGAGCGCAGGAAACACAGCGTGCAACGTTCGCTACGCCGAGCTAAAGTGCCGAGCCAGCCGAACTGAGGAGAAAAATGGCACGGACGAAAAAGAAAAATACAAATAAAGCCCAAATTCTGCGCGCTTCCAAAGGCAACGGCAGGGCGACAAATCGTCGTGCAGAAAAACGGGGGAAACTGGCTGCCGCGGGGGGGACGCGCAAAGGGCGAGGAAGAGGCGAGGAGGTCGCGCGGGGGCGGCAGAGTTTAAAGAATGGCGCTACTTTCAAACGGTCAAGGAACTTTAGTGGCATTGGGTATTCGGCGCTCTTTGTTGAACCTCAGTAACGGCAACTTGGCTCGCTGCGCATGAGGCACTGGACATTCGGCGCTCATTGGTCAACCTATCTTACGCCAGTTTGGCTCAGTGAACATGTGGCCCTTGATATGTGCCTCATTTTAATGGACCTCTCTCAGGCCAACTTGGCTCGCGGTGATGTGGCACAAGATATTGTTCGCTCGGCAATGAACCCCTCGCTCGCAAAATTGGCTCAATGGGCATGTGGCACTGGGTATTCGACGAACTTTATTGAACTTCTCTCATGCAAACTAGGCTTGCGGGGCATGTGGCGCTGAGTATTCGCCGAAATTAATAAACTCTCATGCCAACATGCCTCGCTGGGCATGTGCAGCTGTTTATTCCGCTCTCATTATTGAACCTCAGTCACGCCAACTTACCTGACTGGGCATGTGGCACTGGGTATTCGGCACTTTTTATTCAACCTCTCTCACGCCAACTTCGTTGGCTGCGCATGTGACGCTGGGTAGTCGGCGCTCATTAATGAAGCTCTCTCACGCGAACTTGGCTTGCTAGGCATGTGGCACTGGGTAATTGGCAATATTTATTGAGCTTCAGTCACGCCAACTTGGCTCGCTGGGCATGTTGCTCTCGGTATTCAGCGCTCTTTATTGAACCTCAGTCACAATTTGACTCCCTGGGCATGAGGCACTCTGTATTGGGCGCTGTTTATTCAATCTCAGTCATGCAACTTGGCCCGCTGGGCACGAGGCATTTAGTATTCGGCGATCTTCATTGAACCTCAGTCATGCCAACTTGGCTTGGGCAAGTGGCACTGGGTATGTGGCGCTCATCAGTGAACCTGTCTCACGCCAACTATACTCACTGGGCATGTGGCACTGGGTAATTGGCGCTGTTTATTGAGCCTCAGTCACGCCAACTTGGCTCGCTGGCCATGTGGCACTTGGTATACGGCGCTCTTTACGGAACCTCAGTCACACCAACTTGGCTGGCTGGGAATGTGGCATTGGGCTTTCGGCGCTCTTTATTGAACCTCAGTCACGACAACTTGATTCGCTGGGCAGGAGGTACTGCGTATTCGGTACTCTTTATTCAACCTCACTCACCCCAATTTGGCTTTCTGGGCATGTGGCGCTGGGTATTCCGCGCTCACGAATGAACCTCTCTCACGCCAACTAGGCTCGCTGGACTTGTGCCACTGGCTATTCACGCAATTGTAAAGAACCTTTCTCATACCAACTTGGGTCGCTGAGCATGTGGCGCCGTGTATTCGGCGCTCTTCAATGAACCTCTCTCACGCGAACTTGGCCTGCTGGGCATGTGACACTGGGTATTCGGCGCTTATTAACGAACCTCTCTCACGCCAACTAGGTTCGCTGTCGGTGGGTACGTCGCACTGGGTATTCGGCGCTCTTTATTGAAGCTCTCTCTCACCAACTTGCCTCGGTGGGCAAGTGGCATTGGGTATTCGGTGATCTGCATTCCACCTCACTCACGCCAACTTTGCTCGCTGGGTATGTGGCACTGGATATTCGGCGCTCATTATTGAACCTCTCTAACGTCAACTAGGCTCTCTGGGGTTGTGGCACTGGGTATTCGGCGCTCTTTACTGAACCTCAGTCACGTAAACATGGCTCGCTGGGCATTTGGCACTGTATATACGGTGATCTTTATTGAGCCTTAATCAGGCGAACTTGGCTCACTGGGCATGTGGAACTGGGTATTCGGCGCTCTTTATTCAGCCTTAGTCACGTCAAATTGGCTCGCTCGGCCTTCGCAACTGGTATTCGGCGCTCTTTATTGAACCTCAGTCACGCCAACTTGGCTGGCTGGGCATGAGGCACTGGGTATTCGACGCTTCATATTGAACCTCAGTGACACCAACTTGACTTGCTGCGCATGTGGCACTGGATATTTGGCGCTCTTTACTGAATTTCAGTCACGCCAACTTGGCTTGCTGGCCATTTGGGACTGTGTATTCAGCGCTCTTTATTGAACCTCTGTCACGCCAACTAGCCTCACTGGTAATGTGGCACTGGGTATTCGGTGCTCTTCATTGAACCTCAGTCACGCCAACTTGGCTCGCTGGGCATGTGGCACTGGGTATTCGGCGCTCTTTATTCAGCCTTAGTCACGTCAAATTGGCTCGCTCGGCCTTCGCAACTGGTATTCGGCGCTCTTTATTGAACCTCAGTCACGCCAACTTGGCTGGCTGGGCATGAGGCACTGGGTATTCGACGCTTCATATTGAACCTCAGTGACACCAACTTGACTTGCTGGGCATGTGGCACTGGATATTTGGCGCTCTTTACTGAATCTCAGTCACGCCAACTTGGCTTGCTGGCCATTTGGGACTGTGTATTCAGCGCTCTTTATTGAACCTCTGTCACGCCAACTAGCCTCACTGGTAATGTGGCACTGGGTATTCGGTGCTCTTCATTGAACCTCAGTCACGCCAACTTGGCTCGCTGGGCATGTGGCACTGGGTATTCGGCGCTCTTTATAGAACCTCAGTCAGGCCAACTTGGCTCGCTGGGCATGTGGCACTACATATTCGGCGCTGTTTAATGAACCATTCCCACGTATTCTTGGCTCGCTGGGCATGTTGTCTTTGGTATGTGCCGTATTTTAGTGGGTCTGTGTCACGTCAGCTTGGTTTGCTGTGTATTTCACACCACGTATTGGGCGCTCTTTAATGGAACCTCTCTCACGCCAACTAGGCTCGGTGGGCTGTGGTACTGGATATGCTCTGCGCAAAACAATACACAATTGTACGAAGATGTCTGTTTCGTTTAGAGGGGTGTTAATGTGCATCTGATGTCACCTATCTAAAACATGACTTGGCCAGTATACATCTCTCTTTTGAAATATGCAACACGCTTCTGAGTCCACAAGTGACAATTTGTTTGTCCTCAATATGTCATAAACCTTTCATGAATAAATCACCAACGCTGCGCCTCTTTGACGGTATCGGATGGATGTTATGAGCGTCCCCTTTGACACGGGGCGGTATGTTGCGCCACCAAACTCTTGCTGTTATACAGCCTAATGTCATACCTAATTTAAAATCAATAAAGCAAAGGAAAAAAATCCGATGAATTCCCATAACCAAATTTTATGACCCCTAAATTGTGAACTTTGTTTTTGTAGGACTCCGTGTTTTGTCGTTACGGAGTCTATCGCGTTACGGTGTCTATAGTTATTGACACATTATTTAGTTCTATTTATTGCGTATAGCTACTACAGCCCGGTGTGCGGTCCTGGAGATTGTTGTGGTGTTGGACCTAAATGCGGAGGTTGAAATCAATTGTTAAAAAAACATCGTTACAATATTCAGGTCTAGTAATCAACTCTGGAATTTCACGCGTACGATGAGCTCTAAGACTCAGTAATATTGGACATGTGTTCATTTTCTACAACGTCGCCACAAACAAAACAATGTAGCGAGTGCTGTCTAGCAATAGTTGTCATACATGCCTGAAGCTTAATGGCATTGTTTTTCGATAATAAGAGCACTTCAACTGTCCCTGTATGAGCAATGTACTTCGTAAACAAGCATATTGCTGCATGTTTCACCGGCATACTACAGGCCGCTTGCATAAAATTTCATCATATGAGCACTTGGTTATCTTGAAGCTATTTCCAAATTCCCTACGCGTGCGGCCCATGGCCGGCTCTAGAAATCTTGTGGCCAATAAATTCATTATTTCTTCTGGATCCCATACTACAGAGATCCCTTTAGCAAGATCACTTTGTTTTTTCCTCCGCTGAATTGTCACAGAGTCGCCAGGAATATTGAAGTCTGCATAAAGAAGCTGTGGTCAATGTTCATTCCTAATTTCTCAACATGAGCTCCCGCTTATTTCTGAACGCATTTCGCTGACGCTCGGTTTTCTTTCTATGTCTTTTTTTCAGGTGGGCCAATAACGACTGAGTCCAGCGATGGGCCTGACGGTAATTCACGCCTGCTTCATCAACGTGCGTGTATTGTGTGTACTTGAAGCGAAATTGAATTTTCACGAGTTGCAACGCATAAAACGTGCATTTAACGCTTTGAATACTAGTTGGCTTCTTTCGACTTGGGAAAAAGCTAAGACTGCCGCAAAACTCTCAAATACGTTCAGGGTCGTCGCAAGGAAATCATTGAATATGTCTTGCATTAGATTTTAAATAATGTTCCATACGCTTATTAAAAAAAATAGATGGGGGCGAAATGCGAAAACATCCGTGTACTTAGATTTAGGTGCACGTTAAGAACCCCAGGTGGTCGAAATTTCCGGAGTCCTCCACTACGGCGCGCCTCATAATCAGAAAGTGGTTTTGGCACGTAAAACCCCATAATTTTTTAAATTTTTATTAAGAAAATATGCACCAATTCTTCCTATCAAACGTAGCACGAAGAATGCCTTGTAGTTTTAACTCGTAAAAAGATCACAGGAATTCCGGTTACAAGACCGCCTGTAAACCTAAAACGAGTTACATACTTGAGTGCCAATGATCACACGGCAGGCCTGTACTCAAATGGCACTTTTGCCGGAGTTAAGAGGTGTTAAGAAGAACACCTACAATGCCCACAGTGTGCAGAGCTTTCCTTGCTATATTTGTTTCATAAATGCTCTTGTACACTGCTATACTATTTAGGAACTCTACAGATCACAATGCTGTAACTGCTGCATTGCCAGGGCGAGTTTTCATCTGTAGCTAAGGGAACAGTTTTTCTCGTTTAGTTGTCTCGTAGGAAGGCATCATCTAATTGTTCTTATGTTACACATTTTTTTCTGGCCTATGACACTCCATTGTTGAACCAAAGGCGAATATAGATGTTATGCGTTTCTTTAATTAAACGATGAAAATGGGAGTCACGTACTTGTTGCTTCAGAGCCTAGATAAACGCACGCGCGAGCACCTATATTGTCTAACTGCAGAAACTGGGACCTCCTGCCTTTTACGGCTGACCGCGTGCTGTAACATACAACCTAATGGTCATGTGAAGCAGCGCTCAAGTTCTTGTTTCACCGTGACAACTTAGGATAGCAGGGTAATTCATAATTACTAACAGGGTAACTTAGATTCGCCCGAATTTCTTCTTTTACTAGCCAAAACGCTGTTGTGGCTGGTAACCGGAAACCCTGCAAAAAACAGACGTTGAGTAAACATAATCAAATTCCAATAAAGTTCCTCGAAGCATCTCCACTTGTAAATTCCACACTTGATCAGTTCCTGAGCGCCACTAATCAACAAATGTCAACATTATCCTGTGCTGAAAGCCATTATTAAAGCAAGAAATAGTGTCACGAACAGGAAGCGTTGCCAAGGACCCTTTCTTCCATGTCCGCGTGGACCTTCTTGGCCCTTTCATCACTGCTATCACCATCACCATCAGCATATTTTTACGTTGACTGCAGGACGAAGCACGATCTCCAGCGATCTGCAATGACCCCTGCCTTATGATAGATGAGTCGAACTTGCGGCTGCAAATATTGTAATTTCATCAACACACCTAATCTTCTACCGTGCTCCACTGCACTTCCCTTCCCTTGACAGCCATTCTGTAACTCTAATGGTTAGCGGTCATCTTCTCTACGCATGAGCCCAGCTCAGTTTGTTTTTCCTAATATCACTTAGAATATCGGCCATCTCCGACTGCTTTTTGAGCCACACTGCTCTCTTCCTGGCGGTTAACGTTACGATTACCTTTTTCCCTCCATCACCATTTGCTCAGTCTTGGGTTTGTTCTCGAGCTACTTCGTTAAACGACAATTTTTTCCATATGTTAGCACTGTTTGGATTGAGTGATGCCACACTTTTTTTTCAACGACACTAGTAAGCTCCCAGCCAGGATTTAGGAATGCCAGCCATATGCACATCGACCCATTTTTATTCTGCTGTAAGTTTTCTTGTCATCATCAGGGTTCCCTGTGAGTAATCGACCTAGATAAACGTACTTCTGCACAGAATCAAGAGGTTCACTCTGCTGTAATAAATTATTGTTCCCTTGCCAGGCTACCGAACATTTACCTTGCTTATCTTTCACTTCATACATCTTGCCCTGTCCTATCCAAAGTTTTGAGCTTACTGATTTCATGCTGCGGCTGCTCTTGAGGCTTCCTCATTTTTTCCGATGTTATAATTTCGCATATCATTAACTTTACCCGTGTTTATAAACTTTGACAGTTCAGCGAATTTTATGCGATCTCTTGAGTTTGATACTTTCACGCTTTGTCGTTTTTATTACGTTATTTATTATTGGGAGAGCTTACGTATTCCTTCATTTAGTACCTTACTCTAACCTGAATTGCTGCTTCTGAAATGGAGCTCGAGACGGTTTCATTAATTACCTCTATCTTATCTTCCTTCTTCCTGTTCTAAAGCTGTTTATTTATTTGCGAGCACCCAACTTAATTCGTCTAGGTTGGTCAGTTTCTTTTTGACTAATTTTGCTTTTTCTCACTTCAAATCAAGAGCAACTCTAAACCTCACTAACCAATGGTCAGTGCCCTTTACCCTATTTAACACTTCTGCGTCCTTTACTATGCTGGAATTGGCGGAGTATGAAGTCTATTTCCTTTCTGGTTACTCCATTAGGGCTTTCAGAGCTCCACTTCCTGTTACTGCACTTCCCGAAGAAGGTATTTAATATTCGGTATCCATTTCATTCCGCCATTTCTACAAACTACAAATAGCTCTCCTCCACCATTCCTAAAATCCATACTGCAGTTACCAACAGCTTGTTCCCCATACTGCTTTGGGAACTTTTGCATTGATAGAACCCATGACAACAGTACACGAAGTTTGCGCATTTCTCATTGCTAATCCTAGATCGTCATAAAAACTACCTGTTCTATTTCTTCGTCATCATGAATGGACTTTCGAGCGTAGGCTTGTACTACGTTTATTCTATACACCTCCTATTAATGATTATTCCGACGATTACTACCAGTATTGCTGAATAATTCATTCGTTTCAATAGAGAACGCTCGCTGATTAAACGTTTTAAGGTTCAGATTCCAGTTGGAGAGCCAGTGCGGCAATGCTATTCCAGGTGCAACCAAATCATGAAGGCCCACTAAGCATTAACAAAGGCGCTCCCTCACTAGAAAAGGAATTGGCCTATCGTGCAGCATTTGGCCACTACCTCCCACATGGTTTTTACAATTAGCCCGTGTCTCTTAGTCCCCATCGTCCGCGGAGTACCTGACACGCGACGCGGCAGAGGCCACTAAGAATTTATGGATCCCGACAGGCTAGCACTGGAAATTTAGCCCCACGTCTACAGTGTATAAAAGGGGAACAACTGAACTAGGCGTTACACCAGGCTATGCAACGCGCCGTGCACTTACATATCCCCTCCCCACTAGGTGCGCTACAAAAGTAATTCTTAATAACGATGCGCCATAGCAGCTGCTCACAGATCGTGGCTGCTACTACCTGTCGGAAGTTGCATAAGCATACTCTTTTCGTGGTGCACCGAAAAGAAGCTCACAATAAGCCTATCACCCGTAAATGAATGGACTAAATGAAAGATCGAATCACACCCTTACAGAGACGCTATGCACGTTATGCAGACAATCGGGATTGGGACATCGCTTCGCCCTGTGTCCCGTTACGATACCACTAGTTTTCCAAATTCTACCTTTGTTTGGTTGCTATCTCATTCTGCCTCTTGAGAGCATGCTCTGGTGTCGCTACGCGGGACGAAATACGCTGTTGTTCGTCTCGTAGGTCTCGCCAGATTGCCTATGATCGACTTACGTCTCAAGCGTAAGAAAACATTCGTTACGGCAGTGGCCATCGAAACGTTAAGTTCTCTCGCGGAACTGCCGTTTTTCTGCGTTCTCTTAATAACCATTTCGGCCTGTCCGATGAACTGCTGTCACACTGTACCAGGCCCTACCAGGTCTCGCGACGATCATGAGACGTAAATTACAACATCGCCCCCGTCGCAAGCCCGTCTTTATCCCAGTTACGAACTGACGTCATCCACGGGTCCCGTTTAAAACAGCACTGTTCAGCTAGTTCGCTATTGTAACAAGCGCCGGCACGGTGCTTCGGCACCCGGGGCTTAAATAAAGGAGCGTTTGCACACGAACATGCGTGCAAGGAAGAGACGATGAAAAAGCGGTATACTGTCTACTGGAGCTGTGACCTTCCTACCATCCTGCGCCTCTGGCACTAACCTTAATATAGAAAAAAGTTGTATAAAGGTTTGTGTAGTTCGTTTACTCTGATAACAATATAGTAATGTTTAGTAATATAGGGTATTGTACAAATAAAATGTTCATTAACGGAACAACTAAGTTTCTGCCTGCCTGCGACACGGTCGAGTTAAAATTGAAGAATTGTTTTTGAACAGTAATTACGTGCGATAGTTATCAAAACTAGCAAAATGCTAGCGACGTGTGCCAGAAGCGAATCAAATCAAGTATCAAATATTTTTCAACTAGTTTGAGAGGAGAGTAATGTACTGCCTTTTCCGCAAACGGGTTTCACATCCAGTTATTGTCAATCTCAGAAGGTTTCTGTCATTACACCGCACATTATGAAGCATACATTATAAAGCGAAAAGCCAGCATTAGGTAAAATAAAGCCGGTCACAAACACGCCTTTGTTTGGAGATTACAGAGTCACGCGCAATGATATGAAGTCTAGAGAGGCAACCCCGAGCGAATAAACAACGCGTTATACTTGCGCCACTGAACCAGACATGCGTGTCCTCTGGAGCCATAGGAAAATCAAAAATAAAGAATTATTTGTTTAGTTCGAATGGTTTACTATGAGGTACTATTGAACCAAGTGTTTTTCAATAAAACGTATTCAGATTCTTTTCCTATGAGAAGAAAGGGATCACCGTGGTGGCGCAGTGGTGGCCTAGAAGTAGAGCATCCGCCTCGTATGCGGTACGCGCCGAGTTTATACCCCGGTGCTGCCGGAAAGCCACCGCCTTTTTCTAATGGGTCGAGATGTTCCCTGTCTGCTGCTCGGCTTTCGTGTGCATACACATCTCGAAATGGGGCCCCAATACAGATTTACAAGTTGTCTTTGGGTGATTCGTTCTTCAACGAAAGACGGCCCTGTTGAAAACATCCATTGCGGCTGTCGGACGCGAGTGGAGCCGCCGGGTTCCTACCGGAGAAATAGGTACACGGGAGCAGCCCAAACATACCTTTTTTGCTTACGAGCATTGAGACTGGAATTTAGATCACAGGCTACTTTCCCAAGCACATGACTCCTGAAGTACGCCGAACGCCAGGCCGGGGTATACTTGGGCTCATTTAAACCAGTGGGTGCCCGACGGTGGTGGAAATCCAACCCACAACCTCCTGCAGTCACGGTGGGCGTACTACAGCTAGGCCACACCATGAGCTGTGGTTTCGATTCCACTCAGCATGGAATAAAGGTTTCTCATTTAATTGAGGAGGTTGGGGATAACTGCTACCCGCATGATCGCAGAGCAAACACTGCGTTAAGTAGCCAAATGTTGCTAATCGCAATAAAACGTCTCCGAAAATCCGTGATAAATCACTGTGGCTCGTGGCACATGCTTCCTTATTCCGCGAATGTCATTTCTTTATTCGACTGCAACACAGAGTAAAGTTACAGGAGCACTGCTATCTTGCAATGCGTTTAATGCCAAGTATTGTGGCAGCGATAAAACGTACACAGCATTGCCCCACGTGCTCTCGGTTCGCCCCTTCATTTTGCGCGCTTTTCTGAGGTACTCTCCTCGTTTTCTTCCTTCCCTAGTTGTTGGCGCCAAATGTGCGCACTGAACGAAGGCTATCAAGTATTATTTGGTCATACGGCACGCTTTTGCCGTTGTCGCCGCATGGAGGGGTGTCGGCATTTTAGAGTGCAATTCTCAGTCGCCCGTTCATGCAGCGAGCCGTCCTTGTAACCAAGCGAGCGAGCACAGCACAAGATCAAAGGAGACGCGCAGCGTGGGATGAAAAAAGCGGCGAGAGCGAAGAGGCGCAAGGATGCAGCGGAACCATGAGGAGGAAAGCGGCAGAGGGTACGGCGAAAGGATGAAACAGTGTGCCGGCGGTGACTAGGCATGCGGCCAGCCCGGGAACAAAGCGCTGGCGTGGCCTTGAGACACATTGGGAGTGAGGTCCACGCGAGCCACGCGTCAGAATCACCGCTGAAAGCACCCTGTCGTCCAGAATCATTCCAGAATATATCGCGAATTCAAAGCACCTAAACAGCTGCAATAAAAATTCGTATAAGGAGTACCGTAATCCCCGGTGTATATTTTTTATAGCGACTGCAACTGGTAAACATCAGATCAGGTCATTTCCAAGGTGGAAAAAGTGTTGTGCCGTCCAAGTTACGCGTCGCAGTTCTTATAGCCGTGAACAGCTTCCTTTGGCGATGAAGGTGACATACGCAGGTAAAGCGAGCAGAAGTAAGAGCGGTTCTCAAAGTCGCGCAGTTTCAACGGCGTTAGTTTAAGCGGGGCAAAGATTAACCTTAAACTATTTGGTTACAACAGCAAAACAACCGAAAACACAACACCCAGTTGACTTATCTTGCGCCTTATCCCTTCCGTGTCTGGTTAAACTCGAAACCGTCGCACGTGTAAGCTTCGTCTGCTTCGAGAAGGCAAAAGCGTTGTGAAACGCTGCCCGACTTCTTGTCGAAGTAACACGTGCTCAAGCTCCATCCGCTTCATTGGTAGAGAAAGAAAGTGTAATGGTGATAAAGGTGATAACAGCGGGCTGTTTGAGCAGTGCAGCAGCGCCATATTGGCTTTGATGCTGCTTCTGGGCACTGAAGTAGAATTCAATATACCATGACGTGCGCCCATGGATGCCAGTCTGTCATAACAAGGGCGACTATCGCTTCAATATTATTGCAGTTGTCTTGAGCAGCGCTCCAGCATAATACAAAAGCGTTGCGATGTTTCTGAGTACTGCTGTGCCCTTACTGTTGCCAGCAGTCGCCGAATTAAACGGTGTCGTTTGTTTCGCCAACACAAACGAAGGTTTAATTGTAGCTGGAAGTGCTAGTCCGGTTGCAAGACTTGCATAGTAAAGAACGTGCCGGCGGAAGCATGCCACGACACAGGCTGCAAACATGCCATAATATTGAATCCCTGAACACAGACTAGCTACAAAGACACGCACAAGGAAACAAAAGCAAATATGTGGCTTTTTGGTAATGATATACCAAATGCCCATAAATGTGAGGCAATTTTTTAGTTTTTCATCTCTGTATATGTCAGAAAAATGCGCATAATCAAAGCGCGTGCCGCGTATCACCCAAATCAGCAAATCACCACGTCAGCCCCGCGGCAGCTTCGACACAGGTAAAGAGCGCATACGCCACAGACAACCGACATGATCAACAGAGGCTATAGTCGGGCACAACTTAAAAAAAAGGGGAAGGCCCCGCCCAGATGACCGAAGTGCGACAGCCAATTGCCTCCGCGACTACAATAGTCCCACTCAAAAGACCGTGCTTCTAAACGCGTAATTCTCGGTATGAAAACTTTTGTATTTTGATAACTGGTTTGGTAGAGCTCTCGTGATTGGAATGCTACAGCACATGCCGGATCGCGAAAGAAAAATAACCCCGTGCCTTCTACAATGCTGCGCGTCGTCTGCTCTTTAGCTTCATTGCAAGAGACAAAAGTAGAAAGGGCAGCTCTGCATGGCTTTTGCGCTGGTGTACATGTACACGACACATTTAATACCTGTTTTTCAAGAACGAATTGGTATTTAACAAGTACTTAGAAAGAAAGAACAATGCATTTATCGAAACCATTGCAAACCTGGGGCGAGAAGACGACTGAGGCAGGGAAGGTACAAAAATGCTTCGTTCATCGTTTTAAATAAGCACTCTTCGTTTTGAATAACACAAGAGTTATAATTTTTGGTTTAGTGTTTTCACAAATTTATTTTCAAGAACGTGATAGTTTTTTTTTTCGTACCTTATTACTTTTTTCTTTTTTCAAGCATGCAGTTCGCGTAGCGTAGCGTCAGCGATACTCGCTGCAATTTGGCGCCGTCGGACCATGCCTCAAAATAAACGCACGCGGCACTGATAGTGCACCGCAAGCTCACAATGATATTTCGGCCATGATAGACCGCCGCAAAAAGTTTGTGAATTCACTCGGACGAGGGGCACACGACTGACGCAACTCGGCCCAGTTCAAAGCGCGGGCGGCCATCATCTCCATCGGCGGGGTCACCGGCCGTCCGGCTCGTGACGTCAGCCTAGAGTGCATGCCCATTGGTGGAGGCTAGTGTGCCTTGGAAGAGTAAACGCCCCTTTTTTCTAAAGTTGTACCCGACTACAGAGGCTTCGGTAATATACGCAAAGGTTTCGATCTCGCGAGAGAAGAGAGAGAAGGCGCTCTCAGACGTCGACACATGGCGAGCTGAGCGAGAGGAGGAGACGATAGCCCAAGCATGCGCCAACGGATGAGTCACCACCCGCCTCGAAGACGTTTCAGTGGCAGCGGCCGAAAACGCGAGGAACGTCTAGAAGATTCCCAGGCTGTGTTCAAGCTATGGCAACACGACTCCGTCAGAAAGTTCGAAAAAAAAAAAACACCGGCGAAGACGATAAAAGCGTCGTGCTGGAATCGGCCGGGGATCGTACAGCGCCAGTGAAGAGATGTGACGCCTAGACCGACCGTCCGCAGAAGAAGATGCCAAGCTAGCCGACGAGTTCCTCGGGCGCCTTGATTTTCGGAAGAAGTTCCTTCTTCGAGCTTTGCCTCTAGTTACGCCGAAGATGTCGAGCCCAAGACCTGCACGGGTGAATACGAATGGAAGACTTGTTACTTCTCTTCATTCTGTACTGTACGTGCTGAACTCTTAGTGCTTGTCCTTCATTATTTTATAGAGTTTTGTGAACATCCATCTGAACTACAGTGTGATGTGCCTAGCCGAAGTGCGCCACGTGTGTATGTAACTACCTTGTTTGAAGAATATAGTTCGTTGAGTTTCGACAACTTTGTGATCTGACTTGGTCTTTTGAACCAGAAAGCCTTTTATTGTCTGTGCTTTCGTGGGGTTATTTTCGGAAGTTGAGAAGACGGCTTTGGAATTTCGCCCGGCACTGGCGCGTCTTTTACGGGGTGTGTGAGAGTATATATTATTACTAAATGTAATTTCAGTAAAGATCTACCGCCATACAAAATATCATTGTTAAAGAGCCACTATCGTAATAATGGCACTTACGGAAATAAATTTTCTGTATATCAAATGAACAGATTATTACACGAACTTCGGCAGGCAACAAGCAAACATAGCAAGCACGCACAGACAGTGCCACACGGGCAACAGCGAGAACGCACGCGTGATTTTACACAGAACAATTTGTCAACAAAAAAAGAAAGCAGACTTCGCCTCGCAACACGTGTTTTAGGTCCTTGGCGGGTGCAGGCGACGCCGTCCGCCACCCAGCTCTGTGCGCTAGTAAATAATCTCCGCGCAATTTATGATTCGAGCCACCACGCAGTTGGCTCGCGGGGACACAACGTGCAACAACAGAAAGATATTCTGCAAAAGCGGGCACTCTCATAGCGGCTGAATTGAGTGTAGCGCACCAAGTGGCTGACATCAAAACCTGAACCACACATCCGATTTTAGTTTTGGGCGCGTGCGTTATGAACGTTAGGGGGTACGCGTTATGCCCGCTGCCCTGATCGGCGTTTTCTACACGTAAGCGTAACTGACCAGCTTGCACAATCACCGTCTTCCCACAGGGAAGGGGGCGTTCTGCTCTAGCGGCTGCTGCGTATGGCACCGGCGCGCGAGCCCTGTCTTGAATACGATCTACCCGCCTTGGTTGATAGTGGCTATGGTGTTGGGCTTCTAAGCACGAGGTCGCGTGATCGAATCCCGCGCACGGCGGCCGTATTTAAATAGGGGCGAAATGCAAAAACACTTGTGTAGTTGCATTCAGGTGCACGTTAAAGAACCTCAGGTAGTCCAAGTTTCTTGAGTACCGCAACTACGGCGTGCCTCATAATCAGATCGTTGTCTTGGCACTTAAAACCCTATAATTTGAATCCGATCTGCGATGCCGTCAGTGTAGGCGTCTAGGCGCACCGAGGGCTCATAGCTCCGTGTGTGCTGCGCACGCATATCCTTGCGCGTCCCAATCTTTCCGAACAGTAATATTGCAATTTTTTTTCTTTCGTTGCTCAATCATGCGCTGTCTTGGGCCGGAATTGCTTTATTATTCTTTAGAATTTTTGTAATGATCTTTACAAGCCTCCATCGAATCTGTGTAACGTTCGATTTCACAAGTAGACGCAAAACGCCTTCTGAAATGAGGGAATGTTTATTCTGCTCCACGGAAATGCTCGTTCTGGAATTTGTGTGCATTCATTCAACGCTGTGGCGCCAGGTAAGCCGCAGTCATTCCCGTACGAGCTCCACCGGACTTCATGAGCTGGAAAAACTAAATTACAAGCGTGTGTCCTTTTGAGATTTAGACCTTATAGGAATATTGCGCGTAGAGGCGAAACGTGCGAAATTGCTGAATGGCTGGCATTATAAACAAAAGCAATTCGCTTTTACATGCAAGGCGTAGAGAATACCGGACTAATCCCGAACAATACCGTAACATATGCAGAAAACATCCGATTTCCAAGCATTTCCCTATTCCCATGCACTGTTTCCTACACTTTAAAAGCACAAATACACGGGCAACTGCGGGTTTCCAAAGCAACATTGCCCGAGCCGACGCGACGGTACGCTACGTACACAAGGTGGCCACAACAGAGGCTCTTGGCCAGAACATACTAGACAATTGCAGAATGCCTTGTACTCGCGCTCAAGAGAAATGCGTGGGTGCAAAGCCTCTTTTGAGTCGTTCGGAAGACTGAATTTTTGAGTTAGGACTTCCTGGTTTTCGAGCTCCTCAGCGCTATCTTTTGCGCGTTCTGCTGGTACAAGCAACACACTCCCGAATTGTCAGTATTGCCAGTCGCTTCTCGCGTTTGCTGCAAGCTTGAGTACCGAAAGAAGGTATATGTGTTCTCGGAGAATAAAAAACGTCACAAACTTGTGCCGCTAAGATTCAGTATTTATTTTATTTATTTACAGATACTGCTGTCTCAATACATGAGACATAGCAGGAGTGGATACACCAGAGATTAGATCAAAACAACATACAATGAATTTGAAACGTAATTACAAAATGTGGTTAGACAATTATTTCAAAAACTCTTCATTAGGTTTTTCCCGCAAGGAACAAGCTAGGTTGTTCCAAATTTCAACAGTGCTTGGAAAAACGAATACTTAAGGCAATTTACAAAAGACTGGAAAGGAACACTATTAAGTGGGTGTGAACGGCGCGTGGCACGCCCAGTGGGATGACTGAAGGAAATCGGGGCATCAATGCAACTTTGGCCGTGTACAATCTTGTGTAGCAAAGTGATACGTTCAAGTGTGCGTCGATGAGCCAAGGGTTCTATTGATAATGCGCATGCGTGAGATGAGGGAGAAAAGTTGCGGTCATATCGGCGAAAAATGAACCGTATTGCTTTCTTTTGTATGGCTTCAATCTTACTAATGTCAAGTGCAGTGTATGGTGCCCATACCACTGAGGCGTACTCTAGTAATGGTCTGACGAGGGATTTATAAGCTGTTAACTTGCAGTCCTTAGTTGAGCATTTGAGGGTTCGCTTTAAATATCCCAGTTTCCTAAGTGCCCTAGCGCAAATTGTTTCAATATGAAGATGCCATTTTAAGTTTTGAGCGAAGGTAACTCCAAGATATTTGAAGGTATTCACAGAATTTAGGTAGTGCGAATTACAGCTATAACTGAAATTGAACGGCTGCTTTTTATTAGTGAAAGTCATTTGTACAGTTTGCTGGTAATTAATACTCATTTGCCACGCATTGCTCCAACCACAAAAGGACGAAAATACATTGTTGAGAACCTCTTGATCTCGTCTGTTAGTTACTCTGGTATAGAGCACGCAGTCGTGAGCGTACAATCGTAGTTTCACTGGTGTGTCCCTAATGACCTGTGTGACATCATTAATATAAATAATGAACAGCAGGGGCCCAAGGACTGAGCCGTGTGGTACCCCGGAAGTGACTGTGGCCGACGATGTCTGCGCGTGATTCAAAGTAACATACTGAGATCTTACATGTAGCCAATCAGCTATCCAGCCAAGTATTTTATCATCGTTAATAATTTTACTGAGCCTAAGAAGAAGTTGTCTGTGGCACATCATATCAAACGCTTTGCTATAATCTATGAATATGGCATCAACATGACCTCGATTATTTAGAGCCGAAGCGATGTCATGAGTGAATTCAATGAGTTGAGTAGTTGTAGAAAAACCAGAGTGGAAACCGTGTTGATTCTGCGACAATATATTATTAGTAGTTAAATACTGAAGGACATGTTTGTGAATTATGTGCTCTAAGAGTCTGCAACAAGTACTTGTCAACGAGATAGGCCTGTAGTTGGAAATCAGTTGCCGATTACCCGATTTGAACACAGGAATAACGTTGGCGATTTTCCAAATGGCCGGCACAGTACACGTCTCTAATGACTTACAAAAAATTATGGTTAGGTAATGAGCATTCCATTCTGCATAGCGCTTCAAAAACGTGTTTGGTATACCATCCGGTCCGGCACTCTTAGTAATGTCGATGTTCAAGAGAAGGTAATAAATACCGGTACAGCTAATTTCAATTCTTGGAGACGGAGCCATTTCCTGGTTAATAGCAATGTCGGGGGTGGTACCATTGTCATCTCCAAACACAGATTTGAAATAGCCATTAAACGCCTCCGAGATTGTGGAAAGATCCGAACAGGACACATCATTTATTACGAAGGATGACGGGCAGGAGGTAGCAGGGTTGATGGTTTTCCAAAACTTAAGTGGATTATTTTTCATAAAAGAGGATAATGTGGTATTGAAATAGAACTTTCTAGCCTCACTCATTTTGGCTTTTAGTTCAGATTTAAGTAATTTATTTAGGGACTCCCAGTCATTATTTTGTGCATTCCGTCGTTTTCGCAGTCGCTTAATGCGACATTTGAGTTGTATAATTGGTCTGGTATACCACGGGTGTGTAGCATGGCGTTTTATACTCTTTTTAGGAACAAATTGCGCTATACACTCATTAGCTATACTATAAAATTGGTTAGTCAACATATCAACGCTGTAGTGTTCACTACAAGACACAAAATCATCAAAACATGATGCAAGTTTAGCAATAATAGAAGTGTTGTCAGCACGCTCAAAATTCAGGACAGTTTTAAACGTTGGTCGTACTGGTACACAAGCAACATTTAGATGAACAATAACAGCCTTATGGTCGGAAATTCCGTCAACAACACGGCACTGACATCCATTCTTTACCAGGTCATCATTGACAAAAACAAGATCTAAGACAGAATCTTCGCGCATTGTATCGACAACCAGCTGCGATAGATCGAAAGCTACTGACATGTCAATTAACGAATCACAAATTATCCTATCACGGCCAGTTTATGATAACGAATGCCAATCTATAGCGGGTGCGTTAAAGTCACCGGTTAGTACCAGTTTAGAACAGTTAAGCTTTTGTCCGACAATATGTCTAACGATAGCTTTTTTGCTATCATCCCAAGAGTACCGAACGTTGTCCACCAACAGATGATCATAGTGCAACCGCGCTTTTTGCGCATTTTTCCTTATCTCAGCTGAATTCTGCCACAGCTCCCTGCGCACCTGCCTCACGCCAACAGAGAAGTCTTCATTTATAAATATGTTTGTGCCCTTCAACTTTCTTGCATTTCTAAATATAGCAACCTTAGTCCTAAAATCCAGCAACTTAATAATTACAGGTCTTGGATTATTGCTCTTTCGCATTCCCACCCTATGACAGCGTTCGATATCGCTGCAGTTAATTTCTAGTTTCGATGTAATCAGTTCAGTTACCACTTCCAGCAACTCCTCTGAAGATTCGCGGGAGCTTTCAGCAAGACCGAATATAAGCAAGTTATTTCTGCGGGACCTGTTTTCTAAATCGTCGTTTTTGCGATCCAATTTATTAACGATCTCTCGAAGGTCAGTTACAGCCTTTTCGAGCTCAAATACCCGCAATGCAACATCAGCAATTGGTGCAATAGACTGCTCTATACCAGTTAATCGCTCTTCGAAGGAGGCAACCCTAGAAAAAAGACCCGCTAGCTCTGGGCTAATTTTTGTTTGTCCTGAGAGTAGTTCGCGCAACATTTTTCCAATATCGGGGCCAGGGTTAGCTTCCACATCACCGCACAATAGCAACAGCATCTTTAAGGAATATATGAGCGAAAGAAACGCATTCATGAGGACTGCAGGGGGGTCCGGCAGCAGCAATAGAAAACTATTGTCACTTCTATAGCTCTTGAAATTGTACTTCAAGCTTACCTGCAAAGCAGAACATAAGATTTTGAAGCGAGTGCATTCCATACTGCCGCCGGACGCACTGAAGAGTAGCGCATGAAGCGACGCTTTATAGGCTCCAGTGTGTTCATAGTTGTCCTGGTACCGTGCCACGCGCAGTTCGACCACGCATTGACAGTCCAGCAGATATGGTGGAAATCAGGTTTCCTCGCAGTATCCCTGCAAGCAACTTCGCCGCATGAGGCATTGACAAAGCATCCGCTGACCGGCCAAGATGGTAGGCTACCGAGATGGCTTGAATAGGATGGGCCGTCCTGAACACAGAAGATTCCGGTGCATGCAGCAATCTGCAAAGCAGAACATAGGATTTTGAAGCGAGTGCATTCCATGCTGCCGCCGGACCCACTGAAGAGTAGCACACGATGCGACGCTTTTATAGGCTCCAGTGTGTTCATAGTTGTCCTGGTACCGTGCCACGCGCAGTTCGACCACGCATTGACAGTCCAGCAGGTATGGTGGAAATCAGGTTTCTGCGCAGTATCCCTGCAAGCAACTTCGCCGCACGAGGCATTGACAAAGCATCCGCTGACCGGCCAAGAAGGATGGCTATCGAGAGGCTTGAATATGATGGGCCGTCCTAAACACAGAAGATTCCGGTGCATGCAGCAATCTGCAAAGCAGAACATAAGATTTTGAAGCGAGTGCATTCCATGCTGCCGCCGGACCCACTGAAGAGTAGCACACGATGCGACGCTTTTATAGGCTCCAGTGTGTTAATAGTTGTCCTGGTACCGTGCCACGCGCAGTTCGACCACGCATTGACAGTCCAGCAGATATGGTGGAAATCAGGTTTCTTCGCAGTAACCCTGCAAGCAACTTCGCCGCATGAGGCATTGACAAAGCATCCGCTGACCGGCCAAGAAGGTAGGCTATCGAGATGGCTTGAATAGGATGGGCCGTCCTGAACACAGAAGATTCCGGTGCATGCAGCAATCTGCAAAGCAGAACATAAGATTTTGAAGCGAGTGCATTCCATGCTGCCGCCGGACCCACTGAAGAGTAGCACACGATGCGACGCTTTTATAGGCTCCAGTGTGTTCAGAGTTGTCCTGGTGCCGTGCCACGCGCATTTCGACCACGCAATGACAGTCCAGCGGATATGGTGGAAATCAGGTTTCTTCGCAGCATAGAGTTTCTCACTATAACACCTAGAGGGTAATCTGGCGCCACCGTCTATGGGACTTTCTTAAGGGGGCACCGTGCCGTCATGGGAATGACGGTATATGTGTCTGCGAGGCTCGTGTTGGCTGGTGTTGTAAGAGGCTTCGTTTAAAACGTGGATATGGCTACGCAAATAACGCGTTCTCAAAGTAAAATCTTCATAAAATGTTTCCATTCACGCGTATTACATCTTTACTCACCCACAATGCATGACCAAGTGAAGAAAAGCAAGAACAGATGACCAACTGTTTCAAAGCGAGCGCGAACCTTGTCCTCTGTCCTCCAACTTTAGCGGCCCGCTGATACTTCTTACGTAACATGTAGTCGTACACACAATAACAAGTTCTCATAGTTAAACAAAACATGTTTTCGCATAATAATAAAGCTAAAACAGCTTTTCACGTGCTGTTCTAGTAGAACATGAATCATTGTGACAGACGGAACGGTACTTGCCAAGCGCGTCTTCAAGGTGTCCTGTCTCTACGAGAACGATGCCAATCCGAATCCACAATATACCGGCATTTCCATGCATACCACAGCGCAGCAGCACCAGATTTCCTCTAGGTAATGTAGTGAGAAACTCTATGCTTCGCAGTATCCCTGCAAGCAACTTCGCCGCACGAGGCATTGACAAAGCATCCGCTGACCTGCCAAGAAGGTAGGCTATCGAGATGGCTTGAATAGGATGGGCCGTCCTGAACACAGAAGATTCCGGTGCATGCAGCAATCTGCAAAGCAGAACATAAGATTTTGAAGCGAGTGCATTCCATGCTGCCACCGGACCCACTGATACGCCACACTGACTTTGTCACCACTGCGGAGTTGATTTTGGGTAACTGTGTCACAACGCCGGGTGCGGCAACCGTGCTTCAAAGGTATCCCAAGAAGTAACGGAATGAATTACAATAACGTGCGGTCTGAGAAAGCGTCACGAACTTGTCCCAGCAAGATATAGTAGAAGCAAACTGCGTCACACGGCGAATGTGCTTTTTGATAAATTCTTCACAACCTCAGGCGCGACCAGCGTGCCTCACAAGTATCGCGATAAGTAACGAAATTGATTACAATAATGTTGGCCGTCAAAGAAAGGGTCACAAACTTGTCGCAGTAAGAGTCGAGTCACGCAAAACTAAATGTGCCTCACAGCTGAGGTGGCTTTCACTAAATGCGTCCCGACGCCGGGTGAAGCGAGCGTGCCCAAGAACCACCCAAAAGAGTTACAATAATGTTGCGGCCTATAGAAAGCGTCGCAAACATTTCCCTGTACCAGTCATTAACTCAACTGCGCTATGAAGGCCGAGCAGTTTTCGTTAATTGCGTATCGGTTCCGTGCCGTAATCTTGAAATGCCGTTGCAGACTCTCAAACAAAATTTCTTACCTTGCCGTAGTCCAATAGTCCAGTAGTGCCGTGTCGAAGTGCAAAAGGAACGAAAGAATACGCCGCGAGCCCAACAAACCAAGCTACATCAAAAAAAGACAAAAAGAAAGAGACGGGTTGTCGGACAGGCGAACTTCTCATGCGCAGCCGGCCTCGTTCACTCCGATGGAGTGTGCTGTGCATGACGCATGCATTTGACGCGTCTGGAGTGCCGCTAGCTTGTTGCAAGGTAAAGCAACAAAAGTCGGAAAGTATAAATTCATTTATACGCAAAACGTTTTTATTATTAGCGGGAAAGTATACAGAAATAAAACAATGTTTCTTTACTTCCCATTCTTTTTTTTCCCGATACTTTCAGCAGCTATCGGCTGATGTGAACACTCGTGCGCCGTATTTCCTGTGGCCAGTTTTTGCCGCGTCTCCGCTCTTGTAGAATCAGTTTCTCGATGGCGCAACGCCTCATTAAGCGAGTCGCCACTCCTCTTTCTCATTCCGTGACGGAGGCCTTGCTGACTCATGCGTATTGTTTTCTAGCCACTTGTGTTATTTGGCTGATTATGCGCGTTTGTCCCGGAGCTCTCAACTCAGTACGGTGCCCTCGCACTGCTGTGTGCAGCCACGCGGGGCGGAATACAGAGGAAGGAAGCGTGCCTTTCCATTACGAATATATTGTGCAAACTCGCAAAGGCGCTCATTGAGGCCCGTCTGGCCTAAATAAAGAACCGCAAGACGTGAGAGTCCTGTATATGACCTCTACTTCTACACGGTCCACAAGCCAGGCTCGGTGCTTCACCGTGCATTGATTGCTACGTTTCTTTAGAGGGCAGGTCGCCAACTGAGACCGCGGGAAAATATATGGGAACGTCCAAGCGCTCCCAATTTTCCTTGAGACAATGAGAAAATTGATGTGTGTGCTTCTCAACGTTTGTTTCTGTGACTCCACCATCTCACTGCCACTGTGTTTTCTTGCGTATAGCCTCAGACATAGACAACCATGCTTCCTTGGAGCTTTGCGGCTGCTCTAGGAGGCGGATTTCCAAGCAGTGTATCAAACTGGAAAAAATACCGCTTCCGTTGGGATTTCAGTTCAGCGCGCTCCGATATCGTTCCAGTTCAGTATAGCATAAAAATTAATAACGGTTCTCAAACCGGTTCGCAACAGTTAACCATTTTGTGAGCCATTTCAGCACAGTTAACGTTATTATAGCTAATGGAGACATTGGTTGCTAAACTGCCCTAAGGTTGCATTAGCCTTGAGGACGGAGCGTAGATCCGGGAGTTCAGATACCGACAACGCAATGAGCAACTGTGCGGTTGCGTACTGGATCTTTTTTAACTGTCTAAGTACTTCAATGCTTACCAAACCAGAAAACCATCTCTCCGTCTTTGCGCTTGTCCGTCCGTGCCGTAAGACGATCATGTTCAAGATAGAGCCCGCAGCAGTGAGCACATTTACCTCCGTGCTGCCTGTCGCTCAACGAAGCGGCGAGAGCAAAGTGCTCGTGAAGTTCCCAGCAAACGCCGCACCCCGCCCTTATCCCAGATCGCTTTCAAGACATAGGCCCGCGCCCCACTTTTCGACGCTAAGGGGTGAAAAGAGAGAGCTTGGAGATATCAGCAGTCACCACTCACTGTCCGCTTCGCAGATCGCCTTCAAGATACGATCCGTGCAGCCGTACTGTTAAGAACGGCGCAGCTGAGGTGCAAGTTTTGCCAGCCAGTTTCGACAGCGGCGTCAACTTTCCTGGAACGCCACCGCAAACCTCTAGCCACGACGTCACTAAGTCGACTGTGTGTGAAGAACAATACGCGCGTCCTCGACTCTCTGTCGCTGGAGCCAAGATGAGTGCGACGAAGCAGGCTTTGTGCCGGAACCCGCCACCGGCAACCTGGTGTGCTGTGAACGAGGGAGTCCCCGAGGGAACGTAGTTCGAGGCTCCTTCCCACGCGCCGTTCAAGAGGCAAGACAATGGGCACCTGCCGGCGCGCTGCCGGGGTCAGCTCGGGGAATAAAAGGCGCCTTTCCAGGAGTAAGCCCTGAGTTCTACGAAGTCCGTCTGACGTCGGCTCCGGACCGTGAACCTGTGCGGAAGTGTGTGTGTGTGTAAGCCGTCCCGCAGAGAGGCGGCTTGTTTACGATGTCTGGACGAACGTTTCCCTCACCTTGGGATCGAGGGGGCCGAGTGTTTATAAACCGTTTGTGCAGCTGCTCAGTGCACTTTCTCAAGCAGTCATGTTAGACTGATGTACTTTCTCTCGCAGTCATGCTAGACTGATGAACTGCATCTAGATACTGTAAATAAACCCATATTCCTCGTTCTCGATGAGAAGCGGTCCTTCCCTTCATCAACACCCTCAGCGTGGATAAGTTGGACGATGGCACGGGCCAGCTACCTTCTAATTGATGCCCGACTCCAATCTTGACAACTGATTACGAGCGATGGGATGGAACTCCCAATCCTAACAGTACCAGGTGCAGCTTCCGCACGAGTACGTTTGATCAAGGTTCGCGATGGTTCGACGAGGATGGATGAGGCGCTAGAGAGCGATAACGGCTCATATTGATGGTAAGGTCCTCAGCGCCTTCTTGTGCCCCTGCATGCAGTTCTTTGCTTGCGTTATCAGCGCACTATGCCTCACCGACCGCACCAGTTAGTGTCGCCGCAGTGCTGTTGTTTATGCTGGCTGGATCAAGTTTGATAACATGAATAATGTCACGCAGCAGTGACGGTGAAGAAAGCAGCAAAACTGGGACTGACGGAACTAGCGTTTTATTGGGCGAACTTGTGCTCTCAAGATCAGGCTACTCTCAAAGCACAACGATAGCGGCGAACACAGTCGGCGATCGTGGAAAATCTGATCAGCGGGTCAAGCGCGTCAGCTTAGATGAGCCATCGAAGGTTCCATAGTAAACACTGGTGTGCACCTGTTTTCTAGAAAGTTCTTTAGAGCAGTTTGCTGGGCCAGTTGGTGCATGGTGAACGTATAATAGGTTCCAGCAAGTACGAACGCGAGCACAAGTACGTAGAAACTTACTTGTGCTCGCGTCCGTACTTGATGGAAACCATTATACGTTCACTAGAAAGTTCTACATGATTCGTGTTGCACATGCATTCAGATTACACAAGCTTGGGTGACAACAGACAGCAGAAAGAACAATCGATAATATTCCAGGAACTTCCCATACATGCGGGCGCCTCCCGCGCTGAGCGATATTTGTTAAACGGTGAAAAGCGGTCATCCTAAAAAGATACACAAGTACACGTGTCGATGCCCCCCTCTCAAGAGAGCATCGTTGCGATGCTACAAAAATAACAGTCCAAAAAAAATAATAGAAAGCCTGAAGTTGAGCTATGCAGCATCTCAAAGTTCGTTAGCGCTGGTAGAACGGCTTAAGTCGCACCACATGGAATATTTCAAGTCGTGAGCGGCGCCGCTGTGATAGCGAAATGCCGTCTGGTACAACCTGTTAGATACGGACCCTTTTGCTGGCATCATTCGAGTTCCACGACCACGTGTCCAATCGACGTCGCATTCCAATTAAGGTGCGCAGAAGCGCGTCTAACACTGTCCCGCACCTGTCCCACCCGAGGCGCTGTCCCACCCGAGGCGCTGCACGTCGAGCTATTGTCTACACCGCTACTTGACTATTCCCAAAAGTGCCACGGGAGCCTAGTACGGTTCCAGGTAACCTTGGTCCCGAGCAAAGCTGTTTTTCAGCTCTGAAAGCTCGTTCGACAACAACCCGTCTCCTCAAGCTGAGCGCTTTCAGACCAAGAGGCAACGCCAAGGCAACGCTGGTGACAAGTCACCCGTCCGACAGTGGAGACCTTGGAGCGTCCCCATTGGCAAAATGTGACGGCGCTTGCACGGACGCCTACCTTTGGAGGAAAATGTCGACACCTGAGCCGGCTCGACGATTAGCCGAAAATGACGTGACCCCGAGTGACCGAAGGGGTTAAAAGCGAGAAACGAGGGAGCAGAGAGAAGCATTCCTTCATTCATTCACCTTTTCGTTCTTCTTTCCACGGGCCGCAGCGTCCGATTTGTTGCCGGCCGTCAAAACTTTATGACTGTTAATTAAATTGTGTTATTACTGTAAATTATTTAAATAAACCTCCTGTGTCATCTCAACATCTCCTCAACGTCGACCAACTCCCGCACTCAACGGCAAAATCTAATAAACCTCATATTCGAGTGCGCGAATGTGTCGGATGATTTTTAAGGATCCAAAATAGCGGTGTAAAAGCTTCTCGCTAAGTACTTGTAGGCGTATGGGGGTCCAAAGCCGAACACGTATCTGGCTGGTACTCGACGTAGCGTGGTCGAAGGCTGTAGTGTCGGCTGTCGGTCCTCTGCTGGTTCTCAATCCGCAGGCGGGCGAGCTGCCAGGCTTCTTCGGCGTGCTGGGGATAGGTGTCGACGTCAAGATTCTCTTCGACGGTGACATGCGACAGCATGGCGGCGAGATTGGTTGTCGGGTTCCTGCCGTAAACCAGCTTGAATGGCAGGATGTGTGTTGTTGCTTGCACTGCTATGTTGTAAGCAAAGGTGACGTACGGAAGAACGTCACATAACGTATTTTGTTCCCCGTTGCCGTACGTACATCGCTAACATTTCGGCGAGCGTCTTGTTGAGTCGTTCCGTTAGGCCATTGCTGGTGGCGGGCAGTGTTCCTCCGGTCACCAGTCTGGCTATACCGCAGTAAGGCTTGAGTAAGCTCAGCTGTGCAAGCGATTCCTCCGTCTGCAATGAGCATTTCGGGGCGCCATGTCGCAGCAGGATGTTCTCAGCGAAGAATTTCACCACTTCGGCTGCGCTACCTATCGGCAGAGCTTCCGTTATAGCCAAGCGGTTAAGGTAGTCCTTTGCCAAGACAATCCACTTATTTCCGGATATTGACATGGGAAAGGGTCCCAACAAGTGCATCCCGATCTGCTGAAATGGTCGGCAAGGAGGCTCGATTGGCTGTAGTAATCCCGCTGGTCTTGTCCCTGGTGTCTTGCGTCGCTGACAGTCTCAGCATGTCTTGACGTAACGGGCAACATCGGCGGTCAGGCGCGATCAGTGATACTGTCCCGGTATCCGCGATAGCGTCCGGGAGAATCCGAGGTGCCCTGCAGTTGTATCGTCATGTGGGGCGTACAGTGCTTCTGGACGCAGCGCTGAGGGAACAACAAGAAAGTAGCTGGTACGGACTAGTGAGAAGTTCTTGTTGACGAGTAGCTTATATTGTAGCTAGAAAGAAGACAATCCTCGCTTAAATGCCCTAGCGACAATCTTGCTGCTCCCTTCCAAATACTCCACAAGGATATTTAGCTCCAGGGGCGCGATCGGAGATATTTTGTTCGATACGCGTTCTGTTCGGTTGCTGCAACGTCACAAAGTGGCAGTATGCAAAATTTGTGACAACGGGGCGGAGAGAGCAGCCAATCAGGAAGCGGTGACCTCCCCAGAAGTTTACTTCCATCGTTTGTCGTCTGCTTGCAGGCAGTATACTACAAAACGAAATGTTTCTCGTCTTCCAAATGATTGAAATCTTCATCTAAAAAAATGTTTCTTTTTCTTCTCCAGCCCAAACACGTTTTCAAATAGTAGAACGTGTGACTACTGCAATTTATAACTATTAGTTTCTTTGCGTCGTCCCTAGGTGGTGTCGCGCACGGTGAGAAGAAAAAAGAAAGAGAAACGACGGGAAGAGTGGCGCACTTTTCAAGAGGCAGCAACAACATTCCAGTGGCTCGCTGGCACCGATGATGGGGTCGATTTCGCTGTACAACCAATGAATTATTTGTTTCGAGAAACAAAAACGACGCCGGAATTCACTTTCCGCCATTTCTTCAAACGCCATTCGCACCGCCACCCGCTCTCCTCCTTCCTCTAGAAATGCCAGCGCAATAACCTACGTTCCCAACGAAAGCGCCATTTTCTCGAATTAAACTATGGATAGGATCGAAATGTGCCATGCCGCACCGGCCGGTTGGATCCAATCCAATCCACCAGACGCGCCATGCGAAGCCGTATGATCGCTAGCAGACGAAATGCTCGGTGGGAGGATGATTGACATGAGCGCGTCGTCATTTTGACGCCACCAAAAACGTGGCCGCGCCCCGCGGCTGGCGACGTCGTCGCGGAGTAGGCCAATCGCGCTCGCCGGTAACTGAATGAACGCGCCGAACAACCATCTCCAATCGCACCCTAGGTCTGCTTGTTCCTGTTCAGTTATGTCGTCCACGCTTATTATTCCAATGAGGGCATCGTCATCCTCGTCATCTTGCGGCGGTGGGTCAATGGGGGCGCGTGATAGGCAGTCGGCATCCGAGTGTTTTCGTCCGAATTTGGAGGTTACAGGGATATCGTATCCTTGTAATCTGAGGCTCCAACACACCAGCCGTCCTGAAGGTTCCTTGAAATTTGCTAGCCAACACAACGCGTGATGGTAGCTGACGACCGTGAATGGCCTGCCATAGAGGCAAGGGCGGCATTGTGCTGTACCCAAAATGATGGTGAGGTATTCCTTTTCGGTCGTAGAGTAATTACTTTCAGCTTTGACAGCGACCGCCATCGTAAGCAATCACTGGTTCAAGTTCGTCTTCCTCTGGACTAGGACGGCACCCAGGCCTATGCTACTGGCGTCAGTGTGGATTTCGCTAACGACGTCTTCATCGAAGTGCGCAAGCACCTGCGGCGACTGCATGCGTCGTTTGAGTTCTTCAAATGCGTCGGCCTGCGGCGTTTCCCCCTTCAACTCGGCATCACATTTAGATGTGTCAGCGGCTCAGCGATGCGCGAAATGTCCATGACAAAGCGCCTATAGTTGGCACACATGCCAAGGAATCTATGCACTGCCTTTTTGTCGATGGCCTGCGGGAACGTTGCGATGACAGCTGTATTCTGCGGGTCGGGGCAGACTCCAGATTTGCTGATGATGTGTCCTAGGAGCACCAGCTCATCGTAAGCGAAACAGCATTTTTCGGCTTGAGAGTAAGCCCTGATGACTTTATGGCCTCTAGTACTGTCGCAAGCCGCCTGACATGATCGTGGAAATTTCCGGCGATGACGACGACGTCATCCGAGTAAACAAGACAGGTCTGCCACTTCAATCCTGCTAAAACCGTGTCCATCAAGTACTGGAACGTTGCAACTGCCGAGCACCTGTCCAGATGGCATAACCTTTGAACTCATAGAGGCCGTCTGGCGTGATAAAGGCGTTTTTTGCGCGATCTCTCTTCTCGAAATTATCCAGTAGCCAGATTTGAGCTCCATCGACGAGAAGTATTCAGCGTTGCAGAGCCGATCCAGTGCGTCGTCTATCTGTCGTAGCGGGTATACGTCCTTCTTCATGATTTTGTTCAGTCGATGAGAATCGACGCAGAAACGTAGGCTTCGGTACTTTTTCTTCACCAAGACTACAGTAGATGCCCGCGGCCTTTTCGACGGCTGGATGATGACGTCGTGCACCATTTCGTCGACTTCTTGCCTAATAGCTTCGCATTCTCGCGTTAAAACTTGATAACGGCTCTGGCGGAGTGGTCGAACGCACTCTGGGGAGTTTTATGCGATGCTTTGCAACTGGTGCTTGTAGAATTCTCGATGACGTCAAAAAGCAGTCTTTGTATCATCGCAAGAGTCTTCTGAGCTGCTGCTATTTACTAAGGGGGAGACTTGTATTTATGTCGAAGTCTTACCCGGGAACTACTGTCGTAGAGGTACACTTGCCCACAAAATACTGCGGGACGCGCGAGCGCAAGCGGCGCTTCTAGCAGCGCACCCCTGTTGTCGAGACCGACGCCTGCGCGCATGCGCGTCCCTCCGGGACTGCAGGTGCATATTTCCGCGCTTCCTCCTTGCGCGCCAGCGATATCCGAATTTAGCCGCGTGGTGCCCCCCCCCCCCCCCCCCCCTCCTCCCTTTGGCGATTGGCGCTCTGGCAGCTTCGACGGGCAAAACTATGTGAAGCTTGTTTAGAAGCGCGAGCTTGCGCGCGCTGCTACGGCCGCTTTTTGTCGAGTTACGAGCGCTGACGCATGCGGCCTGGTGGCAAACGCAGAAAGCCAGTTCTTTTTCTGCGCTACACCTTTCGTGGCCAATCTTCGTTCTTTCTTTCTTTTTACGAACGGGGTGTTCTCCCGCAGGAGAGCGTGGCAGAAAACACGCTCCATTAGAGGAGACAGGCAAAACGAAAATGAACTCATGATTTCCTTTGTATAAACGAAGTTATGCCCGTCGAAGCTGCCGCAGCGCCAAACACAAGAGGGGCACCTCGCGGCTGCGTTCGGATATTGCCGGCGCGAAGGAGGAAGCGCGGAAATATGCACGCTTGCAGTCTCGGAGGGCCGCGCATGCGCGCGGGCTTCGGTCTCGACAACGCGGGTGCGCCGCTAGAAGGCCAGGAGGGCTTTATCTCCACGGGCATGCGCGCCCCGTCATATTTTGTGGGCAAGTGTTGATGCCGCAGAATCCGAGAGGACAAACACATTGCTGTTTTCCATAATTTCCTCGGTGTATGCGATGGTCGTGCCCTTGTTGATGTGCTTGAACTCCTGGCTGAAGTTTTTCAGCAACACCTTCGTTTTTCCTCCGTGCAGTCGAGCGATCCTTCTTGCTACACAAATTTCGCGGTCGAGTAGTAGACATTGGTCACCCTGGATGACGCCTATCTCTGCTGGTGTATCGGTGCCGACTGAAATAACAATGCTGTAGCGAGGCGGGATGCTCACTTGATCTTCGAGCACACTCAAGGCGTGGTGACTAAGAGAGCTCTCCGGCGGTATCGCTTCATCTTCCGACAGCGTTATCGACTTCGACTTCAGGTCGATGATTGTGCCGGGTTGGTTCAGGAAGTCCATGCCGACAATGACGTCTCGCGAAGACTGTTGGAGGATAACGAAGGTGGCAGGTTAAGCCCAGTCATGAACGGTAATTCTTGCAGTGCACATTCCAGTTGGCGTTATTTGATGTCCTCGAGCGGTCCAAATTTGAGGGCCTTCCCATGCAGTCTTAGCTTTCTTGAAATCGGCGGCAAGGGGTCCACTCATCATGGAGTAATCGGCTCCTGTGTCCACTGAGGTGGTGACTGCGTGGCTATCGAGAATCATGTCGAGGCCGGTGGTTCTTTGTCTTTGGTTGCAGTTAGGTTTTGGCGTCAGATCACGGCTGCGTCGTGTTAGCATGTGGCTGGAAAGTGGCGTCGACAGGTCTTTATTTGTCGGCGTATTCTTTGCCTTTAGGCTTCATTGGGATGGCGGCGTGTCGTTCCGTTGATATATCGTCGAGAAAGACTTTTCGGTGTCTTCGTCGTTGGCGGAGGATGTTGCCTGTTCGACGAATAGCAGCCGCATCTCCATCGTTTGCTGCTTTTAGTTTTTCAAATATGGGCTCGCAGATTGGCCCCGGGCTTGGCCCAGCTTATGGTAGACGCTGCGACGACAGGTAGCGACCTGGTGACGGCGAACGGGATGGTCGTCGAGGGCTTCAATGAGTGGTGGCGAGGTAGTCGGCGATATCGCGAGGTTGTTCACCAAGGTGTGGTCGCGGTGCGTTAACGGCGAACCCTCGCAGTCCCATCTCCCCGTATGGGCATCGGCGGTAGACGTGACCCGCTTTTCCGCAGTGGTAACAGAGCGGGTGGTGGTAGGGAGCGGGCCAGACGTCGCTTTTCGTTGGGTAGTTTCGCTGGACGATGGGTGTGCTTGCTGGCGGCGGCGGTGGTGGACGACGGAATTGCGTTGCTACAGGGCCCTGGCGCGGAGGGGGACCTTGACGGTGGGCGACGGCAGCGTAGGCCATCGCTTTTGGATGGGTCTGCGGTGATTGTGGTTGCACCTCAGGAACTCCAAGCGATCGCTGAACCTCTTCTTTGACGATATCGGCGATTTAAGGCACTTGAGGCTGCGACCCTGGAAAGAGCTTCTGCCTGTTCTTCGCGAAGGACTGCTCTGATGGTCTCTCGCGGGTCGTCGCTGCCGAGTGCTTGAGCGTCGGTTCGTTCGCGGTCGGCGGTCGGCTATTATATAGCCTTGTCCGCATATCGAGCGTCTCCTGCGCGTAATAAAATTGAAAATTATCGCCCAATTTCAATTCTACCTTCTATTGCTCAAATACTAGAAAAACACTTATTGCTAACGATGACAAGTTTTCTGGACGCCCACACCATTTTGTCGCCTAGTTGTTTAAAACGGTTGTTTTAAAACACTTCTGGTCCCGCGAATTCCTAGTTCCGTACACCTCTTCCTGTTGCTTGAGGCCCAGGGACCCGTTTTGGAGGCCACGTTGTTCCACAAGGTATGGTACCAGAGCTCACGCCCATTGTGTTCCAACCTACTTCAATAAGTTACCCCCCAGCATCCTCTATGCAAAAACAAAATACAAGTTAAAGAGACTGCTAGTCAGTATGGCTTCCGGCCCGGCAAAAGCACTCAAACCCTTCTGGAAGATTTCTCCGATCAGTTGAATATAGCTTTCGATAATAACAAAGTAGCTTGTGCTCTCCTTCTATATTGTAGCAAGGCTTTTGACAGTGTCCATCATGGTCTGTTGTTAAAAAAGCTTTACTTGTTAGGACTTCGGGGTGCTTTCTGGTCGTTGTTAGCAATTTTCCTTCAGGGTAGGCGTCAGATCGTCTCAGTTGGGCAAGTTCATAGCGCATTGTCTATTATTAATGCTGGAGTTCCGTAGGAATCTATACTCAGCCCGTTATTATTTAATATTTTTGTAAATGACCTCTATAGCATGATACCCGTTTCTCTTTCTCAATATGCCGATGACACGATGATCGTAACTTCTGCCCACAGCTATTACGATGCGATTGCTTCTTTACAGTCTGCTGCCACAAAAGCTAATGACTGGTTCCGAAATAACCTAATTAATATAAATGTATCTAAGACTCATTTAATCTGCTTCCATAATCCTTTGAGGAAGGTAGCCCTTGAGTATCCTCCTGTTTTGCATTGTTCGGATTGTTCATCTTGTCCTTGTAGACCATTACAGTACTCACCTGTTGTAAAGTATCTTGGTCTATATATTGACAGTGACCTTTCTTGGAACAGCCAGCTTGCTTACGTTTGCAAAAAACTTCGCGCCGTATAATGTCTACTGTACAATATAAGATATTACATGCCCTTATCGGTAAGGAAAACAATAACACACGCTTTAGGGTACAGTCTGCTGCGGTATGGAATAACAATTTACGGGCACGGTGCTGTTTGCTGGTACAACAGAATAAATGCAATACTGCCTTCCCTCCTAAAAAAACATATGATCTGAGCCTGAATGCTGACACAGACCGTTTCAAAATACTTTAGATGCGGAATTTCAACCATCAGTTAATGCAAACGGTTGTTTTAAAACACTTCGGGTCCCGTGACTTCCTAGTTCCGTACACCTCTTCCCGTTGCTTAAGGCCCAGGGATCCCTTTTGGAGGCTATGTTGTTCCACAAGGAGCGCTATAACGTAAAACTATTCCAAACTTTTCTATTCCAATTCTGCTATCAGCCGTCCACGATTGGTCAAAAAATTTTTCGACCACCCCCACTTCACCTGTCTGTCACGCGACGTCACGAAAACCGCGATACCTCCCCATCTGATATGATGTGTACACACTGATTATGCATTATTTGACCGAAAAAAGAAAAACAGTTATTTCTGATTCGACCCCTTTTCGCCATTAGCCCTCGGCTATTGGCAAAAAGTTTCGGGCTTCACCCACTTCACTTGCCTGTCACGCGACGTCACAAAACCGCAAGAACTCACCGCGTCAAAGTGACGTGTACGCGATAAAGATGCATCAATATGCCGAACAAAACTGAATTTTCTTCGGAATAGCCGCAGGCTGCCCCGTTCCGAAAGGAATAGAAGATGGCTGCCGCCGATCACTCAGACGCTGGCTACTCGCACCTGCCGGAGAGCATGGGTGTATTTGAATATAATAAAGCTTCTTGCGTGGCCGTGTAACGTTTCGAGCACTTTCGGCACGTTTACCCCGTCATTCTGCCAGCTCTTCTTTGCTGAGGGTCCGTTTTAGCGTAATTCTTGAGCTTCCGTTGCATGCCGCCCCGATTTTCGACCAGCCACCGCAAGCTAAATAAGGGGAAGCCAACCAATCGTAGACGCCGGCACCACCCTCTTCATCCGGTTATCGACTTTCAGTGCAGTGGCTCGGCCCCATCCAATCCCTCTCCACTTGAGCGTTCTCCTCGCCTCTTGTCAGCCAATTAGATACGACAAGCCGCTCAGTGTAGGCAATGTTATTTGTTTTTGAAGCAAACAAAAGTGACCTCCTATGAACGAGGAGAGCGTTTGATTGGTCTGTTCAGACAACCCTGCGGGTGACCGCCCGGTGCTTGCGTTGGTGGTTACGCAAATTTGACGTCAGGAGATTGGAATAGAAACATATCGGAATAGTTTTACGTTATAGGGCCCAAGGTATCGTACTAGAGCCATTATGGTACCAGTATGGTACCATTATGTTCCAGCCTACTTCAATAAGTTACCCCCCAGCATCCTCTATGCAAAAACAAAATACAAGTTAAAGACACTGCTAAGGCGTATCTGTTTATAAAGGCGTATTTGTTCCTTTTGTTTACCGTTATTGCTTGGGTTCATGCATGTGATTGGCCAATTCCTTTGCACCATGGCGGTTAGATTGGTGTATGATCACATTATCTCATGGTCATTTCGTTCACACGCATTGCTGCGCTTGTTTCATTATTCTCAATGAAAATTCTTCTATTAGACACTGTATACATTTTAATAACTTCTTTATGGTATGCTATACTCGAGTTTGCTACTTATAATCTATTATTTAGCGTGTATGGTTTTGCTGCCTGACAGGCTCTGCCGCTCAAGCATTCAAAGGCTTTGGCAGGCCTGTATGAATGTACTGATTTCATTGTTGGAAATGAAGGTATTATCATTATTATTATTATTATTATTATTATTATTATTATTATTATTATTATTATTATTATTAGTTGTTGTTGTTGTGGCCTCGGAAGAGGCGAGTCATCTCCTCCTAAAGATCCCGATATTCTCGTTCGGCACCTGCATGCGGGTTTCCAGTAGAACTTGCGCTCCTTCTTTACGCAAGACGCTCGTCAACGTCTGCAAGACGCCATTGCGGAACAGGCCCGATGTAATCAGGGCTGGTTCCCGTTTCTCAAAGCAAGTCTTGGCGGCGTCTTCCAAGGCGAACTACACATGCAGGAGCTTGTCGTCTGTGCTCCAGTTGTTTAATGCAGCGACTTTTTCATATGTTTCCAGCCACATATCCGGGTCTTCAAATGATGATCCATGGATGGTCGGTGGCTTCCTGGGCTGTTGCAGCACGACAAGGTACGCTGGGGCTGCCATTGTGGTTGACTTGGCGACATCTTCCTTGTTATCTCAGGCAAAAGTCCGCGCTCTGGCGGTAGTCCTTGCAGCCTGCGGCTACCTCGCTTGTTGTTAGCGACGTTGGTGTTGTATTCCGCGTTCGGGCTTGGGGCGCGGCATTATGGGGGCGTCCGGCACATGAACAGAAAGCACCTTCATCAGATGTCACGTAGTAGGAACGCTGAAGAAAGTAGAAAAACTGCGAATGACGAAAGTAGCGCTTTATTGGGCGAACTTGCGCCCTCAGAAACAGACGACACTCAGAGCGCAACGAAATCGGCGAACAAAGTAGGCGATCGTCGAAATATGATCTACCGGTTAAGCGCGTCGGCTTTTATACATGATCCATAACGTTCCAGAGTAATCGCTGGTGCCCACGTGTCTTCCAGAAAGTTCTACACAATTCGCCTTGCACATGCACTCAGTTTATGCAAGCTTGGGGGGACAACAGACAGCAGGGGTGCGATCGGAGATGGTTGTTCGGCGCGTTCGTTCGGTTACCGGCGCGCGCGATTGGCCTACTGCGCGCCGAAGGCGCCAGCCGCGGGGCGCGGCCACGTTTCTGGTGACGTCAAAATGACGACACGCTCCTGTCAATCATCCTCCCACCGACCATTTCGTCTGCAAGGCGCCGAACCCGACGGAAGCTGGGAAGTTTGGAGCGATCATACGGCTTCGCATTGCGCGTCTGGTGGATTGGATTGGCTGCGGCATGCACGTTTGGATCCAATCCATAGTTTATGTCGGGAAAATGCGCTTCCGTTGGGAACTTAGGTTGTTGCGCTTGCATTTCTAGAGGAAGGAGGAGAGCGGGTGGCGGTGCGAAACGCGTTTGAAGAAGCGGCAGAAAGTGAATTCCGGCGTCGTTTTTGTTTCTCGAAACAATTAAATAATTCGTTGGTTGTACAGCGAAATCGACCCCATCATCGGTGCCAGCGAGCCACTGGAATGTTGTCGCTGCCTCTTGAAAAGTGCGCCACTCTTCCCGTCGTTTCTCTCTCTTTTTTTTTCTCGCTGTCCGCCACACCACCTAGGGACGACGCAAAGAAACTAATAGTGATAAATTGCAGTAGTCACACGTAGTACTATTTGAAAACGTGTTTGGGCTTGAGAAGAAAAAATACATTTTTTTTTAGATAAAGATTTCATTCATTTGGAAGACGAGAAACATTTCGTTTTGTAGTATACTGTCCGCAAGCAGACGACAAACGATGAAAGAAAACTTCCGGGGAGGTCACCGCTTCCTGATTGGCTCCTCTCTCCGCCCCGTTGTCACAAATTTTGCATACTGCCACTTTGTGATGTTACAGCAACCGAACAGAACGCGTATGAAGTAAAATATCTCCCATCGCACCCCAGGAAGAACAATCGATAACGTTCGAGAAACTTTTGATACATGCGGGCACGTCCCACACTGAGCAATAACATTTGTTAGATGGTGAAAAGCGGTCACTCGAAAAAGACATACAAGTACACGTGTCACTAATGACAACGGGTTGCATGGATATGAGCAAGTAGCACAATGCTTACGCGTAATTAAGACAGCTCCCAGAGGAGTTTCTGCACTATATCTTTCCTCTTTAGACTCATAGGAAGCACGATACGTGCAGTTGGGATAAGCTTTCCTTGTTGGCGCCATTGCCGCTTTTAAGCGATGCCTTTTTTCAAAATGAGCTATTGGAAAGCAGTGGAGGCACCGTGATAAGAATGAGGAACGAGGTTCTCTACAACATGCAGTTTACAAATTGATTGCACAGATACGGAGAAATTGTATCTACATATTGACACGTGTACTTATATTTATCGGGCGACCACGTTTCACCGCCTAACAAATCTTATCGTACAGCGCGGGACGCGCTTGCATGTATCCGAAGTTTCTGGAAAATTATCGATGCTTATATCCGCAGTCTGTTGTCGCCGAACCTTGTGTTATCTGATTTATTCGCCTGACGCGAATGGTGTAGAACTTTGTGGAAGGCACGCGGGTCTCAACGATTAGTCTGGAACATTCGACGATTCTGTATAAAAGCCGACGCGCTTGACGCGATGATCAGATTTTCGACGATCGCCGACTGTGTTCGCCGCTCTGGTTGTGCTTTAAGTGTAGCCTGTTTTGTGGGCACAGGTTCGCCCAATAAAAGCTAGTTTTGCCTTTCACAGTACTCTTACTGTGTTCTTTGACGTCACGACCACGTGACATCTGATGGAGGTGCTTTGCGTTCATGTACCGGGCGCCCTCACAAAGCCGTGACCCAAGCCCTCACTCGGAAGACACCAACGTCGCCAAGAACCAGCGAGGTAGCCGCAGGGTGCAAGGACTGCCCCCGGAGCACGGACTTTTGCCTGAGAAGACTAGGAAGATGGCCACCAAGTCCACCCCAATGGCAGCCCCAGCGTCACCCGTCGTGCTGCAGCATCCCGGGGAGCCTCCGACGCTCCGCGGTTCAACTTTCGAGGACCCGGAAAGCTGGCTTGAGACGTACGAGAGAGTCGCTACCTTTAACAGCTGGGCAAGCGACGACAAGCTGCGACATGTCTATTTCGCATTGGAGGACGCCGCCAGAACGTGGTTCGAGAATCGAGAAGCCACCTTGACGACGTGGGACCTGTTCCGAAGCGGATTCCTGCAAACATTTACAAGCGTCGTGCGAAAAGAGCGAGCCCAAGCTCTACTGGAGACCAGAACGCAGCTGCCGAATGAGACGATCGCGATCTTCACTGAGGAAATGAGCCGTCTGTTCCGCCACGCCGACCCAGAAATGTCCGAGGAGAAGAAAGTACGCCTAGTGATGCGTGGTGTAAAGGAGGAACTTTTCGTCGGAATGGTAAAAAGCCCACCGAAGACCGTCGACGAGTTTCTTCGTGAGGCGACAAGCATCGAGAAGACACTGGAATTGCGGAACCGGCAATTCGACCGACGCACCAAGCCGACAAGCTACGCCGGAATTCAATCACTGGCCACGGACGATCTGTGCGAGACCATCAGGGCCATTGTGCGCGAAGAACTGCGCAAGGTCTTGCCATCGTCGCAGCCTCAAGTGGCCTCGATCGCCGACATCGTGAAAGAAGAGGTGCACCGATCGCTTGGTGTTCCTGAGGTGCAACCACAAGTACCGCAGCCCCAGCCAGAAGCGATGACTTACGCCGCCGTCGCACGCCGTCAAGGTCCCCCTCCGCGACCGCGCCAGGGCCCTGCAACGCCGCAATTTCGTCGTCCACCGCCGCCGCCGCCAGCACGCCCACCCATCGCCCAGCGCAGCTACGCAAGGAAGACGGACATTTGGCGAGCCCCCGACCACCGCCCGCTCTGCTACCAGTGCGGCGAAGCCGGCCATGTGTACCGCCGATGCCCATACCGCGACCTGGGATTGCGAGGGTTCGCCGTCGACGCACCGCGCCCTCGGGAAGGTGAACGCCCTCGCGACATCGCCGACTACCTCGCCGCTACTCAGTGGAGCCCTCGGCGACCGTCCCGTTCACTGTCACCAGGCCGCTACCTGTCGCCACAGCGCCGACCATACACTGGCCCAGCCCGGGGTCGGTCCGTCAGCCCATATCCGGAAAACTAAAAGCAGCAACCGATGGAGGTGTGGTTGCTGTTCGTCTAACTGACGAAGATCCTCCGCCGCCGACGAAGACGCCAAGACTACCTCGACGACATAACAACGACGTCACACCGCCGTCCCGACGAAGTCTGGCAGGAAAGAACACGCCGACAAAAGACCACCTCACGACGCCACGTACCAACCACAGCTCAACTCGACGCAGCCGTGATCCGACGCCGAGGCCTTACTTGAACGCATAACAAAGAACCACCGACCTCGACGTGCTTCTCGACGGCCACGCAGTTACCACCTTAGTAGACACAGAAGCCGATTACTCCGTCATGAGTGGACGCATCGCAGCCCAATTGAAGAAAGTTAAGACTGCACGGGAAGGCCCGTTAATTCGGACCGCTGGAGGACACCTCATCACGCCGAGTGGAATCTGCACGGCAAGAATTAGCATTCATGACCGGACTTACCCTGCCAGCTTCGTTATCCTGCAACAGTGTTCACGAGACGTCTTTCTCGGCATGGACTTCCTGAACCAACACGGCGCAATCATCTACCTGAAGTCTAAGTCAATAACGCTGTCGGAAGATCAAGCGATACCGCCGGAGAGCCCTCGTAGTCACCACGCCTTGAGTGTGCTCGAAGATCAAGTGAGCATCCCGCCTCGCTCCAGCATTGTTATTTCGGTCGGCACCGAAACACCCGCTGACGTAGAAGGCGTCATCGAAGGCGACCAACGTTTACTGCTCGACGGTGAAATTTGCGTCGCAAGAGGGATCGCTCGACTGCACGGAGGAAACACGAAAGGGTTGCTGACAAACTTCAGCCAGGAGTTCAAGCACATCAACAAGGGCACGACAATCCCATACATCGAGGAAATTCAGGAAACCAGCGATGCCTTTGTCCTCTCGGATTCTGTTTCATCTACCCCGACGACCGTAGTTCCCGAGCCAGACTTCGACATACATCCAAGTCTCCCCGTGATTAAGCAGCAACAGCTCAGAAGTGTGCTTCGACGATACAAAGACTGCTTTTCGACGTCATCGAGGATTCGACAAACACCAGTCGCAAAGCATCGCATAATAACCGAAGAGTGCGCTCGACCACTACGCCAGAGCCCTTACCGAGTTTCGACGCGAGAACGCGAAGCTATAAGACAACAAGTCGACGAAATGTTGCGCGATGACATTATCCAGCCGTCGAATAGCCCGTGGGCGTCTCCAGTTGTTTTAGTGAAGAAAAAGGACGGAACCCTACGTTTCTGCGTCGATTATCGTCGACTGAACAAAATCACGAAGAAAGACGTATACCCCCTCCCACGGATAGACGACGCAATGGATCGGCTCTGCAATGCTAAATACTTCTCATCGATGGACCTCAAGTCCGGCTACTGGCAAATAGAAGTCGACGAAAGGGATCGCGAAAAGACCGCCTTCATCACGCCAGACGGCCTCTGTGCATTCAAGGTTATGCCATTTGGACTGTGCTCGGCGCCGGCAACGTTCCAGCGCGTGATGGACACGGTTTTAGCAGGATTGAAGTGGCAGACCTGTCTTGTTTACTTGGATGACGTCGTCGCCTTCGCCGGAAATTTCGACGATCACCTTAAGCGGCTTGCGACAGTGTTAGAGGCCATCAAGTCATCAGGGCTCACTCTGAAGCCGGAAAAGTGTCGCTTCGCTTACGATGAGCTTCTATTCCTAGGCCACGTCATCAGCAAATCTGGAGTACGCCCCGACCCGCAGAAGACAGCTGCCATCGCAATGTTCCCGCAGCCAATCAACAAGAAGGCAGTGCGCAGATTCCTTGGCATGTGTGCCTACTATAGGCGCTTTGTCAAGGACTTTTCACGCATCGCGGAGCCGCTAACACATCTAACCAAATGTGATGTCGAGTTCAAGTGGGAAACGCCGCAAGCCGACGCATTTCAAGAACTCAAACGACGCATGCAGTCGCCGCCGGTACTTGCACACTTCGACGAGGACGCCGATACTGAAATCCACACTGACGCCAGCAGCCTAGGCCTCGGTGCCGTCCTAGTCCAGAGGAAAGCCGGACTTGAACGGGTGATATCTTATGCTAGTCGGTCGCTGTCAAAAGCGGAAGGCAATTATTCTACGACTGAAAAGGAATGCCTCGCCATCATTTGGGCTACAGCAAAGTTCCGCCCGTACCTCTATGGGAGGCCATTCAAAGTCGTCAGCGATCATCACGCGTTTTGTTGGCTAGCTAACTTAAAAGACCCTTCAGGACGGCTGGCCCGGTGGAGCCTCAGACTACAAGAATATGACGTCACGGTAATATACAAGTCCGGAAGAAAACACTCCGACGCCGACTGTTTATCACGTGCCCCCATCGATCCCCCGCCGCAAGACGACGAGGACGACGACGCCTTCCTTGGAATAATAAGCGCGGAAGACTTCACTAAACAGCAGCGAGCAAACCCGGAGTTAAAAGGCCTCGTCGAGTACTTGGAAGGGAACACCGACGTTGTCCCTAGGGCATTTAAGCGCGGGTTGTCTTCGTTCACGCTACAAAACAACCTGCTCGTGAAGAAGAACTTCTCACGAGTCCGCGCCAGCTACCTTCTTGTTGTACCGTCAGCGCAGCGTCCAGAAGTACTGCACGCCCTAAACGACGACCCAGCCGCTGGGGACCTCGGATTCTCCCGGACGCTGTCGAGGATACAGGAAAGGTATTACTGGCCACGTTTCACCGCCGACGTCGCCCGTTACGTCAAGACATGCCGAGACTGTCAGCGGCGCAAGACACCACCGACAAGGCCAGCAGGATTACTACAGCCGATCGAACCTCCTCGTCGACCATTCCAGCAGATTGGAATGAATTTGTTGGGGCCGTTTCCGACGTCAACATCCGGGAATAAGTGCATCGTCGTGGCGACGGACAATCTCACCCGCTTTGCTGAAACTAAAGCTCTACTAAAAGGCAGCGCAGCCGAAGTGGCGAAATTTTTCGTCGAGAACATCCTGCTGCGACATGGTGCCCCAGAAATCCTCATCGCCGACAGAGGAACGGCTTTTACAGCAGAGCTCACCCAAGCCATTCTGCAGTACGGCCAGACAAGTCACAGGAGGACAACTGCCTACCATCCGCAGACGAATGGTCTCACGGAGCGCCTGAACAAGACCCTCGCCGATATGCTAGCAATGTACGTTGACGTCGAACACAAGACCTGGGATGCCGTCCTGCCGTACGTAACATTCGCTTACAACACGGCGGTGCAAGAAACAACACAGATCACGCCGTTTAAGCTGGTTTACGGCAGGAATCCGACGACGACGCTCGACGCCATGCTACCGCACGTCACTGACGAGGAAAATCTTGACGTCGCTAGCTATCTCCAGCGCGCCGAAGAAGCCCGGCAGCTCGCCCGCCTGCGGATCAAGAACCAGCAGAGGACCGACAGCCGACACTACAACCTCCGACGGCGCTTTGTCGAGTACCAGCCCGGTGACCGTGTTTGGGTTTGGACCCCTATACGCCGACGAGGACTGAGCGAGAAGCTCTTGCGTCGCTATTTTGGACCGTACAAGATCATCCGACGTATTGGCGCACTGGACTATGAGGTCGTGCCAGACGGCATTTTGCTGTCGCAGCGGCGCCACTCACGACCTGAAATTGTCCACGTTGTGCGACTCAAGCCGTACCACCAGCGTTGACGAACTTTGGGACTTCGCGTAACTGACCTTTGGACTTTATTTCTTTTCGTTGTTTTGTTACTTATGTTAAATAAGTGTCCTTTTGTGTTTCGCTCTCTTATATTTATAGCATCGGAACGATGCTAAAATATCGGGCGACCACGTTTCGCCGCCTAACAAATCTTATCGCACAGCGCGGGACGCGCTTGCATGTAACCGAAGTTTCTGGAAAGTTATCGATGCTTCTATCCGCAGTCTGTTGTCGCCGAACCTTGTGTTATCTGATTTATTCGCCTGACGCGAATGGTGTAGAACTTTGTGGAAGGCACGCGGGTCTCAACGATTAGTCTGTAACATTTGACGATTCTGTATAAAGCCGACGGGCTTGACCCGCTGATCAGATTTTTGACGATCGCCGACTGTGTTCGCCGCTCTCGTTGTGCTTTAAGTGTAGCCTGTTTTGTGGGCACAGGTTCGCCCAATAAAAGCTAGTTTTGCCTTTCACAGTATTCTTACTGTGTTCTTTGACGTCACGACCATGTGACAATATTAAAGACAAAGTAAATTAATGAGAACGCCTGGCGCACTGCGCCGTGCTCACGCCGCAGTGCGCCACCCAAGCAATGGATTGCGCTGACCTCCAAGAGACCATCAGGGCCATTGTGCGCGAAGAACTGCGCAAGCTGTTTCCTTCGTCGCAACATCAGGTGTACTCAATAACTGACATCGTCAAGGACAAACTTCGACGATCACTGGACGTTACGGAAGTGCAGCTCGAATCAGCGCTTCCCGTGCCGGAAGCCATGACCTACGCCCCAGTCACCCGTCGTCAAGGTCCCCCTCCGCAACCGAGCCAGGGCCCTGTAACGCCGCAATTCCGTCGTCCACCGCCACCGCCGCCAGGACGCCCACCCGTCGCCCAGCACAGCCACCCGAGGAAGACGGACATTTGTCGCGCCCTACCCACCGCCCGCTCTGCTATCACTGCAGGGATGCTCGACATGTCTACCACCGGTACTCATACCGTGAAATGGGACTACGATGGTTCGCCGTCAACGCTCCATGACCGCAGCAAGGGGCGCTATAACATAAAACTATTCCAAACTTTTCTATTCCAATTCTGCAATCAGCCAACCGCGATTGGTCAAAAACTTTTTGGACCACCCCCACTTCACCTGTCTGTCACGCGACGTCACGAAAACCGCGGTAGGTCCCCAGCTGATATGACGTGTACACACTGATTAAGCATAAATTGCCCGAGCAAACCAAAAATAGTTATTTCTGATTCGACGCCTTTTTGTCATTAGCCCTCAGCTATTGGTCAAAAGTTTTCGGGCTGCACCCACTTCACCTGCCTCTCACGTGACGTCACAAAACCGCAAAAAGTTACCGCGTCAAAAGGATGCGTACGCGTTAAAGATGCATTAATATGCTGAACAAAACTGAATTTTCTTCTGAATAGCCGCAGCCTGCCCCGTTCCGAAAGGAATAAAAGACGGCTGCCGCCGATCGCTCCGGCACTGGCTACTCGCCCCTGCCGGAGAGCATGGGTTGTTTTGCATGTAACAAAACTTTTTGCGTGGGCGTGTAACGCTTTCGAGAACTTTCGGCACGTTTACGACCTTGTTCTGCCAACTCTTCTTCGCTGTGCATTCGTTTTAGCGTCATATTTAAGCTTCCGTTGCATGCCACCGCAAGGTAAGAGAAAGCGGACCAATCGCAGACGCCGGCACCCAGTCTTCTTCCGGTCATCGATGTTCAGTGCAGTGGCTCGGCCCCATCGAATCCCTCTCCACTTGAACATGCTACTCGCCTCTTGTGAGCCAATTAGATAAGACAAGCCGCTCAGTGCAGAAAATGATATTCGTTTTTCAAGCAAATAAAAGTGACCTCCTACGAACGAGGGGAGCATTTGATTGGCTTGTTCAGACAACCGCCCGATGCTTGCGTCAGCAGGTATGCAAATTTGATGCCAGGAGATTGGAATAAAAAGATATTGAAATAGTTTTACGCTATGCACCCAAGGCAAACGCCCTCGTGATATCGCCGACTTCCTCAGAGCGACGGCGACGGCTCCTCGCTCCGACCAGTACGTCTCGCCCGCTATTTTTCGCGGCATGCTTCCCCAAGCATGGCAACACGCCGACATCACACTGATGCCCAAACCGGGCAAGCCTGTTAAGGTTGAAAACTTACGACCCATCTTCATAACATCCTGTATTGGTAAGCTCATGGAGCATGTACTCTTTCGGCGTCTGCAGCCCTTCGTCGAAGAAAAATCATTCTTTTCTAACTCTCAATTTGGATATCGAGCTCATCTGCCTGCCAGAGCTGTGCTTTTACAATTACGCGAGGAGGTCATAGGACCTCCGTCGTGCGCCCAAACGAGAGAACTCATCGCCTTAGACCTAAAAGGGGCATTCGATAATGTTGAACGTGACCTCATCCTTCGCAATGTTGCACATTCGCACTGTGGAATTCGTATGTACAACTATATCCGCGCATTTCTTCGCGATCGCACAGCCACCGTAGGAATCGGATCGCATTGATCCGGTAAGATTCGCCGTGTAGGACGTGAGACACCCCAGGGCTGAGTTCTTTCCCCTACTCTATTCAATATCGCTCTCGCAGGGCTCCCCCGGCTACTCGGCCAGATCCCTGATGTCGCCCACGCTATTTATGCAGACGACATTACTACGTGGTCGACACGGGGTTCCGATGGAGCCATCGAGGACCAACTGCAGCAAGCAGTCGACACAGTTTCCGAGTACGCGAGATAATGCGGCTTAAGATGGGCTCTGGAAAAGTCGGAGCTCATAATCATTCGCCCCCGCAGCCGTTCCTCTACTCCCCCTATCACTGTGCACGTCGATGGCATACCCATACCACAGGTTAATCGTGCTCGCACCCTCGGCCTACACATGCAACCGGATGGCAGGTCTAACTATACTGTTGCCCTTCTATCCAGACAGATTGAGCAAATTCTGGCCATGATCCTGAGGGTCTCCAACAGGCGCTCGGGCCTTTGAGAAGAGGACCTGCTGCGCTTGGTGGAGGCATACGTGATCAGCCGGCTTACATACCATCTGCCATTTCAGCGGTTGACCCAAGCGCAACAACTTCGCATAGACACAATGATTCGCAAAGCGACAAAGCTGGCCCATGACCTCCCGAATTATACTTCCACACGCCGTCTCCTTTACTTAGGGACACATAACACAATAGGCGAGCTGCTAGAGGCACATTGGGTCAACCATTCCCAGCGCCTCCTACTCACTCCTACTGGCCGCCATCTTCTCACACGGCTAGGATACTCTGTCCCACCACTTGAGTCTGAAACCCGTCCAACGATCTTGTCAGCGATACGCCAAGCACTAAGTATTATTCCATTGCCACGTAATATGCACCCCGAGCACGACAAAGGATGGCGCAAAGCCCGTGTATGATACTTTGGCCGCATATTTGCAAACATCCCGGAAACACATATTTTATACACATACACATCACGCACTCAAGAGGGCTATACCTCGGTAGTTTTGGATGGCACCGAATCCCTGAGAGACTCTGCTGCAATGTGAGGAAAAAAATGCCGATTACGGAGAAATTCTCGGTGTTGCTCTTGCAATTCGATACGCCATGCGTGTTCCTGAGGAAGCGTATATATTGATGGACTCGCAGCAGGCATGCCGGGTGTTCCTATCAGGGCATGGTATCCCGAGAGCGGCGCACCAAATTCTCAAACAGATGCCGCAAAATGCACCAACCACACCTCCCCGCATCCGCTTACTCTGCACCCCTGGTCATACCTCGCTGCCGGGTAACGAACGCGCACATGCGGTTGCCCGAGAAATTTCCCTCCCGGCGGCTCGGCATGGTGAGGCGACTAGATCAGAGTAAGGGGATCCCTTTCTCCGTTACAAAGACATACTCCGTCATTATACACGCATTCGTCGCACCCACGCCGAACCACAGCCGTCCTTCTCGCGAGAAGAAGCAGTGGCATTACGCCAGTTACAAACCACAACTTTTCCAAATCTCTCTCTCTCAATAAATTCTACCCACAATGTTATGCAGATCGTTGCCCTGGCTGTGGCAGCTCGCCCACAATCTTCCACGTCACGATTGAGTGCACTGCACACCTCTTTCCTCCCTTGCCAACTCTCCTTTACCCCTTACGCAACAAAGAGCTGTGGGACGATGCCCTCCATGACGGACCTTCCGAGGTCCTCCGAGCAGAGATACAACGGGCCCGAAACATCGCCGGAATAATCTTCGGGGCCCTGCACTGAGGGTTCCTCCCACACTGCTCTCGCCGTTCAAATCTTAATAATAAAGATGTTTTACTCTTTCTCGCACGAGCTTCCCTTCGCCGTCGACCACGCTCCTGAGCACAGCCCTTCTCAGTGCTCGCACGACAACCGGCATAGTTTGGTGAGCCGTTCCACCTCACCGAGGCCCATACCCTATGTATGACGATCCGTCAACTATTCCCAGCTTCCGCCTCGAACCTTCGTACGGCCGCAGCTGCAGCATCAACCTGCTTCTTAAGGAAGCAAGACGAATCCTGCGGCCCCATGTACCTGGATTACAACCTCGTCCAGGGTGCGTGTCGCCTCCCGCCTTGCGCAGGACGAGCGGCCTGCACGCACGCACCAAACGACCTCCGTCAGCCGCCACGACGCCCTCTAAAACAGCGGAGGATTACCGCTGCGCCGCGTGGTCGTGCCCGCCCATGCCATTGAGTGCGACAGCATCCGCGCCCGCCCCATCTGACCAGGAGGCACCATTCCGCGCATTACGCTTCGCGGTGCCGAGTGCGTCTGACGGCGACCACCCACCTCGCCACCTCGCCCACGCCAGTGAGTGCGACAGCGCTTGTGCCAGCCCCATCTCCGACATGCTAGCAAAGTACGTCGACGTCGAACACAGGACCTGTGATACCGTCCTGCCGTACGTAAACTTCGCTTACAACACGGCGGTACATGAAAGAACACAGATCACCCCGTTCAAGCTGGCTTACGGCAGGAACCCGATGACGATTCTCGACGCCATGCTGCCACACGTCACCGACGAAGATAATCACGACGTGGCCACCTATGTCCAGAGTGCCGAAGAAGCTAAACAGCTCGCCCACCTAGGGATCAAGAACCAGCAGCGTACCGACAGCCGACACTACAAACTCCGACGACGCTACGCCGAGTACCAGCCCGGTGACCATGTTTGGGTTTGGACCCCGATACACAGATGAGGACTGAGTGAAAAACTATTGCGAAGACATTTCGGACTCTGCAAGATCATCCGACGTATTTGGGAACTGGACTATGAGGTCATGCCAGACGGCATTTCGCATTCACAGCGGCGCCGCGCACGATCTGAAGTGGTCCACGTGATGCGTCTTAAGCCCTTTTACGCACGCTGACGAACTTCCTTATTTTGTTGTTTCTTTGCTCCGGGTGTTCTTGTTTATTACTTTCGTTTGTTTGCAGCATCGGGTCGATGCTTTTTTAAAAGGGGGTATTGACACGTCTACTTCTTTATCTTTCACGCTCGACGACGTTTCACGGCCTAACAAATTTTATCGCACAGCGCAGGACGCGCCTGCATGTTTCGGAAGTTTCTCGAATGTTATTGATGGTTCTATCCGCTGTCTCTTGTCACTGAACCTTGTGTAATCTGATTGTATATCTGTCCGACGCGGATAATGTAGAACTTTCTGGAAGGCACGTGGTTCCCAGCGATCACTTCGAAAGATTTTTTATCCGCCGTGGTTGCTTAGTGGATATGGTGTTCGGCTGCTAAGCACGAGGCCGCGGGATTGAATCCCGGCCACGGCGGCGGCATTTTGATGGGGGCGAAATGCGAAAACACCCGCGTACTTAGATTTCGATGCACGTTAAAGAACCCCAGGTGGTCCAAATTTCCGGAGTCCCCCACTACGGCGGCCTCGTAATCAGAAAGTGGTTTTGGCACGTAAAACCCCATAATGTATCTACTTCGGAAGATTCGACGACTGATGTATAAAAGCCGACGCGCTTGACCCGCTGATCAGATTTTCACGATCGTCGACTGTGTTCGCCGCTATCGCCATTCTGTAAGTGTAGCCTGTTTTTGTGGGCACAGGTTCGCCCGATAAATGTTCATTTCGTCTTCCACAGTATTGATACTGTGTCCTTTACACGTCACTAGCGCGTGACAATATACATATATATATATATATATATATATATATATATATATATATATATATATATATATATATATATATATATATATATCATTATGCGTCAGGAAACCGAAGACCGGTGAACGTGCTTGCGGTCCCGAGCGGGAAAAGAGAAAGGACGACGCTGAGTTGATCAACCACCTGGGCACTCTTGCGCTCACCTTCGCAACCTAAAGTAAACGTTCGCTGGTCTTCATGTTCCTCACGCGTAACACACACAAACAAATATATATATATATATATATATATATATATATATATATATATATATATATATATATATATATATATATATATATATTGTGAGACAACGTTTAGGCTGTCAGACATGTTTTGTGCTCTAGAGGGAAAGCGCCACTAGACATGCCCCAAACAGTGATGATGAGTGTATATGTGAAGCAGAAGCGTGTGAGCAATGCTCGCACTGATTTCCCCGCGCACTGCAGGCGGCCAGTCAGGCCGCTACTTAGAAAGGAAGGAAACGCCGAACGAATTGTTTCAGGCGCTAATCGTGAACGATCTCCGAAACACGGTAACGACGGTCGGAAGGAACTTCAACGGGAGCAAGACTATAGTTCACTGAGTATGCGTGTTCAGTAATAATGTAGGGTCCAAGAAAACGTGATTCAAGCTTCTCACACAATGCGGGTGTACAAATGGGCGTCTAAAGGAGCACTTCTTCTCGAGGACGAATCAAGACGTCTCGAGAAGTGATGTCGAAACGTTGCTTGCGATCTAGTTGACTGGCTTCTGTGTTGACGCGAGCACGTTGGCGACATTCAAGTCTCGAGACGAACCGTTCGGGTGGCACTATAGAGGCAACCTGGGGGTAAGATGGCGTACGTATGGCGAGCGGGCTCGCCACTTGCGGGCACGCAGCGGCAGCTATTTCTTCTCTCACGATATGACGTAGGCCGCCAACAGAAGGCGTCACATTGACTTCAGGAGGTGTTGACGAAATTTGTAAGATGTTACGATTGACCTGCAAGGGTACTGACCTGCAAAGCTTTCACAGCCCGCTGCAATTGTTTCTATCGTCCTGCGGGGGTAGTGAGCTTCGAATTCTTCCCGGCCCGCTGCGACGAGTCGTTTCGGATGCCCAACAATGCGCTCCTGCGGCGAACTGGCGACGCCATCAAAGTTAACCGACCATGCACCTCCTTCGTAGAACTGGAGACCACCGCAAAGTTAATCAACCATGCCACTCCTTCGGAGATTCGGCGGCGCCAGCAAGGCTAACCAAGTTCGGCGGACCGAGTATTGTTACTGGATTCACTGTCGTCTTCACGGTCTACTTGGAGCAAGAGGACTCCTGGAAAATGGGGTTTTGCGGTGCGTTTTCGCGGGCCCCAGAATTCGTCACAATGTGCTTACACTCGCGGTGGCTACCTGAGAAGTCAGCTCCGGAATCAAGAGACACCCGCTGGGGTCAAGCGTGACAACCCATGCGTACGAGCACCCGCTCACCTAAGAGTGTTCAGTGAGACCAAATTTGGGGGTGTGCTGCGTGCCGTGTGCTTCGGGCTTGGTGCTTCGTCTTTCGGGCTTGGTTTGGGAGTCATGCGATACTGTTGAAATATATCTCCTGTTGTAATGTAAATACTATAATTAAATCCGGTACCCCTAGTTCTCGATGAGAGCAAGTCCTTCCCTACAACCACGTCCTAAGCTGGGTGAGTTGGACGACAGCATGAGCCAGCTAACACTTATTTCATGCCCGACTACAACCTGTACAACTGGTAGCCAGCGATGTGAAGTCCCTCCCTTCAACTACGTCTAAAATATTACAACTGGATGGTAGTGGTGAGATTGGCCTACAAATCGTAGACAGCAATGAGATCTCATGGACTTTGGGGCATGGTGACCGACCGGTATCCCGATCAAGTTGGAGGCGACTTGGGATTTACCACCTCTTACAACTGACTGGATACGGCGGGGAAGTACTGGTGATATGGTGCTGCTTGAGTGGGTAAGCGTTTGGTTTTGGCTGTAAGGTTTACCAGGCTTTAATTTCTCTGGGGTTGTAGATTTGAATCGCTGGGGATCTTTTACTTGTATTCTGATTTGCGTGGGTATGGCAGCATGTATTGTGGGACAGCAGAGCCAAAGCTTAAAGTAGCGACCATGGTCCTATCTTGTTTGATGATAGCTGACCTGTTGTGGTTGTGTAAAAAGGTTGAGGTAGACGTAGAGGAGGACTTGACGGAATCAGAAATTCGTATAACCTTTCTCCAAACTGACAATGATTTGAAACTCATCGAACAACTAGGTAAACGAATTCTAAGTAAAAACACGGGAACAGGGAGCAATTAGGCAAGAACAGGAAGGAAGGAGGCAAAAACAGCAAGAAGCTAGGCAGAAACTGAAAAGAATTTCGCAAGAAGAATCCTAACAGAAATAATGAGGCAGTACGTTGCTGCATTGAACAAAGAGACGCAAGGTTTGGAGCAGTCAATTGAACGAAGTCAACAGCGGCTTGAGAAATCTGTACGCTGGACGCAGCGAATGTGGGAGGAAGTCGATAGTAGATTGTGGTCGAAAGGCAAGAGAAGTAGTAGTACTTGCGAGATTAGCCGCACATAATAGGTGCACTCGAAGTGCTAGCAGCTAACGATGCCTTAGTGGCAACAGAGGCCGTTAAAGGCCGTAGTGAGAGTGACGAGGTGATGTGCCAACAGAGAACTGTAGAGACAGCTAGGCCAGCTGTGAATGAATTGGCACAGTCACCACGCGTTTGTGTCGCTTGTAATGTTAACGAGGTCGTTAGCGAAGTACAGAGTACTGCTGACCCGACAGACGCGAGCACCCATGTCGAGTCAGATCTGCGGGCCGAAGAGAAGTGCCAGCTGGACGATGCTGTTGAGGCCAGTTCACAGGATGGCGAGCTGCGTAGCTCAAGGGAAGGCAACTGCGTTGTTCAGGGATCGGTGCAGCTGTCCGGCAGTACAGGTAGCCAAGAGAGAATGATTTAGTCAGGAATCATCCGGGCTCTGCGGGTGAGACAGCGATCGATACCGACGAGCTGTGTGCCGATGCACAACGTGAGCTGGGCAATGCAGCGGAGGGCAGTTCGCAAGAGTGCGAGTTGTTTAGCTCCAGTAAAGGCTGCTGCATTGTTGCAGAGTGGATTGAGGTGTCCGCCAGTCGAGGCAAAGAAAAAGTTGGTTTAAATGAAAATCACTGAGATTGTGCGGATAGGAGAGCGATCCGGGCCGACGAGATGTGCACCGGCCAGCTTGAGGCGCGAGAAGGCGGCATGAACGAGAGTTCGCACAAAAAGCGCCGTACAAGGAAGCGCGGTAATCACCGGAATGCGGTAAATAAGGTAGCGCAGCCAAAGACGGCGGTATACGAAAAAAGCATGGGCTCGAAGAAAAGAAAGGTGCGGTCGTCGTTCACGACGCTGGCGCATCAAGCACGCTCGAGCCACCGGTTAAAAAGAGACCGAGAAGCATGTTCTGCGCGGACAAAGAGCACGGGGGCAGTTATGTTGCTCCTCGTTCCGTCGTTCTTTTCGGAGTGCAGCATGTTTTGCGATTGAGTGCAAGGTGGCAAGACGATACGAGGTGGTATGGAGTCGCGACGCGGTCAGGGGAGTTCATGATGCGAGCATAGCACCAGGACGCAAATTGGCAAGAGACTCCAACGTCTTGAAGGAGCTGATTGGGTGTCGGACATTTTGTTGTACCTGGGTAGCCAGAATAGCTTTCGAACCGCGACCACTTCGAGTACGGCTCAAAAGTATGAGTCTGTCGTAAGCGTTTGGAACGGGAGACCAAGCCAGCTTCCGTAGAAATGAAACATGTCGTTTTTTTTAATTTTTGGTTATATGAAAATGTTCGTGATTTAAGACTAAAGTTTTCTTTAAAATGTAAGGTATGAGCCCTTGTTATGTTTTGTTTGAGAAGCTCCTAGATTTAATAGATGCGTTTTATGTAAAGATTTAGTTCCGCGAGGTGTTAATTAATGAGTATATTGGCTTTTTTGTGAGTAAATTGAAGCGTCAAGGATATTGGTGACAGGTCTGTGGTAACGCGCGTGAGTATTAGTTAACCTTCTTTTTTTAGAAGCATTTTCGAGGTTTCTAAAGCTAAACACGTAGGTGCTCAGTAAGGACATAGCTGGCACTGAGATGCGTTCCTAGTTCCATTAGCGCGTGTCTTGTGGGGACGCAAGGAAGCCGAATGTTTATGACTGGGTCGCTCGTGTGTGTTATGGGCGGCCGCGTTCTCACTTCTCTAGTAAGCGTGCGTGAAACTAGTTATTATAATACGCATTTTAGGGGTTCTTCGAAGTGCGTAAGTTGCGCAAGTTTAGTTGTTCGTTTAAGGTACGTGTCCTGTATATACTAGAGGAAGAAACGCGAGTAAGCGTGATGAAATGTTTGCGTAGGACGCAAGTACGCGTTCTGAATAGGGACCACAAGGCTAGCGCAATTGTGATTACGTACCTGTGGAGTCGACTAGTGTGTTCAGTGGCACCAGTACGTGCGCTAAGTAGGCTACTGCGATAGGGTAAGAACAGGCTGTTCGTGAGGTTAGGATGCTTAAGTTATGTTCGGGTATTGGTGGTTGAGAGCCTTCGGTTTTGTTCTGCGTAATACTTTGCTCTTGGGCAGCATGACTGTAAGGTTGGGTTAAACGCAAAAATTTACGGTCGAAATTTCGGGTTCCCAGTTGAGCGGCTTACATTGAAATTTTTATAGGAAGCATAGTGGGTTAACAGCTGATTCCTGGCGTTTGTACGCTGAGTGGTGTTGTATTGCCGCGATCGACTCTTCTGCGCCGGTTGTTGTGAGATGGTTTAGGGCACTCCAAGTGCGCAGGGATTGCATCGATAAAATCCATATTCTTGCTCGCCAACCATTCACTTCCTGCCCAGCGGTTATCAGCACTGGCCTGTCGAAATTTTCCGGACCCTGGAGGAGCTGTTACGATCGGCCTACATGGGTACTAACCTGCAAACCTTTCACAGCCCGCTGCAGTTGTTTCGATCTTCCTGCCGGGTAGCAACCTTCGAACCCTTCCCGGCCCGCGGCGACGAGTCGTTTTGGAGAGGCGACAATGCACTCCGTCGGAGAACTGGCGACGCCAGCAAAGTTAATCGGCCGTGCAACTCCTTCGGAGAACTGGAGACCACCGCAAAGTTAACCAACCATGCGCCTCCTTCGGAAATTCGGCGACACCAGCAAGGCTAACCAAGTTCGGCGTACCGAGTATTGTTACTAGATTCGCTGTCGCCTTCACGGTCTACTTGGAGCAAGAGGACTCCTGGAAAAGAGGTGTTTGCGGTGCGTTTTCGCGGGCCCCAGAATTCGTCACAGTCTGCTGACAGTCGCGGCGGCTACCTGAGAAGTCGGCTCTGGAATCAAGAGGCGCCCGCTTTGGTCAAGCGTGACAACCCATGTGTACGATGACCTGCTCACCTCAGTGTGTTCAGTGAGACCAAAGTGCGGTGTGCTGCGTGCTGTTTGCTTTGGGCTTCGGGCTTGGTGGTTCGTCTTTCTGGCTCAGTTTGGGAGTCATGCTAGACTGTTGAAACAGATCTTCCGTCGTAATATATATACTGTAAATAAATCCCGTACTCCTAGTTCTCGATGAGAGCAAGTTCCTTCATACAACCACGTCCCAAGCGTGGGTGAGTTGGACGACAGCATGGGCCAGCTACCACTTATTTCATGCCCGACTACAACCCGTACAACTGGTAGCCAGCGATGGGGAGTCCCTTCCATCAACTACGTCTAAACCTTACAACTCGTTGCCAGCGGTGGGATTGTCCTCCAAACCCTAAAGCGTGCAGTTCCTCTCGGATGATAGAGCGGTTCAATGCACGTATCTCGCCATCGTCCGGCACCTTCAAGTGAGGTTTCTCAGGTTGTACGCTAATCACATGAAGTTTGTGAAGGCGCTGACACGTCCTGATGATGTCTGCGGCGGTTGTTTGCTTCTGCATTACAAGAGCCTTGAATAACACAGCCCCAATACCCTTGAGTAGGTGGCATATACGGTTACCTTCCGCCATTGAGGTGTCTTCTCGGCGGCATAGGGCGAGGACGTCCTCTATGTACAAAGTTTTGAGCTCCCCGGTCTGTTGAACCCGCTCAGCAAGCTTCTTCTTGGCGATATTTGAGCTGACAGAAGAGTGAGTTCGCGAAAATATGACGTAGGTGGTCTTTAAACGTGGTCGCGTTTACGAAATCGAGCCCATGGTTGTAAACCAAGATTTTGCGACGCCTGTTAGATAAAATACAACGTGTGCAAGTTTTGCAGATTCGTCCCACTGTTAAATGAACTCAGGTGCTCGTACTACTCCAACCAGTCTTCAACGTCGTCCCCACAAAGTCCAGTAAACACTAATGGATCCTTCGGAGGGATGGTGACCGTCCAAAAAGGGGCTCCTGTCGGAACAGGCGAGTGGATGTCGCAGTATTGTGCTGCTCGTCTTGTAGAAGGGTCGAGTGCAGTTGGTAGAGGAGGCGTACCGAGTGGAGCTCCAGGGATGTACTGTAGGTAAGCTGGTGGGGCACCGGGAGCCAGAGGACTGAGGAACCGGACAGCACACTTCACCACTTGTGAGACAACGTTTAGGCCGTCAGCCTCTTCTTTATTCTCTAGAGCGAGAGCCCCATGACACAGGCCCAAAACTGTCATAATGCGTATGTAGAGATCACAAGATGAAACTTCATAATAATGCTCACAATATATACATATATATCTGGACAAGCCGCCATTGGAATCTGAACCTGGCTGCGTTTAACGCTAGACCGTTATCTCGTGAGGCGAGTCTAGCAGTGCTTTTCGAGGAATTAAAGGGCAGTAAATGGGATGTTATAGGGCTCAGGGAAGTTAAGAGAACAAAAGAAACATATACAGTGCTAAAAAGCGGGCATGTCCTGTGCTACCGGGGCTTATAGGAGAGAAGAGAACTAGGAGTCGGATTCCTGATTAATAAGGATATAGCTGGTAACATACAGGAATTCTATAGCATTAATGACAGTGTGGCAGGTCTGGTTGTGAAACTTAATAAGACGTACAAATTGAAGCTCGTACAGGTCTACGCGCCTACATTCAGTCATCATGACCAAAAAGTCGAAAGCTTCTATGAAGACGTGGAATCGGCGATGGGTAAAGTAAAAAAAAAATACACTATACTGATGGGCGACTTAAATTCTAGAGTAGGCAAGAAGCAGGCTGGAGGCAAGTCAGTGGGGGATTATGGCATAGGCTCTAGGAATAGCAGGGGAGAGTTATTAGTAGAGTTTGCAGAACAGCATAATATGCTGATAATAAATACCTTCTTCCGCAAGCGGGATAGCTGAAAGTGGACGAGGAGGAGCCCGAATGGCGAGACTAGAAATGAAATAGGCTTGATACTCTGCGCTAACCCTGGTGTCATACAAGATGTGGACGTGCTCAGCAAGGTGCGCTGCAGTGACCATAGGATGGTAAGAACTCGAATTAGCCTAGACTTGAGGAAGGAACGGAAGAAACTGGTACATAAGAAGCCGATCAATGAGTTGGCGGTAAGGGGGAAAATGGAGGAATTCCGGATCAAGCTACAGAACAGGTATTCGGATTTAACTCAGGAAGATGACCTTAGCGTCGAGGATATTGACACAAAGATGTGAGGCTCCCGCACCGCAGGACGGCGCGCGCAAAGGTCGGCGCGACGAAAGACGATGAAGTCCGTAAGCTGCACGCTCTTCTTCTGGCCCGGCAATAAAGAGAAACATCTGTTTTGTAAGAGCCCGTCTTCAATCTACGTCACATTTTTCTGGTGGAGGTGCGGGGCGCATGCTGCCGCTCCCAGATCGAACGTCGCCTACAAGCCCTGTACGAAGTCCGGTCGAGATGACTCCTGTTCACGTTCGGACAAGCCGTCGACTTCAAGGACTGCCCCCTGAGTACGAGCTTCTACCGAATACAGTCAAAAGGGTGAGTACATCGGTTCCGTCTTCGTCCTCAACGGCACCGACCGAGGTCGTCCTTAACCAGCCGGAAATCCCAACATCCTTCCACGGGGACACCTTGGAGGATGTTGAGGACTGATTCAATCACTTTGAGCATGTCGCAGAATTCAACGGCTAGACTCCAGAGCGCAAGCTACGCAACGCCTCCTTTGCCCTCGAGGATTATGCGCGGACATTGTTTGAGAACCATGAGGCGGCCTTATCGACATGGGAGGAATTCCGACGGCAGCTAATCAGCACATACGCCAGCCTCGATCGCAAGGAGCGAGCTGAATCTGCAATACAGCGGCCGAACGAAAGCGTCGCAATGTTCGTCGAAGATATGTGCCGACGCTTCCGACGCGCGGATCCATCCATGCCAGAAGAAAAAAAGGTCAGGAACTTAATGCGCGGTGTCAAGCAAGAGTTATTCGGTGGCCTAATACGCAACCAACCAAAGACCGTTGCAGAGTTTCTTGCGGAAGCCATATCAATGTAAAAGGCAATGCAGCAACGAACAAGGCAGTACAACTGCGACGTGTCCACCCTATCGCGTGACCCTCTCGCTATACCGTTTGACAATACCGATGCTTTGCGGGAGCTCATTAGGCTTGTTCTTCGAGAAGAGCTCCAAAAGCTTCAGGTGGTTCCGGTATCGGTACCGCGACTCGCAGTGGCTGAGGTCGTCCGGGAGGAAATCAGGCAGGCAGTCCAAATCCCAGAGCGAAGCGAGACACCACAGCACAAGGTACGGCAGCCACAGCCTCGCATGTCGTATGCGAAAGCTGCGCGAAGTTTGTTGTCTCCGACTTTTCACGATGAGCGCGACGCCCCGGACTTTCACGGTGTGCGCGCCGTTGAACAAGCAACTAGCGACTTCAGGACTCGCCACACACCATTCATGGCTGGAACACGACCACCCTGCAAGAGCGACATATGGCGCACCGCAGACCGGAGGCCCTTGTATTTTCATTGCGGTGAAGCAGATCACCTCTACAGGGCGTGTCCTTACCGCCGGGCTGGGCTCCGTGGATTTTCACTGAATGCGCCGTGCCCGCGCAATGATGAACGCCCCCTGGAGATTGAAGCCTACATCGCAGACGCCAGGACCTCGTTTGCCCCAGGATTCCGTGAACCCCGGTCACCGCCACCCGCCCGAAACAGATCTTCCAGCCCCTTTTCACGCCGAGAGCAGCGAGGCATCGCTCACCCAGCCCAGCCTCCCGGGAAAACTGAGTCCAGCGACCTGCGGAGGTGAGGTCGCTGACATTGCGAACGCTGAAGATCCTCCACTACGACGACCGCGATATGACGTAATTGAGACGCAGAGAAGGCAGTGTAGTTCAGTGTCAGTATCTTGCGATGTACGAGTTACCATAGATAACCACGAAGTCAGGGCGTTAATCGACACGGGTGTGGACACACGTCTGTTATGAGCCAGAATCTCGCGCGTATACTGAACAAAGTTTTGATGCAACGGACCGGAACTCAGATTCGTACTGCAGGAAGGCATCTCCTAACTCCAATGGGCCGGTGCACGGCAGGAGTCAACATTCGGGGCTTCACGTGCATCGGCGACTTCGTCATTCTTCCTGAATGTTCAAAGGACTTTATACTCGGCATCGATTTCCTTCAGGCGAACAGTGCCATCATCGACCTGCAAGAGTCTAGAGTCAGCTTCGCTACTACGCAAGCCACAGCGAACAGTAATGACAACGACCGTGACGTCGCGCTTCACGTAGCTGACGATCACGTCACGTTGCCACCCAAGAGCAGCGTGCTTACCCTTGTCCAATGCGACATGAAGGACGACGCCGAAGGAATTGCTGAGGCAAACATGCACCTGCTTTTTGAGCGCCACATATGTATAGCCAGAGGGCTTCTTCAGGTGCGAAACAAATGTTCAGTCGTTTTGCTAACAAACTTTAGCAACGAGTATCGGCATGTACCGCGAGGAACGACAATCGCATTTCTTCGCGAAATCACTGATGTTACGGACATTGCCACGTTGGAAACCGCATCGTCTCAGTAATCTGAGTTACCCAGCCTAAAAGAACGGATTCACGTTAACGCCGCTCTGCCAGACCATCAAAAAGACCGTCTACTGAGTCTCGGGAATGAATTAGCGGACTGTTTTTAGAGGGAAGGTGAAACACTTTTCGAAAAAAAATGAGTTCTCTGCGGCATTCTACAGTTTTGAGTCCCTTGAACACAAATATCTGGTTCAAAAAGGGCGGAAACAAACGCAAGCGGCTGTTTTTTCATGAAAGCGCGCCCCAGCGCCTCAGGGTATCGCGCGAACGCCGCTGTGGCCCGTGATTGGTCGGGGCCGCTGTCACGTCATTCGCGGCAGTCACCGGTCGGCGCCGCCGTTCCAGAGCGTAGCACGCTGTTCTGTTCTGGCTTCATAGCTGAGTGCTGAGTTGCAAGCATTATGGAACGTTCTCGCTGTCTCGGACATCTTGTATTTTCGCCGTACATGTTCGAACCGACAGCCGATACGGAAAACGATGGCGGCAACGGCGGCAACGACGATGTTGAGTGTGCCAACAGCGAGAGCGATGTGTGACCTTCTCGCGCGTTGGAAATCTTAGCTGGTACGTATGTTTTCTTTTTAATGTAGCTGCACGTTCCAATGACGGGAGAAAAAATGCGCTAAAGTGTCACTGGGAACTTGCTGCTGGAAAAATGCCGAAGCACTAACTTCTCATTAGATTGTAAACATGGGTGCAACTCCGCAATGTCAAGCACCTTGCCGCTGCTTGTCTAAAGTCCCATGGTTTTTTTAGTGTTGATACACGATCGCGAACATAAGTACCGCGTTTCAAAGCGCGCACATGCAGTGCTGCGAGGTACAGTCATGGAAGTTGCTTATCATACACATCCAGAGATGGCCAGAGGTATTATATGTGCAATATTCATACTATGGTTCGACGACTTTGCGATTGTGGCTCGATCAAGAATCGGTATGCTTGCTCCATGCTTGTGTTGACATAAAGATATTAGGCAGTTTTAGCACCGCCTTGTGGTAAACACGATAACTGCAACCGTACGTCGAACGTCACTAGGCAAGCCTGCACTACATTTCATACCTCAGGTGCAACGCTGTGGAAGCTGCGCACGAAGTCCGGTCACCAAAATTTAGGACTTGCTTCGCGTCTATGCTTCGCGGCTTGACAGCGGCGTTTGCTCGCGCGAGCATGCACGTGAAGCTGCCGCGACGGGCTGCAATTAAAAAATGCCGAAAAGAAAATTGATTTAAAAGAACGTGTTAGCAGCCGTATAAGTACACGGTTTGTTTCTATGGGTAAATTCTCTTTTTTTTCATTCAGAACTGAGCTTATATGGAAAATTTTCTCAAAAATCGGGTCAAGAAACACCGAAATTTTTCTAAGTGCGAACGCAGCCACTGCAAGAAGTATCTCGAGCCTCCACAGCGTTGCACCTGATGTATGAAACGGAGTATAGCAACGCTAGCAACAACGCGTTTCCGCATTTGTCGTAAGGCTATCCCGCTATCGCGGAAATGGTCCGAGCACAGCACAGTTGATTTCGTCGGCACGAACTTATCTCTCCTCACCGCACGGACCCACTGCGCTGCAAGCTTCTTGTCCTTCGGGAACCTGTGAAACACCACATCGTCTCGCCCGCCTGTGTTCGCGCAGCCGAATGCTGCACAGAACGAGGGCATGTTGGGCGCCCTTGGCTGTAGGCACTCACGCAGCACAGAAGGAAAGAACAGTTTACGAAAATCGCAAAAGAAAACAAACGTGAGCGGCGGCGGCGGCAGATCTCTCGTAGCGTCGTTCAGTAAAGCGCAGGACGGAAAGAGGCATGCCAGCACATGCCAGCACCCCGGTCCGGCATCTCGGTCGACGCGAATGACGTCACTCTCGCCCGTTCTCTCCTCTGGCAACCACCTCACCCGGCGCTCCGGGAAGCGATGGGGGCGTGTCCGAGGGGCTGATTTAGAAAGCGATTTCCGCCCCTTATATTAACAAAACGAAGAAAAAAATTCGGAACCGTAAATTATTAGGTCTGCTCTTCCCAATCCCAGCAATTCATGGAAATTGAAAACCGTTTCAGCTTCCCTTTAAGCGTCATCCAAAGTGCGGCGCACGTCCATCACAAAGCACCGTATTATTACGGACGAGTCCGCACGTCCTGTTCGTCAGCATCCTTACAGAATGTCTCCAGCGGAAAGGGAAGCGATCAAGCATCAGGTGAAAGAGATCCTCCAAGACGACGTGATCCAGCCGTCCTCCAGCCCGTGGGCCTCCCCTGTAGTGTTAGTCGGAAAGAAAGACAACACACTACGCTTCTGTGTAGATCACAGAAAGTTGAACCGTGTCACCAAGCTCGATGTTCATCCATTGCCACGCATCGACGACGCATTGGATCGTTTACGACATGTCAAGTTTTTTTCTTCGTTGGATCGTAAATAAGGGTATTGGCAAATCGAAGTTCATGAACACGGTCATGAAAAAACAGCGTTTGTGACACCTGACTGGCGTTATGAGTTCAAAGTTCTCCCCTTCGGTCTCTGTTCCGCACCTGCCACCTTTCAGCAGATGATTGATACCGTGCTTGCTGAACTCAAATGGCAAACCTGCCTCGTATACTTGGACGACGTCGTCGTGTTTGACGTCGTGTTTGACGAGCACGTTTGACGAACATCTCACATGACTCGAGAGTGTCCTCGCTGCGATCCATACTGCCGGCCTCACCATCAAGCCTGAAGAATGCTACTTCGGGTTGCAAGAGCTCAAATTTCTTGGCCATGTCGTTGGTCCTCGAGGCGTCCGACAGCGACAAGTTAGCTGCCGTCGCCGAGTTTTCACCACCCACAGACAAGAAGGCTACGCTTCCTTGGTTTGTGCGCATATTATAGGTGCTTCGTCGAGGGATTCTCGAGAATTGATGAGCCTCTGGCACGTCTTACACGCGACGATGCGCCTTTCATTTTCGCGGACGAACAGCAGCATTCGTTCAATGAATTGCGCAAGCGTTTGCAAGAGGCCCCAATACTCGCTCATTTCGACGAAGACGCTGACACTGAAATTCATAGTGACTCCCGCAATGCGGGTCTCGGCGCAGTTCTTGTGCAGTGGCAAGCTGGTGCGGAACGCACCATTGCTTATGCAAGCCGCAGTCTCACCAAGGCTGAGAAAAGCTACTCAACCACTGAAAAAGAATGCTTAAAGGTTGTATGGGCAATTGGTAAATTCCGACTCTACTTGTACGGTAGACCCTTTAAGTCTGTCAGCGATCACCACGCCCTGTGCTGGCTTGAGAACCTCAAGGATCCTTCAGGCAGACTAGCCCGTTGGAGCCTGCGCTTACAAGAGTACGATGTCACAGTTGCCTACTGATCTAGAAGGAAGCACAGTGACGCTGACTGTCACACGCATCACTCCCTACGACGTCATCGGACCCTGACGATGACTTGACATTTGTCGGCGTTATCGCCGCCATAAAGATGACTGAGCACCAGCGCGCTGACGTTGAGCTGCTGCCGCTGATCGAGCACCTCCAAGGAGTTGAAGGTGTTTTAACCCGCTCGCTCGTGCGCAGCTTATCTTCATACTACTTGCACAACAACATCCTTTACAGGAAAAACTGCGGATGTGGCCCCAATTCGTACTTCCTTGTCGTGCCGTCGGCGCTATGTCAAGACATCTTGCAAGCCTGCCATGATGAGCCATGCGCGGGACAGCTGGGATTCACTAAGACATTAGCAAGGATACGACAGAAGTATTACTGGCCCCGGCTTTATTCTTCTGTGCAACGGTACTTGAACACCTGCCGTGATTGTCAGCGCCGCAAGAAACCACCAGTTAAACCGGCTGGCTTTCTCCGTCTCGGGGACCCTCCTCAAGCACAGTTCTAACAAATAGGAATGGACCTACTTGGGCCATTACAAGTGACCTCTTCGCGCAACAGATGGATAGTCGTCGCTACCGACTACTTAACCCGGTACGCCGAAACCGAAGCTATTCCGCAAGGAAATTCGTATGAAGTGACCAAGTTATTTGTACGCCACATCGTCCTACGACATGGTGCACCGTCTGTTCTCATCACCGACCGCGGTACAGCAAATACAGCGGAACTTATGCAGGATGTTCTCCAGCTGACGCATAGCTCTCACCGCAAGAGCACTGCGTATCACACTCAAACGAATGGATTAACGGAACGTATGAATAGAACGCTGGCTGATATGCTCTCCATGTATGTCGACGTAGAGCGCAAAACATGGGACGAGATCTTACCCTATGTGACTTTCGCGTATAACACTGTTCTTTCGCTGTACAGGAGACTACACAATTTGCGCCGTTCGAACTCGCATACGGGCGCCACTTGAGTCAACACTTGACGCCATGCTACCTCTGGCTGATAATAGCCCGACCAGCGAACACGTGGAAGAGTTCGTACAAAGAGCCGAAGAGGCACGCCAGCTTGCTTGGCCTCGTATCAGGAGCCAACATCATACTGTTGCGTACTCCAGGGTAGCGTATCGTACTGCTGCCAAGTTGTAGCGGCCCCTGACTATCGAAGCTCGACCGACGTTACTTATTGGGTAGCGTGGCGTTGTCGGCGGGCTGCAGGCATCCGGTAGACCATGGCGACCAAGCAAGGGCGAGACGATTTCTAGTACGAAACTTGCACGGTTTATTCAAAGGTTGGTGAAAGATGATGAGAAGAAAATGAAGTGATCTAAAAAGTACATTTCGGAGCCCCTTAAGTAGGCTCTATACAATCGTGGGACGGATCTTGCTTCCGTCGACGTCACGAGGCCGGCACAGAAAGCCTGCTGCAAGGAGGAGGGCTCTTGCTTCCATCGACGTAACGTGACCCGCACAGAAAGCCTGCTGCAAGGAGGAGGCCGTCCCGCCTCCTGGAATTGTAGACGCTTGTACGTCTCTTCTGTGCGTTGATGGTTCGTGGAAGTTCTCCTGTAGACTTTGGCCGTTCGAGGAAAGGGTCCCTCTAAAGTCGCACAGACAAACACACACACAAAAGAGGCCTGTAAACAGTGCGGGGTTTCCGCCAGACCGGCAGACACTCGAAATGTTCATGGCGAATTAGGAATTCACGCTTCATTTCGACCAAGCAAGGTGTGTGAAGGTCGGCTGAGAGAAATTTCTTTCTGCAAGTGGTGCGGGACGCCAACCGTAACAGGAACAGTCACGCCTCATTTCGACGAGGCATGGTGAGAGAAGGTCGGGTGAAATCCCTTTCTGCACGTGGTGCCAGACGCCAACCATAACAATACCGACACCCTTCGATACAACCAGCGTCCACGCGACGTCCATTACAATACCGTCGCCTGGGTGTGGGTCTGGATTCCCGTCCGTCGCCATGGACTCGGAAAAGTTGATGCGCCGGTATTTTGGTCCCTACATGGTTACACGCCGCCTCAGTGACGTGACCTACGAAGTCGACCCCTCCGGTTTTGACCCCGGTTCACTCCGTCGTCGGCCTCCCGCTGAAGTTGTTCATGTAGTGCGCATGAAACCATACTATGCGCGTACGTGAACGCCGAGATGCACCTCAGGAACGCCACTATGTCGCTGAAAGAATTTTTGTCGCGACCGGAGACGGTCGCTTTTTCGCATGGGGGGCCATTGACACAAAGATGTGGGGCTCCCGCAACGCAAATGTTGGCGCGACGAAAGACGATGAAGTGCGTAAGCTGCACGCTCTTCTTCTGGCCCGCCAATAAAGAGAAACATCTATTTCTCCGTCTTCAATCTGCGTTACAATATGAACGACAATCTTATGGGCATCATTAAGGAGTGTGCAATAGAAGTTGTTGGTAGCTCCGTTAGACAGGATGCCAGTAAGCTATCGCAGGAGACGAAAGATCTGAAAAAGAAACGTCAATGTATGAAAGCCTCTAACCCTACAGCTAGAATAGAACTGGCAGAATGTTCCAAGTTAATCAACAAGCGTAAGACATCTGACATAAGGAAACATAATATGGATAGAATTAAACATGCTCTCAGGAAGAGAGGAAGCCTAAAAGCAGTGAAGAAGAAACTAGGAATAGGCAAGACTCAGATGTATGCTTTAAGAGACAAAGCCCTAATATGGATGAGATAGTTCAAGTGGCTGAGGAGTTCTATAGAGATTTATGAAGTACCAGTGGCACCCACGACCATAATGGAAGAGAGAACAGTTTAGAGGAATCTCAAATCCCACAGGTAACGCCGGAAGAAGTAAAGAAAGCCTTGGGAGCTATGCAAATGGGGAAGGCAGCTGGGGAGGACAAGGTAACAGGAGATTTGTTCAAGGATAGTGGGCAGATTGTTCTAGAAAAACTGGCCACCCTGTATACGCAATGCCCCATGACTTCGAGCGTACCGGAATCTTGGAAGAACGCTAACATATTCCTAATCCACAAGAAAGGGGACGCCAAAGACTTGAAAAATTATAGACCAATCAGCTTACTGTCCGTTGACTACAAAGTGTTTACTAAGGTAATCGCAAATAGAATCAGGAACACCTTAGACTTCTGTCAACCAAAGGACCAGATAGGATACAGTAAAGGCTACTCAACAACAAACCATATTCACACTATCAATCAGGTGATAGAGAAATGCGCGGAATATAACTAAACCTTATATATAGCTTTCATTGATTATGAGAAAGCGGTTGATTCAGTCGAAACCTGAGCAGTCATGGAGGCATTACGGAATCATCGTGTAGACCAGCCGTTTGTAAAAATACTGAAAGATAGCTAAAGAGACTCCTGAGCCACCGTAGTCGTCCATAAAGAAAGAAACAAAATCCCAATAAAGAAAGGCGTCAGGCACGGAGATACGATCTCTCAATGGTATTCACAGCGTGTTTACAGGAGGTATTCAGGGACCTGGAGTGGGAAGAACTGGGAATGAGAGTTAGTGGAGAATACCTTAGTAACTTGCGATTCGCTTATGATATTGCCTTGCTTAGTAACTCGGGGGAGCAATTGCAATGCATGCTCACTGACCTAGAGAGGCAAAGCAGAAGGGTGGGTCTAAAAATTAATCTGCAGAAAACTATAGTGATGTTTAACAGTCTCGGAAGAGAACAGCAGTTAACGATGGGTAGCGAGGCACTGGAAGTGGTAAGGGAATACTTCTACTTAGGGCAGGTAGTGACCACGGATCCGGATCATGAGACTGAAATAATCAGAAGAATAAGGCAGGCGTTTGGCAGGCATTCTCAGATCATGAACAGGAGGTTGCCACTATAATCCTCAAGAGAAAAGTATATAACAGCTGTGTCTTACCAGTACTCACGTATGGGGCAGAAGCCTGGAGGCTTGCGAAAAGGGTTTGCTTAAATTGAGGACGGTGCAAAGAGCTATGGAAAGAAGAATGACGGGTGCAACGTTAAGGGATAAGAAAAGAGCAGATTGGGTGAGGGAACAAACGCGAGTTAATGACATCTTAGTTGAAATCAAGAAAAAGAAATGGGCATGGGCAGGACATGTAATGAGGAGGGAAGATAACCGATGGTTATTAAGGGTTACGGACCGGATTCCAAGGGAAGGGTAGCGTAGCAGGGGGCGGCAGAAAGTTAGGTGGGCGGATGAGATTAAGAAGTTTGCAGGGACAACATGACCACAATTAGTACATTACCGGGGTATTTGGAGAAGTATGGGAGCAGCCTTTACCCTGCAGTGGGCGTAACCAGGCTGATGATGACGATGATATAATTAGGAGGAGACATCGATGCTTCTGAACAACGAACACTGGCAGTTTGTGGTACACACCGTGACGATTTCTTTTTGCGTAAGTGCACGTGGAAACGTGCTCTGCGCTGACCTCGCAGCAATAATGGTCTAAATGACGCACATTGTGTCTTCGGCTTTACCTCGAGAAATTTGAGAGCATTGTACCTAGCTTTCAGGCGAAAAATGTGCAATGGAGCATAAAACGCAAGAAAAGCACATTTCATCTTCCGTTGAACAGCTGCAGTTAGCTCGCACTGAGATGGTAACGCCCGTAATTAACGTGCACAGTGTTAGTATTAAAAATATTAAATTAATTTATGGGGTTTTGTGAGCCAAAACCCCTATCGATTATGAGGCATGCCGTAGTGAGGGACTGCGGAAGTTTGGGCCACCTGGGGTTTTTTAACGTGCGCCTAAATCTAAGTACACGGTTGTTTTCGTATTTCGCTCCACCGAAATGCGGCCGCCGTGGCTGAGATTCCATCCTGCGACCTCATTATTAGCAGCCCAACAATGTGTTATTGTTACAATAAGCCGTGTTCATGAACTAGTTCGTTTTACCATTTCACCTTCCCGAAGGCACCGTCGTTTGTATTCCCCGCGTGTCCTGCCGTGTGTGTCATGGTGCATGTAGCAATAGTCGCAGGCTGGCCTAAAGGCCGAAGTGGAAGCTTCAAAAGAAGCGGTGATACTGCGGTGCTCCTAGCAACTTTCCAGCGGCCGAACTGGCATGGCCGAGTTCAGAAGTGCAAGCGTCTCTGTCGATGTTGCCGCGTAGTTATCAGCGCGTACCTATCGTATATCCCTATTTTCGCACATAACGAAATCGGTGACTAAGGGCAAAGTAATAATTTGGAAGAATTGTTTAGGTATTGAGCACCCGTTTGCACACTATACGCTTGAACCATTTCGTGCGAAACCGGTAATCGCTATTATATTTTTCGGTTCAGTTTCGGTTCGGGTTGAAGCAGGTCCTAAGAATAGTGGTTCGGGTTCGGTTCTTGGTGGAATTCTGGTTCGGATACAGTTCGATTCATGTTCATGTTTATTTCGACGCCCTGGTTCTAAGGATTATGGCAAGACCTGTCGCAAGTGTCCAAGACGCTTGTCCGCACAGTTGCCTTCGGGAACAGTTTGCTATGATCAGGGGCACTATAACGTAAAGCTATTCCAATCATTTCTATTGCAATTCTGCAATCAGCCCTCAGCGATTTGTCAAAAACAATTTTGGGCCACTTCCACTTCGTCTGTCAGTCACGTGACCTCACGCAAACAGCGATAGCTCCCCATTTAACGTGGCGTGTGCACTCTGATTATGCATTTTTGTACAGAACAAAAGAATAGTTATTTCCGATTCGACGTCTTTTCGCGATTAGCCCTCGGCTATTGGTCAACAGTTTTTGGGCTGCACTCACTTCACCTGCCTGTCAAGCGACGTCACAAACACGCGAGAACTCAGCGCATCAAAGTGACGTGTACGCGTTAAAGATGCATTAATATGCCAAACAAAACTGAATTTTTCTCTGAAATTTTTATTGCTATAACTGAAACTGAAATTGAAATTGAAATTTTTCTCTGCTATATCTTATTCCATTCCCTACGGAATGGAATAAAATATAGCAGCCACCGATCACTCAGGCACTGGCTACTCGCACCTACCAGAGAGCATTGGTTTATTTGCGTACAATAAAGCTTTTCATGGCCGTCTAACGTTATCGAGCACTTTCGGCACGTTTACGACCTCGATCAGCTAACTTTTCTTTGCTGAGGATCCTTTTTAGCGGCATTCATAACCTTCCGTTGCATGCCGCCGCACTTTTCGAACAGCCACCGCAAGCTAAGTAAGTGAAAACGGACCACAGACATACGCCGGCACCACCCTCTTCATCCGGTTATCGATTTTCAGTGCACTGGCTTGGCCCCATACAATCGCTCTCCACTAGAGTGTTGCACTTCGCCTCTTATCAATCAATTAGATAAGACATGCCGCTCAATGTAGGCAATGTTATCCGTTTTTGAAGCAAACAAAAGTGACATCCTATAAAGGACGAGAGCGTTCGATTGGTCTGTTTAGACAACCCTGCGGGTCACCGCCCGATGCTTGCGTCGGTGGTTACGCAAATTTGACGTCAGCAGATTGGAATAAAAACATATTGGAATTGTTTTACGTTATAGGGCGCCAGATGTAAATAACAAATAATAACTGTGCAGGAGTCTCATACTTACCGCACGTGCGGACACCTAAAAAACGAGCCTAATATCTAGAGAGCGAATATTTACTGGCATCTCGTGTGGCAAAACAAACGAACTAAGGCACTCTCAAACGGTATGTGACGCTGTCGTAGCCTTAGAGGGGGAAATTCACGAGTCGCATTGAACAACTAAATTGTCGACGTATGCGAAGGTCCTTGACCTACAACACCCACTCAAAATTCGCCACAACTTGTTATTCATAAAATCGCAATGGAAAATCTGATAGTTACTTTATTTGTTCTGAGTTCTGACGACTGGACACCGCGAATCTTAAGATGGTTGCTTGCCCCGTGTTTTTCAATTACTTTTTTTTTTCTCTGAACAGCTTGGCCAACGTTACCTTGCATATATATCCGCCATTCCATTCCAGTAAATTGGAGGTGAGATACAAAGAGAGCGGCGCGCTTTCCACGGCCTGAAGCCGGCTGGTGAAAAACTCATGAAACAGCGTCCTGAGCCTTCTCAAAGTAAATATTAGAGCTTGAAATAAAACGACAAATCCGCCCTTTTCACCTGAAGGAAGAAGGCAGAGTTGAATGACTGAATGTGTATTGATGTCACGTTAGCTAAAATGAAGTAAAGGGCAAAGGAACAGTATTCCAATGTTGATTTGAAAGCGTGTTCCCCCCAAAAAAAAATGTAAAAAGCGGCAAACTATCCTTAAGGATATTTTTAGTCAAGACTAACAAAGATGCCGGAACCTTCAAGGTAACCGCCTCAAAAAAGGGGTCTTCCCCACACTTTATTTCAATTTTCAATCCAATTTGCTTTTAAAAATCACAAGACAATGGTGATGTCGGCAGTCGACAGATAGCCTCGAAAATAGCCTTGAAAGCGTCCACTGACCATAACATTTGACACACAGCAGTACAACAGTGGAAAATAGAAAATTAGCATTGCACTTATGAATATATTAAACAATCGAAAAAGTACGTACTCCCAAATGGACAAGTCATACAAACACAGTTTAACGAAGAAAAGAAAAAAATACATAATCGCGAATTACGATACACCCTAATGTGAAATTTGAGCGCAGCTGTGTACGTGTTTTCATTTCGCGATATATTGTTTGGCGTGGACAATGTGTCTCGTGTGGAACATTGCAAGCGGAGTGGTTTGGCGTGACTGCCTCGCTAATCAAGAAATCGCGAGAGGCAGCGCGTGGGCGATGCGTGGACTAAAGCCTTTAGCGTGACCGCGATTCACACTAGCCAGCGCAGACAGACTTCCACTCATGCAGCACTTTGTTTCCATAGAAACGACACACTCTACTATGGCACCATCTCGTTGCCCTCGTCGCCGCAAAGCGCGTCTTGTGCGGCTCTACGCTTTTCTTCTCACGCTGTCGCTAGGTCTTCCGCGGTTCCGCTTCACCCTCCTCAGCTTTCCTCTTCGCGCTCTTGTCGCTGTCACAGTCTTTTATCTCGCGCTGCGCTACGCGTTTGGTTTCATCCTTCTCTGTGTTCATTCGCTCGGTTGCGAGGGGCAATGCTGATGTTCGGCGCAGGAAAGGACGCCAAGAGCTGCACTCTAAAAAGAAACAGTATGCAAAAATTCAGTCCTGACGCAATAAGTGCCGAGCAGCTTTTACAATATAAGGTGTAGCTAAGAAGAGGAACACTGTAGTGGGCCATCATCTCCAGCGCTTTCTAGGGGATCAAGCTCTCCAGTGCAGTTCTCGGCGAACGACGCACGTACGGAAAGACCGTGCCCAGCGCTGATGGTCGGCCCAACCACTGGTGGCTAAGAAACACCTGTACAACTGGCGGAGGTTGCTTCGACCTGCAACTTAAAGCTTGAAACTTCGGTCCCGTACTACGCGCCCGACCATGGCTGAAGACTCATCCCAGCAATTGCCTCCTACTTCATCCCAGTAAGCGCCTCCTACTTCATCCCAGTAAGCACCCCCTCAATCGTTCCTGTGCTCTGGTATGCCTCGCTACAGGGACCCTGACATTTACAGCGGCGCCTACGACACCTACGTCGAGTACTGGCTGACGACATACGAAAGGGTAAACTCGCACAACAAATGGGATAATCCCGCCAAACTGATCAACGTGCTCTTCTATCTTGCGGGTGTCGCCAGTCCCTCGTACAACAACCATAAGACCGACATTCCGACGTGGTCCTCGTTCAAGACCTCTTTAGTGGGTGTGTTTGGTCCCCCCGCTGTGCGCAAGCTGTGAGCGGAATCACGTTGCGAGAACTTGCATAGAAGCCGCCTGAATCATTTTCCAGCTACATTCAAGATGTACTGGACTTCCGTAAGAAAGCCAATGCGACGATGTTGGAGTCCGACAAAATCAGAAGTGTCATAAGAGAGATAGAAGACGATGCCTTCAACATGCTACTTGCCAAAAATCCTCAGTGCGAGACAGACATCATCACTCTATGCCAAAGTTACGAGGAGCTATGCACGCAGCGCTCGTTAACACGTCGCCCTTCCTTGCGCGACGCCCTCATTGCTAGTTTGGCAATGGCGATGTGGACATCGCAAGGGCGATGTCCACACCACCACCTCGATCGGTCGAGGTGGTGGTGGTTCCCGAGTCGTGGACAGAGGGGTTTAGCCGCATTTCTGTAATCACTACGACATCGAGACCGCACGAAAGCAACAGTTCTTCAAACTGCTGTTATTTTGTTTACAATGGGCGTCTTGCGCTGGAGTTTGATGTATAGTAGCGGCGCCTGGTGGTGGCGCGGGAAACGACATCTGGGTCGTACCTGCTTGGGTCGTACTGAGCCCTGGCTGTGGCGAAGCACGTTTCTAGGCCGAGTTTTGCGTCGATTCGCACTTTTTTCTGCCCTGTTGCGAGTGCGAAAAGGCTCGTCACTTCTCACAGACCACGCCGACCACGCTGCGAGCTGGTCGCAGCCTATAGTTTAACGAAAACGGACTCTCCGTGTGCCGTGGGACGTAATGCTGGAAGCAGAAGGAATCGGCGACGCCGATCCGGAGGGACCTAGCTCAGCATCGAAAAAGCATCACCGTCGATACTGCTGCGTCGTGGGCTGCCATGAACAAGAAGACTTGAATCCCAACATCCGATTCTATCGTTTCCCTTCAAGGCCTCACGAAGCGGAGCGTCTGGCGCGCTGTATAACTGCAGTTCGTCGCGCTGGGTAAGCGAAACTTCGCGCCATGCTGACTGCTTCACCTGTCTAAGCTTGCTTGATTATAGATCTGCGTTCTAAAATTTGGTCTTTTGCACCTACAGTCCCGACGGCAGACCGACATAGCAGCAGGCATGGCTGGTGATTCACGATCCGAAACCCGGCCACAGCGACAATTAACAATTCGACCGGTGCGAAGTGGTGAAGGGCCCAGGTGTGTGCAAATGACCACAGATGGCCGGGCTGATTCGGTGACAATTCACTACCCCACTACGAGCAGCACAGGTTAGAGAGTTAAATGTGCTCATACTTGACCTCAAACCAGCATGTTGAGGCAGCGCAGCAAGATAGTATTGATTACAGCAGATCGATTTTCGAGCGTTGTCATTAAAAGCTACATCAAGCGAGCAGCGCACGAGCTCGCGCTGCAGCGCGATTCGCACGTACGTGCGAGCTCATATGCATTGCATCACTTATTACCAGTTACTAAAAGGGACAGATGGCCGCTACTACAACGCAGGCATAACTACTTGTTTAGCGGCATGCAGTCAACAAAGATTGCAGGAGACCCAGCGTTTCGCGGCATTCGAAAGACCGCTGCCGTCGCGGCGTGTACGATCGTGCGCTCAAACAGTTCGTACATCGCGGCATGCTGAAAGACCGCTGCCGTCGCGGCGCGTACCGTCGTGTGCTCAAGCAGTTCCGTACACATGATGTCTGCTTATCGCTGCTGTGGATTCATTTATAGGAAGCATTTCCTCGTGTTTGTGCGCCTGAATCTAGCAGCGTGCAAACCTTACCTGAAGTTCCACTTCGTACGCGACTCGCTTCACTTGCGATTGACACCGCGCTAAAACTTCGCCGCTTAATTCTTGAACGGCATACACGTATTCGGCACTGCATAATTTCTTGCCTTTACGCAGCGTGCCACTCCTGAAAAAATCTTCGGCGCCCGATACTCGCTGCAGGCCGTGATACAACACAACCGAAAGTGGCGGGTCTATATTGTAAACGTGCTTTCCGAAGCAGACGACCGAGCTTGGTACGACCCATTTTAGGACTGAGGGCGCTTTTTAGCACCTTTTTCGCAGCGCCCCCTGGGCAATGCAAGAGCCCCATACTTCCTGCAATAAAACAAAATCATGTAAACTGTTCTTTCGTATGCTGTCGCAGTTTAGCAGAGTTTAGCAGAGCTTAGTTTTCCGTCGCCTTGGGTGCGAGCATGTTTCACAGCTATCAGTGTTTTTGCGATCTCATGCCAGGCAAAGCATTCACTGTTGATTTTAAACTTGTCATAAACTAGAATAACTTTTGCTGCATTGCTGCGATTCAACGCCAGACGCCTGCCACAGCTTCTTCGGGGATTCTCGAACAGAGTTTGAATATTCTTCATATATAAATATGGGTGTATCTTTCAGCTTATAAGGGTAAAGCAATAACAATATTTTTTTTTTTTCATAGCAGTCGTAAAAGCGCAGTATTACCGGTCGATTGCGGCTATGCTTGTTGAAACCTGCTGTGTGCGCACAGACGATGGATTTGACTTTGATGCCCAGCATTTCAGAAAGTATTTCCGTGGACACTTGCTCTGCCATCCCTTCTGGATTCTGTTCAGTTTCTTCGAGACCATAAATAATTGTATTGTTTCGGCGGATTCTATCTTCAAGATTATCAACTTCGTTCTACATCTCTGAGAACAGCTTACGAGGGGCGGAAATAGTTACTTCACATTTTTCAACCTTTTCTAGACATCAGTGACGTATGCGTGGATTCCATCTGCGAAAGAATTGGCTGCACATCTTTAAGACTAATTTCAGGAGCTGAATGCGATATCTTAATTTCGTTGACCGCCATAATTATCTGGTATATTTTGACACGTGTACTTGTTTATCTTTCAGCGGCGACCGCTTTTAAGCGGCCAACAAATGTTAAGCGTTATCGCTCAGCGCAGGACACGCCTGCATATATTAGAAGTTTGTCGAATGTTATCGATGGTTCTGTCCGTTGTCTGTTGGCACCGATGCTTTTGTAATCTGATTGTGCGAGCTCTGGAAGACACGCGGGCACCGGCGATTACTCTGGAAACTTTGATGTCTCACGTAAAAAAGCCGACGCGCCTGTCCCGCAGCACGGTGGAAGATATATAGGTGAGGACACAGCGGCCCGCGTAAGTCCTCGATCAAGTCCGCTAGTTTCGCCAAGTGCCACGAGATGTCTGTTCCTGCAGCGGACCGGGGTGTATATTTACAAGTGCTACTGTACAAGGGGCGTGGCGCTTTTGACGGCGCTCGACGTTTCTGCACAGGTGCGAGTAAAAGCGGGTGCGAGAGAGAAAATCTGGGGGCCTTTGCTCCTTGAATATGTGACCCTGCCTAGGCACTACTGTGGAGAAGTTTCTTTGCGCGTGTAGCGTGCGTTTGTCCCTAGGCGTGCCGGCCTGGCGGAGGGGGTCGAGTTTGTTTACGCTCCGCCGCTGACTGCCCGCGCAGTGAGGCAGTGGGCACGGACGCCCCATTTGGTGATCACTGGCAAGGTTCTGACTGCTGTTGTATAAGTTGCGGGTCACTTTTTTAGTCGCGACGATAGATTGCATTCTTTACAAGCACTGCTCCAGGAGGGCACATGTAACGGGCAAACCGAGGCCTCGGGAGAGTACCTGAGGGTATAATAAAGCTGGTGGCGCAGGATCTCCGGGGCACCCAAGCGGTAGCGGGGGGATCAAAGCTGGAAGCAGGGCGGCCCGTGGGTTAGGGCCGCGGAGGCCGAAGCGTGCCAGGGAGTGTTCGTATAAAAAAATGGCTGTCCGTGACAGGGGACAGCCGATCTCATACTCCCCTGGCACGGGCAGGCCTCTGCGAGCACCAACCTACGGACCAGTCCGGCTTCTAGCTTTGATGTGCCCGTTGCCGCTTCGGACTACTAGAGGCGCCGCCAATAATGCTAAATAGCGTCATGTAGTTTTAATTCGGAAACAACACGATTCAATAAATATAATCGCGTCGAGCCGCCAACTTGCGATGCTAGGTTCAGCACTACCGCGCCCCGCGAATTCTGCCGGCGCGCCTAGGGACAAGCGCATGCAACACGCGCTAAGAAACTCCTACGTAGTGCCTAGGCAGAGTCTTATATTCAAGGAGCAAAAGTTCCCACATTTCCTCTCTCGCACGCGCTCTTACTCGCTCATGCGCGCAAACGTCCGTCGTCTCCGCAAGTGCCACGCCCCACTGTACCTACTAGCAATTCGATATACGCGACCGGGGTGTAGTGAGCGCCAATGCTTTTCTATGGGGAATGCGGGCTTTGTGAAGGCGATTTTTCCGGAAACTCTTGCTGGTGAAGAGAATAAAATAGGTTTGCCGCATTGTTTCTGTGTATCTCCGTTACTAACTCCAGTTTTATGAAGGAGTGGCTGCGTGCTCGTTTAGTTGAACGCGTAGAAGGCAATGAATTTTGGCGGGTTATTGTAACCTGCTACGCGAGTAAGCGCCGGCATCCTGATAACAGCCGTAACTATCGCTCATCTCTTGTACTATTGACCGTTGGCTCGTTTTTGTCTTTGTGCGTTACTTTTCCTGCACACTGAATCGCTTGTTCCCCACCCTGTTCGTTCGTTTATTTATTTATTTATTTATTTATTGGTACCTCAAATACCCCATTTGGGGTTTTACATGAGGGGTGGGCATATTTACATAATATTTTCAATAAATGCCTTGAACGATGAATGACTGGAGTGGTGCACCGCTTCAGAAGGTAGATGATTCCAGTCTTTCGCTGTTTGAATGAAGAAAGAGTTAAGATGAGCGGAGGTGCGAGCTGGAGGGGGATAAACAGCCTTTGAATGGCCATGACGGGATGAAGTGCGATGCGCAGGCGTGATGTCGGTCTGATGAAGTAGTGAGTGATAAAATTTGTAAAAGAGGCACAGTCTTGCTGTTTTGCGGCGCTGCTCGAGGGTTGGAAGTTTCAGAGATGATTTGAGTTTAGTAACGCTAGTGTGGTAAGAGTAGTCAGAATGAATGAACCTTGCTGCACGATTCTGTATGGATTCTAGTGCTGTTGCCAGGTTAGATTGGTGTGGGTCCCATACTGAGCATGCGTATTCTAGTTTGGGTCGAACGATTGTTAAGTATGCGAGTAGTTTTACTGAGTGCGGGACAAGACGTAGATTACGGCGCAGGTAGCTTAGTACACGATTGGCATCATTGCTAATGTTGCAAATGTGTGAGGACCAACTGAGGTTATTGGACAAGTTAACGCCTAGGTATTTATATGAAGTCACAGCACATATTTCCGAACCGGCGATAGTGTAATTAGCTGACATAAATGATTGGCGACGATGGAAAGTAAGTAGTGATGTTTTTTTGACGTTGAGGGACATTAGCCAATTGTTACACCAAGTTTCAATGACGTTAAGGTCGGACTGGAGGGCGCGAGAATCAGCGTCGTTAGTAATAGGACGATAGATTACACAGTCATCGGCAAATAAACGAATTTTGGAAGAACAGCCTATAGGTAAGTCGTTAATGTATATTAAGAAGAGTAGTGGTCCCAGGACTGTGCCTTGTGGCACGCCAGAGATAACGGGTGATAAGGTAGACGAGCATTGGTTAGCGTAAACGAACTGTTGACGGTTAGTGAGAAAGTTGCGTATCCATTGGAGAACACGAGGGTTAAGATTAAGGCATGATAGTTTTAGAAAGAGCCGTTCATGAGGAACCTTGTCGAAAGCTTTTTGGAAATCTAGGAAGAGGGCGTCTATGGGTATGTTTTGATCAAGATGCGAGCTGATGTCATTAACGAATAGGGCTAGTTGAGTCTCGCAGGACATGCCTTTCTGAAAACCGTGTTGATTTGGATTAAAGAAATTAGCGGATGTTAGGAAGTTTACAATATGAGAATAAATTATATGCTCCATTAGTTTAGAACAAACACTGATGAGGGAAATTGGACGGTAATTGTGGCACGATGATGATGATCCTTTTTTTGGTACTGGAATTATCTTACCTATTTTCCAGTCTTGCGGCACCACTCCAGATGATAATGATTGCTGAAAGATATGACACAAAAATACACTAGAGATGTGCGCGGTGTTCTTAAGCATTTTGGAATTGATGCCGTCGATGCCGGCTGAGGATGTTAATTTGAGGGACTCGATTAGCTTGGTGATACCATGGGCTTCGATTATTATGTCAGGCATCGTTGGGTTGTTGAGGTAAGGACAGTCTGGGAGGTCAGTGTTAGGTTCAGAAGTGAACACGGAAGAGAAGACAGAGTTTAGTACTTCAGATACTTTATGGTCTGGGACACGGTTATTATCGTTATCATATAATAGTAATGGTTTACGGTTATTTGGGTTAATGTATTTCCAGAATTGTTTGGGATTGTTTTGCAGCATGTTAGGGAGTGTAGTTGAGTAGAAGGTTCGTTTAGCTGTTGCGGCTAAGGAATCAAACTCCTTTTCAGTGACGTAATATTTTTCCCAGGCCGGAGCGGTATTGGAACGCTTGGCTTTACGAAACAATCTTTTCTTTTTATTGTTTAGTCGTTTTAATGTGTTGTTGAACCATGGGGACGAAGGTCGCTCTGTTAAAATGATGGTTGGTATGTAAGTCGTAGTGAGTTCGATCATTTTATTTTTAAAAAGCGTCCAGTTGGCGTCTACTGTGCGCTTCGGGAAATCTATAATGAACCAGTTGTAAAACTCGGTTAGTGCATTGTTGATGCTGATGTAATCACCTTTATCGTAGAGTGTTATTTTCTTTTTTGATTTTTTGCAATGAGGTAGCTGCCAGGATAATTCTGCATGTAGTACCGAGTGATCACTTAGTTCTGGTAGATGTGTTATAGAAGAAACACTGTCGGGATGGGATGTTAAGATAAGGTCGAGTATGTTAGAGCACTGTTCGTTTTTCCGCGTTGGGGTAGACACTAGCTGCGTCAAACCAAAGGTGAGGCATGTGTTAAGAAAATTACATTCAAGGTTATTTTTAGACAGTGTTATGGCTGGTTCGGACCATGTTATATCAGGAAAGTTAAAGTCACCTAAGAGGAGTAGTTGCGCATGATTAAATGATTTCGTAACAGTTTGCAGTGCCTCGTGGAAGTGAATAGAGAAGGAAGCATCTGCATCGGGGGGTCGATAGCATACACCGATAATAGTTTGTAGGTATGAAGAACTGCACAATACGAATAAGATTTCTAGAGGTGAAGTGATATTGATAATGGAGCAACAAAGGCTGCGATGGGCAGCTATCAGAACACCTCCTCCGCGTTTGCCTACACGATCCCGCCTAAATATGTCAAAATCAGGAAGGAAAGAATTAAGCTCTGTGTTATCGACGGTAGAATTCAGCCACGTTTCTGTTAGTACAAGAAGCTTACAATCAGCAGAATCGATAAGGCTACAGAGTGCTTCGCGTTTGGGCAATAAGCTTCTAATGTTAGTATAAACGAATGATACAGGGATGCTATATGGTTTTGCGATAGTGCGTGATGGTAGCTATGAAGTTGATATAACTCTGTTTGTAGTGTTATCATACTTGTAACTTCTGTTATCCACGATTAGTTTGTCGTACCGGAGTTTGAAAGGTTTCTGTTGCGACTTGCCGAACTCGATTAGTTGTTTACGTGCATGCCGAGTGTTAGCTGAGTAGTCTTCCGATATGCTGTAGCTGGACCCTCTAAGTTGTTTAGCATTTGAAAGAATGTGTTGTTTTACTTTGAAATGAGCTAATTTGATAATTATGGGTCTGTTTCTATTAGAGCTGTATCTGCCAATTCTATGAGCGCGCTCAATATCGAAGGGATCCAACTTGATATTAAGGTTAGAAGCACAAAGTTCCACAATTTTCTTCTCCGATTCTTGCCACGTTTCACGCTCAGTATCAGATACCCCAAAAAACACAAGGTTAGAACGACGAGCTCTATCTTCTGAATCGTTTAGTCTTGATGAAATGTCGGAAATGGCTTTAGTGTTTGTATCGACCACTGTCCTGATGCAATTAACTTCGGTTTTTAGTGCAGTTATGGCGGAAACATCACCTTCAATTTTTGTTAGTCGCCTTTTAATGTCGTCAAAAATTTTGTCGTTCTGAGATAGCTTATTTCGAATTGATTTCATTTCACTTAGAAGAGATGCCTGACCTGAGTTTATTTCCTCCAATGCAGCCATTATGTCACAGGATGCCTGCGTTGAAGTGGAACGGGTGTTAGGGCCGGGATTTAATTCTATGTCGCCAGAGAGAGCAAGAAGTTGTAAGATGACAGACGTGCAGTCGCGAACAATGGTAATGCAGCAGCCTGGGCCTGGCAGCACTAGCAAAGCGGCATAGCGGGAACGACGCGCATAAATAGCGTAATTGGTTGTTACCTGTAATGCGAAAAGGCGTCCGGCGTCAGTGAACCGCATTGTCGGAGTGCTGCCAAGCCCACTGATGAGAGCGAGGGGGTGACGTGTTTTATGCGTGAAGGTTGATGTCTGTTTCGATGCGTCGGCTGAGGCAAAGTTGTATGAAGACGATAGATGCGATGAATTTCCGTTCAGGGGCGGTGCGGCGCAGTAGTCAACGGCGCTTGCATCGTTTTCGGAGCACTGGAGGGTAGACGAGGTTGGCTCGTCTGTAACACCAGCGCGCTGAGGGTAGGGCGAGCCTACACCACGCACGAAGGCATACAGCTGACTGTAGACGTGAGGCGGCGCTGAGCGTCGGTCGGCATTGGCATTCCCGGGCAGACGATCGAGGATGCTCCGCCAGGTAAGAGTATCCCGCAAGCCAACACACCGTAAGCCGGGCGTGCCCGCAGGCCCCGTGACGGCACCAGGAGAACAGCAGGTGCCAACGGTGAAGCAGAAGCCTGTGAGCACCTGTAATGCGAAAAGGCGTCCGGCGTCAGTGAACCGCATTGTCGGAGTGCTGCCAAGCCCACTCTTTCGCTAGTTCGCTCGTTGGTTAGCTACATAAATGACTGGAGCATTTATTCCAGCAGCTGTACATACCACTCGTTCATACTTCCGTGCACTTGCTTATTATACCATTAATTCCGTCAGCATTTTACTCGCTATTGATTTGTCCGCTCGTTCCATTGTTTTAGTGCGAAAACACTACTAGTCTACCACTCTGGATTCCGCGGCTCCCTCCTTGCAAGAATGCATGCGTGCGAGGATAACTTCAGCTCCAGAGAGGTTGTTCGGTGAAAGAAACCTGGGTGTCACAAGCCCCACGGGTGTGCTTATTTGGAACCAGCCACCTGCCAGGGCAGTGGTGCATCACTTAACCGCGGCCCCGCTGTGCCAGGAATGGTATGAGGACTTTCGGCGATCTGTAAACCAGCTTCTGCCACTGTGGCAGGGGGCAGTGAAGCTGCATAATCTACGCATAGCAACGGCCTAGCATCGCCTCACGCCGACACTCTAATGCTCTCGGGGGAGTGCTATGCTCAGTGGCGCAGCCAAACCATCCCTCTTTTTTTTTTTACCTTCGCCCGTTCGCATGATCGAGCGCGCGCATGTTTTACGATATGTTGTTAAGAGGAAGCTTTAGCTCGGGTGCTCCTATCTAAATACATGTAAAAGGAGAATTCGTTTTTCTCTGCAACCACTGCACCAAATTTGACGTTTGCTGCATTTAAAAGAAAAACTTAAAATCTAGTGTCTTGGTTTCGAATTTTCGATTTAGGTCGTCAATTTTTTATAAGAATTTGGCGAAAATCACAAATCTTCAGAAAACAAAACTATGATGTTTACAACTCTGTAACTCAGCAATAAAAAATGATATCGCAATTCTGTGAATTGTACCTGATAGCACATCTAAAGCGAACAAAATTGATATGTTACACATGAACTTCGAAAAATGGAGTAATGTGTAATTATAACTTTTGCAGAACCCTTGTAAACAACGTAACAAATTCACGTAAGATGTAAACTGACATATCAAATTTGTCCTCTTTGAATGGTCTAATGGATGCCGTTTACAGAATCGCGATATCTGTTCTTGATGCAGAGCTATTAGTTTGTAGACTTCGAGCTTCTATTTTTTTCAAACGTCTGAATTTTTGACAATCCTTTTAACAAAATTCAAGCCCTAAATCGAAATTCCGCGTCCAACAGTCACTAGGATTTAACTTTCTCTCTCAAATTCAACAAATTTAATTAAAATCGGTCCAGGGGCTATCTCAGAAAAACGTTTTTGCGTTTTTACATGTATTTGAACAGGCCGCGTCAGAGTCGGGCCCGAGCTAAAGCATCCTCTTAACAGTTTCCTTGTAATTATTTACTCTAACTAAAAAGTGCAATAAATATGTTTCCCGAGCGCCTGCAGTTGGATCACTGACTGAGTGGTGGGATGATATGCTACTCAAGCCTCCACATTGCAGCATCAAGCGCAATATCAACTTTGTCTTCGCTACGCTGTAAGGCATAACGAATGATTAACCTCAACAGTATCAACACGCTAATAACAAATTATTCTAGTCTTCGCTTCTGCCCATGATGCAATGACCGCTTTCATCCTTTGACTGCGCCACTCTCTGCATTAGAACCAGATGGGAATAGTGACTTTCAATTTACTTTTTGTTGCACATATCGTTCGTATCTCAACTTTACTGCTCGTCACTTTCGCATTAGTGCATTTCGCTGGTCTCGCGTTTCCCACACATGCCAGTAACTCATGCATTTGCCGTATTCTTCTTGTACTTACAAAGGCAATAAAATCGGTCGTCTCACTGTCTCATATTTGAGACCGGCCACCAGGAACATATTTGATAATCAGGAGCTGTCGCTGAAAATGTATGCAATTAAAAATGTTGGCTTGTCCAATTTACCAAACGTTTTTTCATTGTCGCTGAATAGGCAGCGGTTTTAGTGAGTTTAAACAAAACACTGAAATGCAAAACCAGTGATCACTGTTGAAAACGTTTTATTGTTTCACTCATCTTCATATCTTGACCTGAGCAATAAGAGGGCGTAAATAGTATTTCCACGAAAACAAAAAGAATAAAGACATAAAATGTTTGCTTCAAGTGTGTGGAGTAAAGTTTGTGCATGAGGTGGCAGAAAGCTGTGAGGCCTTCTATCGATTACAAAGTCTTGACTGCTTCCTCCTGCTGCTGTCTTTCGCAGCATTTCTTGCCATCTGTTTGCAGTACTGACGCATTCTTATCATGATATTGTACCGAATAATTATGGCTACATCGTCATGTTTGTGCTCATCGGAAGAAAATGTGATTTTCTGGCCAACCACGTGATCACATGTGTTCCGGAAGACTGGAGGGTCAGCAGCATTCTTACAGAAATAATCCTCAGTTGCCTTTAGAAGGCTAAACAATTTCTAATTTGGCTGCGTAAACCCTGTTCTTGACTTGTGAAAGCCGGTTCTGGCGTATCGCTTGGGGGTACCGCCAGGCAGCCTCTGTATAAAGGGCACAAGAACATTTTCTGCAGCATGCAACTTGGTACCTCGTCACGTAGAACTACACACAGTCCGCTGCTTCTGGCGTCTCACTTTAAGCGAGCAGCACATCTTCGCATTCCTATGCAACTGTATTGATCAGCCCGTCTAGTTCTGCACGAATGGCTTCAAGTTGTTCTTAAGGGACATCCTTCTGTCGGCTCAAAATATTCTTGAAAGAACCAAAAGCGAGGATAGGAGCTTCCTTTGCCTCGCAGTTACCATACTTTGATGGCTTTAGGAACGGGTATATGCTTAACATCATGTACATCTGCAGGAGCGTGGGCATGTCAGGATGGTCATTCTCTCTCCCCGCCAGTCGGACCTTGCCGAAAAACCTTTTCAACGGATGTTCATTAAATTTTGCTGTTTGTACGGTTCGGAAGTTGCATTCACGTAGCTAGTGGTAGCAAAGATCAAGAGCAGAGGTCAGTGTGATGCTAAGTCTTCCAGACGTGTGCCACATTAGAAAAAGGTCGGGACTTATAAGGCCGCCTACAAGCTCTTGCTCCCATTGATTCAGCCGCTTCAGGCCTTCTTGCAGAATAATATCTCTGCCACCATCTTTTACTCCTGCTGGGTGCCGGCGATTTAGAAAGTCAAAGAGGTAGTTAAGTCTTACTGTGAACTCAATGGAGCCTGCACAGTTTTGTACGCTTTTTACACCTCGCTCCTTGCGGTACTTCAGCCCAGCTGCCATAGAAGCACTAAAAATTTGCGTTGCAATGTTCACCCGCATCTTGTCCATGTTGGAAGGCTGTAAATGGTGGCGGGTCTCCGGGGGCGGGTCTCCTGGGTTTAATTCGTCTTCTTTTATCAGTGAAACATTGTCTGCCTAATTAACTTCCTTCCCATTCACTTTTTGGCATTTCTAACTGAGTAACCTGTTCATTGTACATTTACGCAGATGGGACACATCTTAAAACATGTGCACCTTCCTCTCCGCGTCGGCCGGGTGCTCAAAGAAGTTCGCATTGCTGTTCATGTCACCACTAACGCCGAAGGGCCTCCACATGGTGCGATTCGTACGGGCTCCATCACACACAACGCCGTCATCAATAGCTCCAGCGTCTTCAATCAGCACAATAGCCTGCAAATAGAGTTGACATAACACCGGGCCTCGGGTGGCATTCTTAGAAGCAAATACTGCGACAGGCTGCGCGTAGTACTCCGTGAAAGCAGAAAACATAGAGCTCAGGGCATCATCTGCCAAATCGCAACTGAGTTTCTTGTGAGTTCCGTCATCAACTAAGCTGTCATAGCTTAATGTCTGGGAGTGCACGCGCTTGCACTATCCGACTTGCATTTCGTCAAGCAACAGCATTCCGGGCTTGAAAAAGGTGTATTTTTCATTTACCTTTTCCTTTAAGGCTGCAAAAAACTCCTTATCGAAATTGCAGTTGATGCCAATCTATTGTCGACTGGTCTTGACGGACGGTATAAGAAGCACGTCACTTCCTGTGAGGAACCTGTACCCACATGATGTCCGAATGCGGAGAAGCAAACACAAGAGACACTTGTCAGTGTATCTCCTTCCTTTCTTCGATTTCAGTCGTTCTGCTAACAAGTATTCTCGAACTGGCATTTGCTGCGCTTCCGACAGGTTTGCTTTCTCACATACTTTAATCATTACGCACAGGGGTGGCACCAGGATTATTTTACTGTGGGACACCCACAACAAATGAGTTCCTTCGTAGGAGGGGAGGAGCAGGGAGGCGGCTAACTTATGCGTTGAGTTTTGAATATGTTTAACTCTCTTCTATTTTCCTCTTTATTTTATATTGCTCAAATGAATCCATCGAAAGTCCGAGATAAATCTTGTTACAAGGCACCTATGCTTCCTTCAGTCTCTCAAGACTCCAATAAACGTGCCCAGTATTCTGCTTAGGTAAGTGTCACGTAACAGACATGGAGGCTGCGCATGTTCAATAGATCTGTCATTGCTCAGCCCAACGCTACTGTGCATTAGAATTTCCCACTCTTTCTGAACGTGTTTCTTAGTTTTATTGTCTTTAATTGAACTAACTGAACTTGCTAGTTATTCGGCGTGCTTTCTTTGCGTCATTTGACAGTGAAAAGATTTGAAAAAAAAAAAGCGAACATTCGTTTATGTATGCCAAAGTTTGGTGGTACGATTACTCGCACTCTTCGAACCGGAGGTGATGGGGTTACAACAAATCCACCCAGCTTGCATTTACGGATGGTTCGACTGCTGACCGGTGATAAAGTCCACGCCTCATCGACCGTGGACCAGAGGCATGGGAGGTGATGTGAACACACGCTCAATTTAATAAAATGAAATCACGCGAGAGACATGATTAAAAAAATAAGCAAACTGCTTTAATAAAAGAATAAGCAAACTGCAAGCAGATGGTCACAGCTTTGCGGAAGGCGAACGGGTCACACACAACACCCAGTCTGATGGGACGCGCAACACAAAGTCCACGACGTGGGAATTTTGTAGCTCTCGCGAAATAATAAAAAAAAAAACGCGGCGCAACTGAAGAATACGCGCGATACTAAACGCGGCAAACACTACACTGACGGAACATGCAAAAATGAGCACGCGATGAATAAGTAAATGAAAGATGAAGCGGGATTAAAGAAAGAGTCCGGCGGAAAGTTCTCAGAGCAGGTTGGAACACGTGGCTTATATATGGCGTGCTCGCCGTAATCACGATCTGAAGAAGCGTCGGGCTGCTGGTACCTCGATCTTGACGGACTTGCACCGTCTGTCGATCTACCGAGGAATACTTGGGCATGGGGCGTTTCAGCCTGCTGACCACATCTTCGGCTGTCTCTCGGTGCACGACCACTCTGCTCCGTCTTCGACGCCACTCTGCCTGCTCGCCGAGGCCACCTCGTTCCTCGTCACGCTCTGGCGACCCAGGTGACGAACCCGTCCGGCGAGCTCCGGAACTAGGGAGCTTGCTTCCCACCACCATGCAGGGGCGTAGCCAGGGGGGGGGGCGGCTTATGGGGCTTCAGCCCCCCCCCCCCCGAAATTTTTGCGTGCTGTCCATGCACCGCCGACCAAAGCAATCCCCGGCGCCGGAAATCATTCTGGATTTTGTCTAGAATGTATTTTTCACGCTCGAAAAGACATTTCACCGCGAACATAGCGAACTCGGGCTGGATTTCGCGGCAACATCTATGCAGCTGTAGCCGCATAATACAAGGAGCCCCCTCCGAGCAAAAGGGCGTTTTGATGGCGAGCGGGCTCGTCGCGGCATATCGCGGAGGCAGCGGAATCTGCGGAGCGCATTGATGTCAATTCTGAAACTTCATGGGTATAAAATTCTCATAAACTTTTGATGTGAAAGGTGCATTGACATTTCCCAAGTTGGGCTTTAGATTTTCAATTGCGAAACTTTGTGGGATAAATGTTGTTATAAACATTTGGCACCAAAAGTTCATTGACTTTTCTAAAACCTTACATCAGAACATACAACGACACAAGCCAAATCAACACACTATCAGACAAGTTGACAAAGCACGCACCGAAGTCCGATGAGACGAAACATTGTGGAGGTTCATTTGTGTCGTCATGTCCACTAAAAAAAATCAACATTTTTTTTCACCTACGCCAAGGCATCCATGTCAAGATACTAAAGCCAGCCAAGGTAACTACGTACTTATTCATTTTTTCTACTTTGACTTTTATTTGCAAGGACACATTGAGCCTCTTCAATTTTTTTTTGTTCTGGCTACCCTACCCGCGGCTAGCAGACTAGAAAAAGAAACAATGGTCGCTCGCCGCTCGCCCCCATCACTGTGGGGACTCGACCAGCGGCGTAGCAAGGGGGGGGGGGGGAGGGGGGCCGTGGGCCCCGGGTGCACGGGGCCAGTAGGGCGGGGGGGGGGGGGGGTGTCATATACGTCTGAAGACACCCGAAAATTGTCGATATCCTCGCCTTCCTCGACTACACCCGGGGGGGGGGGGGGGTAACAGAAGAGCTAAGGGCCCGGGTGCCAGATGATCTAGCTACGCCACTGGACTCGACGGATTGCAACGCGTTCGCCTGAGCACAACCTCTCCGGCATATTTTGTCTCGCCGGTATAGGATACAGAGCAGCATGCGTACGGTTCTTTGTGGACCAAGCGTCTTATGTTTTCTTCGATATTCTTTCGGTAGCCACATTAGGCGCCCACAGTAGGCATTCGGTTGTCGCCAACATGCTTTCCTTTGCGTTTGTTCATTTCGGTGGCCCCGCCTCTCAAAAGGAAGAAATAAATACATTGTTGCGACGCAGCAAATTTCTGCATGGTAAAAGTTCGATATTATTACTTCTTTTACGGAAAGTAATGGGCCACGGGACGCTTGCGTTGCCGGATACTCTTACGATATTATTGCGATAGCAATTATATGGACACTCCAAGCGCATTCCTGCCATCGCCGTCGCCCTTGTGTTTCGTATAAAGTCAAAGGGTGATAACACCGTGACCGCGCGCCGCATGGTGTATGTGCGAGGTGAAAAGCGGGGAGCAAGCGCGCCGCCTTCCGGCGCGCGCTATACATCGAGGGAAAGGAAGGAGGGTGGGCGGGCCTTAGAATTCTGTGATCTGTGAATCTGCGATTGCGCAACCTGTTTATTTGCCTTCTTTGACACATTATAACAGTGGCTTTTTCTTGGATGCGTAAATTTATTGGACACATATATGTATATTTAAATATCTTGTTGCGAGGTTTTGTGTATACGTGCATGAGCTTTGTTTCCAGTGACACTTTATTGCCCTTTATCAAGCTGTATCTTCGCATTGGTATATTCCATTATATCTTCATATTTCTAATGTACGAGGGCGAGTCAAATGAAAGTGACCCAACCCACCCCGCGCAATAATGGTTCGGTTCATTATCTGCGAGGAATGCGCGTAGCACACAAGCACCTCCCATTTACAAAAGTGACATGCAGGTGTGAGGATAAATGTTCTTTAATACTCTCGTACACTGGGTTGAACATGGTTGCGTGGCGTAATTGATGCTCCAGAAGCTGAGCAGCATGGTGTTGTGAGGTTTTTGACTGCTGAAGGTATTTCGTACAAAGAAATTAGTTGCCGTAGGGCTGGTGTGTACGTTCAACATCGGATTTCATTGGCCACTGTGAATCGTTGGAGCGAACGGTTCAAAGAAGGTCGTGAAAGTTGCAAAGATGATCCAAGACCGGGCCAACGTCACCCTGCAATCACCCACAACACAATTCCAAAGGTTGATGAGCTGATTAGACAAGAACGGAGGATAAGCATTGATGAACTGGCAGAGCGTGCGAACATCAGCCACGCTTTTGTTCCCACCATAATTCATGAACATCTCGGTTGTCGGTTCTTGTGTGCGCAATGGATGCCCAAGATGTTGAATCCCCGCCAGAAGACGGAGAATTTTGGCACTACCTTGACTCATCTGATCTGGTGTGACAATGAGGATGACGACTTCTTGCCTGCAATATTGATCGTGGACGAACCATGGTGCCACTACTACGAGCCTGAAACACGACGGCAAAGCTTTCAGTGGAAACATTCGAATTCACCACCCCCAAAGAAAGCAAAGGCCGTCATTTCCGCCGGGAAGGTGTTGTTGAGTTTTTTAGATCGTCAGGGGCTATTACTGATAGAATTTGCCAAATATTTAAACAGTATCAATTGTTTCCGATATTGTGAAACGCCGGATCGGTTGCGTGTCGCAATCAAGAACAAACGACGGGGAAAATAGACGAATGGGGTCATCTTGTTCCCCACGTCGCTGATGTGGTTAATACAAAACTGGCAAAGTTCAATTGGGAAACGCTTCAACATCCGCCATACAGCTCAGACCTGTCGCCTCGCCACTTCCACATCTTGGGGCAACTGAAAAAACAGCTCAAGGGAACCAGATTCGTGTCGGGCGATAACGTGCAAGAGCCAGTTGCAGACTTTTTGAAGCAGCAACCCAAGGAGTTTTACGAGACGGGAATCACGCGACTCGTTAGGCAATAGGACAAATGTCTAATTGTTCATGCAGACTAATCTTAAATAAAGTACCCCGTTTGTCATATGCTCGCATTGGCTCACTTTCATTTGGCTGGCCCTCGTATATTTTGCAAAACGTCTGGGTTCTATACGTGCTCTCTGTTGCGACTATAATTTGGGTGCAATTACTCTCGATACACGACCGGTGACACCTGCTCCTGCATAATATATTGGAGCAAAGAACAGCGTTATTGAGATATTTCATTGGCCGTTGCATATGTACAAGGATGTAAACAAGGTTCTTGAATGACAAAGTTTCATTAACATATTTGTCCTCAACTTGCTCATTTCATGGCCTTTACATTTTTCATATCAGCGGCATGCACTGCTTTGCTGGTTTCGAACTGATATAGTTCTAAAGTTCGTGTGATATTTTCTTTACTTATTAAATAGACCAGCAAATATCTCAAAAATATATCAGCATCTTTGGCAATGACAATGCACTATGTATTTGATCCATGAATCATGTATTTGATCCCTCGACAAATTGTTTAAGAGGAAGCTTTAGCTCGGGCCCAGTTGCAACGCGGTCTATTCAAATACATGTAAAACGCAGAAACGCTTTTCTGAGATAACCCCTGGATCGCTTTTAATGAAATTTGTTGCGTTTGAGAGAGAAAGTTAAATTCTAGTGTCTGTTGGAAACGGAATTTCCATTCAGGGTCTGAATTTTGTTTAAAATATTTTGAAAATTGTGAATTTCGAAAAAAATTGAACCACGGCGTTTACAAATTTATTTCTCTGCATGAAGAACAGATATCGCGGTTCTCTAAACGGCATCTGTTAAAATTCTCAAAGCGGACAAATTTGATACGTCAATTGGTATCTTACGTGAATTTGTTACGTTGTGTACAAGGATTCTGCAAAAACCGTATTTCCATATATTAATTTTTTAGAATAATGTATAACAAAATAATTTTCTCCGCTATAGATATACTATTAGATGCAATTCACAGAATTTTGATATCATTTTTCGTTATTGAGTTACAGTTTTGTTTGTTTGTTTGTTTGTTTATTTTGTTTATTGACAAAACAACGCTCAAGAGCGGTTTGTCTTGGTGCCAAGGCAAAAGGCGGCATTAAAAGCCACCTGACTAGGCTTTTGACACCAGACAGCACGCGCAGCACACAACATGAGCGCAACATGCTTCAAAACACACTGCATAATATCAAACACATACAAATAAAAATGCATGTACAGAGTATCAAACACGATAAAGCAAGATAAGGAAGAATGACAGAATTAGTCGTCAACACATTCATCATCAACAAGACACAGAACTATTAAGGCCAATGGACTACAATTGGATTTGAAGAGAACAAAACAAATGTACAACAAAATTACAACGGTTGGAGGAAATACATTTTGGTTAGTTTTCTGAAAGCAAGCAAGGAGGGAGCACTCTCCATTATATCTAAAAACGATGGATAACAATTCAGTAGGTTCGGAATTTGCCATTTTAATAATTGCACACGGTATCTAGTTCTCGTTTTAATCTTTACAAAGTTCTTATTTCTGAAATAATATGGTGTCTCCGTATTTGTATATGTATGAAAAAACAGCTCACGATTTGCTTTTAATTCGAGAAATATCAATTCCAACAAACGCTGTTTATATAACATTTCTATGTGAAGTATCCGGTTCTCGGCAAAGTATGGGGATGTATGATCACGACTGGACAGGTTTTGAATGAATCGTATACTTTTCTTCTGCATTATGTATAGTCGTTCCAAATTATACTTTGATGTAACCCCCCAAACTAGTAGACAATATTGTATACGGGAATGTACAGTACTAAAATAAAGTTGCCGTTTTAATCTTATTGGCAACAACAACGTTTAAGCTTCATAGTTTGGCTTTCTGAAATTTAGCGATTTATGCCAATTTTTAATAAAGAAGTGACTGCCTAAATAAAAAATCCAACACCCGAGCTAAAGCTTCCTCTTAAGAGGAAGCTTTTGCTCGGGCCCAACTCCGACGCGGCCTATTCAAATACATGTAAAACGCAAAAACGTTTTTATGAGATAACCCCTGGACCGATTTTGATGAAATTTGTTGCATTTGAAAGAGAAAATTAAATTCCAGTGACTGTTGAAGCGGAATTTCGATTTAGGGCTTGAATTTTCTTAAAACGATTTTCAAATATTTCACCGTTTGAAAAAAATAGGAGCACGAAGTTTACAAATTCATAGCTCTGCATCAAGAACTGATATCGCGGTTCTGTAAACGGCATCCATTAGATCATTCAAAGCGGACAAATTCAATTTGTCATTTTACATCTTACGTGAATTTGTTACGTTGGTTACAACGGTTTCGCAAAAGTTGTATTTCCCTGTGATAAAATTTTTTTATATTCATGTGTAACATATCAATTTTGTCCGCTTTAGATGTACTACTAGATACAATTCACAGAATTGTATTATCATTTTTAGCGGTTGAGTTACAAAGTTGTAAACTTGATAGTATCGTTTCCTGGAAATTTTTGATTTTTGCCAATTTTTAATAAAAAATTGACGACCTAACTCAAAAATTCAAAACCAACCGTCACTAGATTTTAAGTTTGTCTTTTAAATGCAACAAACCTCGTCAAATTTGGTGCAGTGGTTGCCGAGAAAAACGAATTCTCCTTTTAGATGTATTTAGATAGGAGCACTCGAGCTAAAGCTTCCTCTTAAGGAGGAGGCCGAGCTGCAAAGTAAGCCCCCCGCCCCGAAAAAAAAATTTCTGGCTACGCCACTGCTACCATGTAAGCGGCGCTGCGGCTGTGGCGGCAGTAAAGCCCCTTGATAATCTTGACACTCTCCTCCTCGCCTCACTTTCCTCCTCGATTCTCCTTGCCCGCCGGCTACGCACGGCACGCTTTCTCTCCTGGACTCCCGCGGACGCGCCGCAGCATTCGATGGAGGCGTGTTATTTTGAGCCACTTGCGCGCCCAAGTGCTGTTGAAAACTTTGAGGAACGCTCATAACAGCATCGAAAATGCTGAAGGTAACGTTTATGGAGATGTTTTTTTCTTAAAGCCGTATGAACGGGGCATACTGATGTAAGGGGAGCTTCGAGGCGACTTCTATACTCCAGATAATTATTCTGCCACATGATGAGATGCTTTACTTTGTGCGTCTGATCTACTATTGCATGTGGCATATACCTTTGTTTGGGGCTTATTAAGCGAAAGTCTTCGACCTCTGTTTCAAGGTAGCGTTGTGAGCTACAGAAGATATCACGTGACCGAAAGAAGGCTGGAAGCAAATTAAAGCATGTGCCGCCGTGTCTAAGAGATGATTACTGATTAGCAAAGTTAAATATTGATTGATTAGTGATTGGATTAAGATGAATGAAGGTATATTACAGAGAACTAAAGTCGATGAAAATGGATTAGGGTGAATGAAGGTGATTTAAGGTGCTATCAGGTAGGGATATGGTGGATTAGAGTGGATTCAATTGGATGAAGAAGGATTAGGGTAAATTAACGAGGACTAAGGTGCATAAAGGAGGATTAGGGTAGATTGAGGTCGATGAAAGTGAATTAGGGTAGACGAAGGTTGAATAAAGTGCATTAAGGAGGCTTGTCGTGGACTACGCTGGTATAAAGCGAATGACGGAGGATTAGCTTGGATTAAGGAGAATTAAGGTGCACTAAGAAGGATTAGGGTGAAATAAGATGGATTAAGGTACATTAAGGAGGATTAAGGCCGATTAAAATGGACAATAGGTTAGTTTTAAGGATTATTACAGTACGCTTTACAACCTTAATCCTCCTCCATCCACCTTCATCCTTGTTCATGCACATTAACCCACCTTAATTGGTCTTAATACCCCTTCATCAACCCTAATCCACCCCTATCCACCTTATGCTCCTTCGACCACCTTAATCATCTTTATACACGTTAATCCACTTTAATTATCCTTAACACACCCTAATCTACTTTAGACTCTAATCCACTCCATCAACCCTAATCCATCCTAATCGGTCTTAATCCTCCTTTACCAACTTTAATTCACATTAATTTACCCTAACTGACCTTAATCCCCCCTGAGCCACCCTAATCCTCCCTAATCCTCGTTCATGCACCCTAATCCATCGTAATCAGTCTGAATACTGCTTCATCAACCCTAATTCCCCCTATTCCGCCCTAATGCACTCTAATCTTCCTTAATCCTCCCTAATGCACCTTAATTTCATCACTAATGAATCATTAATTAACTTGGCTAATCATTCTCTAATACAGGGTGGACATGCTTTGGGTCGCCTCTGGCCTTCATTGGGCCTCGTGATGTTTTCTGTTCACAACGCAACCTTGAAACATAGAGATCTAAAGGCTCTTGCCTTAAAACTTGAACAAAAGAAAACGCGCAATGTGGCCTAGCTAGCGCTCATCACCTGCAATACCACGCGTATACTTGCCACTAATCTTTTCAGGGCTTGCATTCATTGTATCTGACTGACGCACAGATCGACGTAAGCTAGAAATGATAGCTCCTCTACAAGCTGCTATTTCAATTTTCAGTAAAACACGCAACCGATCCTAACAGTCGTGAGAGGTGCGATCGAGAGGCTGTCTCTTCGCGCATAATTGTTCACAGCAGAAAGCAGAATATATAGCACTGCGCTTCCGACTGAATAACAGCAGTTGGTGACGTGCGTGGTGATGGAGCCGCGCGGAATATTAAGCATACTGAGGACAATCGCATTTTTATGCAATGTACAAATTGCCGCAATAAAAACGCTGGCGAGATGGCCAGAATAATGAAAAAAAAAAGGCAGAACACAGGATGCTTTGCTAGGAGCAATACGAAAGACGGCTCACCTCGCAAACAACGTTGTTCTTTGTCGGAACAAAGTTCATTCGGCAAATGTTATGCAGCCACTGCTTCCTGCGCAAGCAGTCACGCTTTCCTTGTGGTATCATAAAAACGGCACAACAATCTTCAGGCTTCTTGTTGCAGTCATATGCGCAACAGCCTGGCATAGCGCTAGCACATAGAGCAGGAAACACAGCGTACAGCGTTCGCTAGGCCGAGCTGAGGAGAAAAATGGCGCGAACGAAAAAGAAAAACATACGCAAAACGCAAGATCCGCGCGTTTCGAAGGGCAACGGCAGGGAGAGCAGTCGTCGTGCAGAAAAACGGGGGCAAAACTGGTTGCCGCGGAGGGGCAACACCCTCTAGAGAACTTAAGGCCTTCTGGCTGACCCTCTCCCCTTGAGCTACGTCACGCAGAAGAGGCCAACATAGAAGTTCCGTGCAGCGCGCTGCGAAGCTACTAGCGGCGCGCACGTGTTAAAAAGAAGCGCGGAAGATATACAATAGTTAACCCCGGCTATTCGAAGAAGACCGAGGGGACGACGGCGGCGACCACAATTCGATTAGTTCCAGGAGCCCTGCCGCTCCTTGAATAGCTTCGGGGATAAACAAGTCCCGGCATGCTCAGCCATGCTGCCGCATGCTTCCGAAAGCACATTTTTTTTTTCTAGACGTGACCAGTGCATGCAGTCTCAACACTTGTGCTGTGCTTGCGATTGTGTGTACCGCGAGTCTTCATTGCCCCGGAATGTGGAGTGCCATGCCAAGATATGCCTAATAAGTGCGGCGTGCCCAATTGCCGGAGCAATTACAAATCGGGGGAGAAAGATCACGTCTTCAAGTTTCCGCAAGATGAAGAAGCCCAGAGTGCCTGGATTAGGGCGACACCACGTGCAGATTTCATTGTATCGCCGCACTCCAGGGTAAGAAGTTCAGCACTTCTTTAAATAGTTACTTTTGAAAAATACGGGAAGGCTAATTGCTCAATTACAGAAGGTTCCTTTAAATCAGGAATGTTAGAATAAAATTTAGAACAACTTTTAACTTCCTTCTAGGTTTCTGAACTTTACTTCATTGAGGCCGATATCGTGCGGGAGTTCTCTCACCTCGACGACCTTACAAGGCACACCGTCACTGCACCACTCTCACGCCTGCGTCTTCGTCCAGGCGCAGTCCCATCAAAGTTTCCTCAATGTCCACCTTATCTTTCGAAGCCAAGCACCTCGAGGGAGGATTCTCATTCCAAGCGCATGCGTCTTGAAGCTGCTTCTTTGAAGAAAGCGTGTGAAGTGTCTGCTGAAGCCTTCAGCAAGGAGAAGGAAGCGGATAAGATTCTAAACCTAGAAGACCTGATGCAATTTATAACAAGCAAAAAGTCTACATTCAGGAAGAGGAATTTACTAATCTGCCAAACCAACGTCGTTTAGTCACTAGTCACTGACCTCACGTTTGAACTGCTCGTCAGTGATGATTCCTCAGAGTTCGACGCTCGCGAGGATGGACACAAATGTCAATTTGTGTTAAGGCAACTTTTGCGGTGTAGCACGAATATTTTATTGAAGAACTACTGCTGCAAGATGAATGACAAAATATTGAATGCCAATGCTAATGCAAGGAAGAGAAAAGCTGAAACTCTGCGCAATAAGGCAGCTGTTTCCTTGTAAATAGCTGCACGAATGTTTTATATTCCGTTTCTATACTTATTTGAGTTGTTGTAAATTAGCGCACTGTGGTAATTAGTGCGTAGACAGCGAAACTATTCATTTAAGCATAATCTAGATTGCAATAAGTACATGTGTCCCCAATTAAATTGTTCATACGCAATTGTGAAGCTAATAGAGTGCGTTACGTTCATCATTGCCGCGCCATAAAAACCATAGATATAGAAATACGGAAGGAAAATACTTATGGATTCAATTTATTTGAAGTAATAGGTATGATGTGTGGGTTATAATAAATAATAATAATTATAATGCACAAACAACGTACATTACAAAGACGACAAAGCGCGACGCTATGAAAAGCTGCTGGAATCAATACCTGCACATGTTTTACAAAGCTGTTTTGTATCTGTGCCTCTAAATAAATGCTTTGTAAGGTGCCTGCTGCTCATTCCGCAGTTTAGACGGAAGAAAAAGTGTGGAGTGGTCAGTAAAAGCATACGGCTGCTAGGTGAACCAAGCCGCGATCCCTTCATTCAACCCGTATCCCCGAGCGTGCCGATGGCCTCTTCTCCATGACGTCACTCGCCGAGCACTCAGGCCTTCTTGTCTAGGAGGTGTTGGGAGGGGACGGCAAGGGCCGAGGAGGGGGCGAGGAGGTCGCGCGGCGGCGGCAAAGTTCAAAGAGTGGCGGTACTTTCAAATTATCAAGGGACTTCAGGCGGCAATGGCGGCCATGTCGAGACAGACGTGGCACGCACTTTGGGACAATGTATGTTGAACACACTCTTTCGAGAGCACAACAGGGTTGCTTTTGCGGATATCAATTGCTCGATGGAGGAGGAGGAATAAACTTTATTAGTAGAAATGAGCCGACGGTAAATTCGTCCGAGGTGGGCGGCGTAGTCCAGGATGCCGTGGGCCTGAGCCGATAGCTTGGTCCTGCTCACCAGGCGATGCCGGTCTTCAGGGCTCCAGCTTGTCAGCTGGGCCTCCCACTGCTCGACGGTTGGTCCGGTGATGGGCGGTGTCGATGGGTTTTGTTGACATTCCCATACCATGTGGTAGAGGGTATTGGGCGTAGAGCAGAAGGCGCATTTGTGAGTATAGCTCGTAGGATACATGGCGTGTAGCAGGGTGCCTTGCGGGGAATGTGCCGGTCTGTAGTTTTTGGAAGATCACCGCCTCTTCTCTTGTCAGCTTGGGATGCGGGGTTGGATAGATCCTTCTACCTAGTCTGTAGTGGCTCAGGATATCGGCGTATCTTTTCGGGACGCTATCTTGTTGGTCTACCGGTGCTCGTGAACCTGGTGGGATAGCCCGGAGAATGTGATCTCGGGCAGCGGCATTAGCCGCTACATTACCCGCCAGGGACTCGTGTCCCGGGGCCCAGACAATGTACAGTTCAAGAAAATTGTCTCGCTTTTCTAGGATGCTCAGGGCTTGTTTGCAAATGCGGCCCTTTTGGTAATTTCTACATGCTGTTTGTGAGTCGGTGGTCATTGTGATTTGTTCTTCCACTCGCTTGCCCGTAGTGGCCGCCAGGGCTATCGCCGTTTGACTAAAATCTTTCAACAACAGCTGGAATGGGCATAAGGTCTTCTAAACACACCAATATGAATAAGCTATTCCAGCAAGTCAGTACAATATAAATTGAAATTTAGCATATTTACACAGCAGTGCTCCCACTAACAAAATGAAAGTTTATATAGGACAATATACCGCACATACATAAAACAGTATTGAATAACGAAAAATAACAGACGCACAGCAGAAATAAAATAACATCAGTTAACTAGATCACAATATAGCTTCAAAAGAGTAATTTCAAAGGAGGAGAGAGAACTAACACTACTAAGCATTGTGCATATCAATTCCAACTATGGTAAAGATGCGCTAATTCAAAAAAATTTAACAAGAAAATAAAACACACTAGTGGCGCGGGCTGTGATTCTAAACGTTGGAAATGGGAAAAGAATAACGAAAGGTTATATAGGAAAGGAATAACAAAACAAATAGAAAAGAGGAGATAACTGCAAAAACAGGGTACGCAACAGGCATCGTCAGTGTCACATTTGGCCATACAATATAGCAGGTCTCAAAAAAGCAAATCGAACAGCGCGCTTGCCATACACTGCTCCCCTACACAAGCTAGGACACCGACGTGGTGCCCAGTTTCGGGGTTGGGTGTTTGGGGGAGGGGGCGCCCCCTTCGTGCCACCCCCTCTGGCGCCACCCCTGATTACGTCCTCGTTAACCTCCGACAACTTGTCTCAACATGATAACTCTGACAGAAGCTTTTCCTTAGTTTTAAGGAGGCCTGCCTTCATCTTTCAGGAAGCATGACGCCGCTCTCAACGTTTCAACCGCCTTTCTTCTGTAAGGACTGAGCGCTATCTTAACTCTACAATTCTTCACGCACTTGTCTTTCCTTGCCTCATGAATTCGTAGCGTGTTCTCCAACTTACTGCAATATGTGCAGGGTGTTTTCTTTGGCTGAGTTAAGAAGCACAGGTTATGTCTCCAGGTTTTGTTGGCGTCTTCGTGGCCGCATTCGAGGGGCACATCCGCGTACTTACTATGGCATGGGCAGCCAGGACAGAGGTGAAGTTCATGAAGATATTGTAGCGCTTGGCTTACAGCGCCCCAGTCCCGCCTGACAGCGCAGCTGGCAAACATCCGACAATCCTGTTGTTTGAAACTTGCAGCCCAGCTATAAACGTGCCTAAAGAAAATATTGGTATTTTCACATGTTGGACGAGTAGAGCATTCGATGGAAGGGGTTGTCCTAATGGGTATAGGATAACTTCCATAAAGCAGAAACTGTGAAGTCCCTTTAATGCACACAATGGTAGTCCCAAGCAACACTGGGCAGTTGAGCCGCCGACAGATTTAAACACACGGGCGAAACATCGACGGTGGAGCTGGCTTGCGTTTCCACTTCTTCAGAGTCCTTTGTGCACGTTGTGTCGAGATGCCTGGTGGGGCAGCCTTCATCGACTTTGGAATTAGAGGATTCTGTACACTTGCGCTCAACAAAATAAATTTCGTTTTCTGCAGAAGCAACAGTTGGGTCCTCATACATAGAAGCAGAGGATGGTTGCCACATCTCATCATGTTGGGGTGCTCCATAAGCCTCATCATTCGTGCTGACTTCTCCTGCTGTACGTAGTTTCTTTCTGGGCCTTGTGGATGGGGGCGATTTCCTGTTCATGTGTGGCTTCGCTTCCTTACGTATACCGGTGGGAAAATGCAAGTTATGGCGTGTTCTGCGAGTACGGTTCTCTTTGGAACGTCAAGCAAAATGTTGCGACTAAACTCAGCGGTACATTGTTTTTTCAGCCAACATTTCCTTCGTAAAGGGCTTGCTGCAAACGGCAACTTTTTTGGCTCAGCACACGGTCTCTGCTTGGAATGGCGTCTGCCCAGTCTTTTATCGCTTCGGGTCGGAAGGAGCACTAATAAGATTACCTTTTATTTAGAGCTTGCGCAGCCATATTTACAGTTTTTAACAAAACACTTGCGGGCCATCGCTGCAATTTACCGATCACTATTGCCCTGATGCAGCGCTGGCGTAAAATCGCAGTCAGCTTGCTTAAAGAGCTACGACGATGCTGCTGGAGACGGCGCAAGGAACAGTTCATGCCATGCGAACGGCGTGTGTGACACATACGAGCTGCGCAATGTCAGCTCATTGCTATCGCAGCGAGATCTTTGGCGTATGTTTTTGTTTCTTCCAGCGAAGTTTCACCGCTAGGCCGGCCTGACGCTGCGATCAGTGGCCCGGTTCGCTGGACGTGGCTGATAATTTATCTTGGGGCGTTATTCTGGACATTCCGCCATTTTCTTCGATGCGTGACGTAGGCGCGACGCAAACAAAATGGCGCTGGTGGCCCCGTTTTGCTTACGTAACGTGACGCCAACTTGACGTTTCGCCTAAGAAATTGAAATGAAGGCACTGAATATAGCGTTATCGGTAAAGCAAAACAGTTTTCCTCCGCAGTAAAAATAAAGCAGCTATCTCAAAGCGTATGATTATTCCGTCGAAAACGCTCCTCGCTTCCGTCGTCGGCTGCGTACAAGCCATCGTCTGCTTCAATAGCTAGGATGCGTGTCCCCGGAAAATGGAATGAGTCATCGCATGTTGCCGCCAACGCGCTTGTTTTCTTGCTTGAGACAACATACGCGGCCCACCAGTGGTGATGCGCGCAAGTTTTAGGCCACGTTATCGCTATCTCGTGAAACGCAAGTGACTCAGCCCGACTCTGCTGGCTGAGAAACGGCCGAATATCACCGATAGCGTTGCGCGCGCCAGAGACATCCACTAGAGCGACGCAAGCGCCGGCGCTGCCATCTCTTGTTCATTTCGCTGGTTACTCGCACCGAGGGAGGAAACTTCAAGGGAGGGAGGAAACGCCGCCTTGCGTACATTTCTTTTTATAAATTAGAAAGAGGCCGTTGTCATAACTTTTGATTGTGCGAAAAGGCATTAATCTTGATTACAATACAAATGCAGCAGTGAAAAGTGGACAACATTGCCGAAAGTTTGCTATGTTACGAATATTATTTCGTATAAACGCGTTCTTTTAAAAAATGATGGCCCCAAACACAAATGACAACACCACCTGAGAGCGATGCAAATACTATGAGCACGCGTTATGAACAAAAGATTTTCGTGGTGCCAAACGACGGAAAAAATGTGGCGATACGCATTCCTCTCGGCTGCCATTGCATTTGGCTGCCCAATAGCATAATTCGCGCGGCTCGCCTCAGCAAAAATTATGGCGAAAAATCTCAGCAATGGCGGCCCAGCGCAACGTCACGCATCGTCAAAATGACGTTTACGAAACAGCCCTTCCTGTGACGCTCCTCATGAGATATTCCTCCAGCCAATCAGCAAGCTGGCATGGCGCATATCTTGGATCGCCACCACATATTCGCGCAATTGCAGATGCATTGCACTGGCTTCTGCACGCTACCGCTCACATTCTTTTTGAAGCGCTAACATCACAATATATCTGCCAAGGACAAAAAAAATGTATTAGTCCATAAAATTTGCAGCTCCACGTCACGTTTCGTCATCTTGATGAAAACGCACAATGGCATTTCGCAAAACTTCCGTTTGCCGGCACAAATTTTAACGCACGTGAGCTCTCCGCAGCCAATCAGAGAGTATAAACATGGCGGATAATGGCGGCCGTGCAGCCGCCATGCGTGTCGAGAATAGCACCCTTGGTCGCTTATCCCTTGTGCATCGCCTGTCCTGTGCCCCCACCTATATATCTTCCACCGTGACCCGCAGAGAAGACTTGCGACCACCACCGACTGTGTTCGCTGCTTTCGTTGAGCTTTGAGGGTAGCCTGCTTTCCTGAGCACAGCATCGCCCAATATAGTTTTTCCATACACAGTTTTGTTACTACGACCGTGACCGTCACTACTACACGACAGTTTTATCAGGACCTGGATTTTCTTCGATATCGCCACTAAACCGCAGTAGGATTTATATTCCACGAACATACTTTATGTACAAGATAATATGCACTGGGGGCTTGGCAGCGCAACTAGACTAACATAACTTCTCTCAGTACATTTAACAAAGGACCATTTTTCGCCAACCTGTAGAGGGAAGAGCATGCAGTTTAACAAAGTGCTCCGAATGGTGCTGCCGAGCGCAGTGAAGTGCGCGAGATGTCTCTTTGGTCTTACATGCTGCGCGCTGTCGCGCCAAGTGTGACTCGTGCATCAAAAGGATCCTCTGGACACGGCGTAGGTGGCGTTTCACATTGAAGGGTGCAGTGGCGCTGTCAGCGATAACACCAACGGCTCGGCATGTGCGTGTGGTCGGACAGTCAACATCGTTGGCGCTGTGGCAAGATGACCACAGCATGTCGACAGGGAAGCGTTGAAAGTTCAATGAAGTCCGAGGAACACCTGTAAAAGGAAGATAACGTAGTTTAGCATCGTGCTCTGAATTGTACTGCCAGCCGCCATGGTTGCTCAGTGCCTATGGTGTTGGACTGCTGAGCACGATGTCGCGGGATCGAATCCCGGCCACGGGGCAGCCGCATTTGGATGGGGGCGAAATTCGAAAACACCCGTGTGCTTAGATTTAGGTGCACGTTAAAGAACCCCAGGTGGTCGAAATTTCCGGAGTCCTGCACTACGGCGTGCCTCATAATCAGACAGTGGTTTTGGCACTTAAAACCCCATAATTTAATTTTTTTAATGGTACTGCCAAGCACAGTGAACACAGCATGTGCTATGTTCTTGCCCCTCAGTTTGCGTTGTAGACATCACGAAAGTCACTTAGCTCGCTGCCGCGCTGCCTCACACCAGCACTGTGATAGCGACTATCCACGGCCAATGAGTGTGATGTGTGCGTATTTGCCTGTGCGCGCTGGTACCATTACAGTAAAAATTTAGAGCGCCAAAAATACAAAGGACGTAGAAGAAGAAATACACGCACGCGTGATTTGTGCTTCTTCGTCTTTTAGATTATCGGGTTTTATGTGCCAAAACCACTTTCTGATTATGAGGCACGCCGTAGTGGAGGACTCCGGAAACTGCGAACACCTGGGAATCTTTAACGCGCACATAAATCTAAGTAAAAAGTTGTTTTCGCCCCATCGAACTGCGGCCGCCATGGCCGGGATTCGATCCCGCGACCTCGTGCTCAGCAGCCCCACACCATAGCCACTGAGCAACCACGGCGGGTATTCTACGTCCTTCGTGTTTTTAGCGCTCTAAGTTTTTATTATAATCCATTACCAACTAGCCCACCTATTCATCCTTTCGCTTTTACCACGCTTGTTAATTTAGTTCGCAAGCAAGTGTTTACGTGTTTTTAGGGTCGAGAAAGCTACTATCATTACTTAGTATGGCTGTCTGCTAATTTGCTATTGCAATCGATGCTTCACCTTGCAGGCGAAACTGCACCTTTTTGAGTGAGGCGTGATTCGGCGGCGCTGAGCTACATCATGCGCATCCGTTGGCTGGATCAACCACTCACCCTATCGTGTGAATGCGGCTTCAGTTGCAAAACTTGGCTGCCATTGATAACATAGCGATGCCAATATCAAAGCAGTGGGAGCGGCGGAGGGACGAACTGTAGCAGAGGAGGTGCCAGGCTTAACGCTGTGATTGCGACTGCGCAGCAGCACTTGTCGAAGCGTCGGTGGTGGCACTCCGCAGAGCGCTGGCCCCCGTGTTCCCGCTGGCAAAGACCGCACCTGTACATTGAATATAGGGAAAAAACCAAGCTGCGTCTAACGTCAACCAACCGGTGTCGCAACCCAGTGGCTATGATGTTGCACTGCCCAGCTCGAGGTTATATGCTCGATTCCAGCTGTCGAAGCCGCTTCATTGGGGGCAAAGTGCATGCACGTTTGCGCGCTGAAACGCAAGTTAAAGAAGCACAGGTGGTCCAAATTAATCCTGAGTAGTCTACTTCAACGTGCTTCCTGAACTGATTGTTGTTGTGGCATGGTAAACGCCAGAAGAATGGTTTGCTGAGCTGCCTCCCTTGCCTGTGTAACAGGTGTTCAGGCTGCTCGCCTTGACTATACAACCCCAGTATGTATTTCTACCAACAGCCACGCATGAGACGTCTCTAGAATTCAATGAATTTCGAGGTTTTACGTGCAAGAACAATGATTTGATTATCAGGCAAGCCATAATGTTGACCAGCAGGGGATCATTCAAATGCGCCCAATGCCCGGGACACGGCTGGTATTGCATTTCGTTCCCATGGAAATCCGTTCGCCGCTGCCGGGATTTCATCCCGTGACCTAGTGCTTAATAGTGGAACACTATAGCCGTTTAACCGCCGCAGCTAGTGACGTCTTGATGAATGTACGCGTGCGCGACATCTGTGCATATGCCATTCTCAATGATAGTGGTTCACCACCTTTACGCTGCTGCGCACAGCGTAGGTTGTAGGCATGAGGCGAGAAACTGCTTCAGTACTTTTGCGAGATAAGAATGTCATAAAAAAATATGCGGCTCTACACACACTGGGAATCGCTGTAGGCGAAGTTTTCTGTAGTGTTGGCGTTCATCATCATTAGCAGCAGTAGCCTACGTTTATGCTAATGTTCTTGTGCAGAAGCAAGGTACCTGTGGAATCTTCGTAGATATTTTCCAAGGTATTCACGTATGCCTCCAGTACTCCTCGATTACACAATGGATCCATTACTGTTGGTAGCTCTACTGAATCAAATGCCGATCAACGCTGTAGTCACTAAGATACCGCGTCCGATACAAAGGCGCTGATTTGGTGGGCTTCCACTTGCACAGTGTTGCTTTGCCTCTACGGTGCAAAATGTGGTTTCGCCATCTGCCTGCCCTGCGCCAGTTTTCCGCAGGACAAATCAAATATGCATGGTGTTTATGCGCCAGAAGTGCCAGAAAAGTACCGTAACATAATTTATTTAACATTTATTTACTTAGTCCTCAACCTACCGTATGTCCTCAATCACTTCCCGACGCAGCGTATAAAACAGCAGCATTAACAGTGGGGAAATCGAAGGATGGGACAAAGAAAACTTCGTGTAAAAAACAAATACAGGCAAGAACCGATGTGCATTCCTGGGTATGTCCAGGATCACACAGAGCTTTTGCGCACCAATGGATGTTTTGAAATGTAGTCGCCGGCAAGATAACGGGGCCGTTAACGCACTTGTTTTGTGTCAGCCCAAGAGGTTGTTTAATTAATAAAAAAAGCACGCGGAAGTGTCAGCTTTTCGGTAGCAAACATATTTGCAATGAACACGCAATCCACCTAGCTACCCATGCACAGCCAGTTACGAGAGAATGAGTTCATTTTCAGTGTCGCGACTACCAAAGTTCAAAAGGGATTTCAAGACATAAAAGTATTGTCACAGGGTCCCTTCAAAACATTGCATGGGGCAATATTCTTAATGGGCAGCATGCCCACAGCGTACCAGTACTCATGTTGATTCGTTCTCGACAATACATATAGTTGCCTAGGGGTTAGGATAACAGAAGGTCACGGACCACCTGACAGAGGTCCTGCGCCCGCTTGGCGATAGGGTAGCATCACTTTTGTATTAAAAAAAAAAAACAGAACAATTCACTCTATATAATAGCAGGCAAAGCAAACTTACATCGTATAAATAACCAAGATTCATTTGTAAGGGTAAAAATAAAGAAAGAAAAAATGGTTTATATTATTGCTGGTGTTCTAACTCAAAGTAGCAGCTATAAATTCTTTAATGTAAACCGCAAAAAAAAAACGAAAACAATAAGGCAACGATAACTGTGTGTGGCAGACACAGGCAAGCAAAAAAAAACCAACTTAAGAAAGTCACTTATATACAATTTACGGCATAACGTACAAATCAAGCCAGGTAGCAATATAAAGAAATGGACTGCATTCAGCCAGCAGCGCACTTGTTACGTGCGAATATTCAATTTACAGCAATGTGAAACGGAAGAGCCACAATAGTTTAAATTTAAAGCTTTGACCTGTTATGAACTTTCACCAGTTCAATTAAATTAGTATTTACATATATTAATTATTTCATAATCAAGTCCCTGTTTCCCAACATTTGTACGCGCTCTTTCTACAACTTCTATGTTTGCGCAGAATGGGACTAGTGCTAACATTAGCTAAAGAGCGATGAAGCGATTGGAGTCTATCATTACTTGCGCAAAAATGTACAAAGACAGTTAGACATCGCAAAAGACTGGAATATTATGATTCATTAAAAATCACCATATATGAGTCTGTTGCCCTGTGGTGTATATTGAGCCTACTGCTCTTCTTTGTAACGAAGCTAATTTATTGCTATAATTATTTCCTGTTCCCCAAACAAGGAAACTAGCAAAAACGAGAATGAATGGTCAAAAATATAATTGTTTCATTATTCTAGACGGCATAAAGCTCAGCCGGCTATTGAACACGCCGATATACCTAGACACCTCCACTCGAATGGTATTCACATGATGAAAGCTGTGTCAGTTGGACTGAAAGGTAACCCGTAAGAAGGAATGATATTCTACAAGTTCAGTGAAAGATTCACCCTAGTTTCGTTGCACATCGTAATCTATTCCCTCGTTTATCTTGCAAAAAAGCATTAACTTTTTCATCTTTGCATTTATGCTTAGTTTTTCTTTCATACCCACATGTTAAACTGCTAGAGTGCCATATATTGAGAAAAAAGTGAGAAAAATTATTGCTGCCTTATTTCGCTTAACACACCAGTTGTAAACCATTGTTCAAGAATTAATTGCTTAGTTGAGAAATATATGAGAAACGGGTATGCCACCATTTGGAAACATTATATCATCATGTAGTGCGATTCCATGCTCATCACTGTCACTAGGTATGCGCTGAATGTATACAAATGGCCATTTGTAGGAAACTCGAGCATTCAACCATAACAACTTATGAAGAACCAATTCCGTTTGCTCTTGAATAATGCATTTACCATGCTTTCAGAAGTTTTTCATTTGTGCCACTCAGCTGCACTACGTGCTACGGGTGACCTTGCGGTATACACGTGGAGTATGATGGCTGGATTATTTATTGATTTCTTGTGCGGACGCTGCACTCGATTCCAAATCGGCCCTCGAATAAGTGGTGCGCACTCTTCGCATTCTTCGGGGTCGGCCCACGAAAGCGATCATACAGCCACTCCAAATAGTGGTAGGCTCCTAGACAATGCTAAATACACTAAATAAATGAGCACTCCATTGCTTCATAGAATAGTGAGTCAAGTTGGAACGTTTAAGAAGTCCGAACGTTAAACCACTAACGTTACGTTTTAGCAAGTGGTCACAAAAACAAATTTCAATGCCCAGTTTTTGTGTGAGAAGCTACGCCTTTAAAAAAGTATGTACATGTATTTCTGGTTGCTGCCATCTCATACAACATCCCAGAATTCCTGTAGCTAAGCGACAGCGAGAAATACAAAAAGTACGGTACTTACGACATCTGACAAAAGAAGGCCGAAAGTTATGTACTATCGCACCATGTTTCCGCACAGTCACGAACATGAATTTGAATGAGTCACGTGCCTGAAATGCCAAGACATTCCATTGTTCATCATCCGTCCACTTTAATTGCTTGTTTTGCACGTAATTTTCTCTTTCATGCAGCTAGGACAGACGTAAATATTGTTACAAAAATAAAACTTAAAACAATACAGCGAAAGCTGCTGCTACTGCCTTAATGGAAAATTGGCACGCGCTGCTAGAACGCCTGAACTAGCAACATTGAAAATAATTGACGGTCACTTTAGCACGCGTCGAAGAGTGTGAAGGCGAAAGCCTGAGCGCTCAGGAGACATCCATTAAATTACTTGACATTCTCATTCGAATGCGTTGTTACTTACTACTTGTTTTCTCCAACTGAGGGTCGTAGGTTGATGTGCCTAAATTAGAGCAACCTACTTTGCCTTAATCAACTTCACCCTAATAACACCGAAGGTCCTGGGTTTTAGTCTCACCAAAGGTCATGGGTTCACGTGTCTTAATCAATATAATATTAAAACCTGTGCCTTCTTTGGCATGATTAGCGGCATCAATGTGGCAGCGATGTGGAAGAAGTGATGTGAAACGCGCGATATTCTCTGTGCCTCACAACGCGACCTTGAAAAATAGAGATCTAAGGCTTTCGCCTTAAAATTAGTACATTACCAGATGGCCACTCGGCACGTTACTAAAACCAGATTTTTTCAATGCTTTTTCTTGTCACGAAACTCCGGCCAAAGTTTCATATAGGGACAGCGCGTGGCAGCAGTGGCGCAGCTGTCGAGAATGGGGCACAAAACGGCCGCGCGAGCCGTTCGCAGCGGCTCTTTTTCGGCAAACAGGTTGACATTATTCAGTATTTGTGCTTTCTGCAGGCTGATATTTGTGCGTATTATGGACACTGCTTAACCCATTATTCAGGATTCGATAAATGTAAATATTTAAACCAAGTGTTTTAGATAAACAACGACGTTTCTAGACCGCTTCGGTTCCTTCTTGAGGCTGCGAGTGCGGGCGAAGTGCAGCGTGGCTTTTTAAACCCACGTGTGGACAACCGCTAGGTCAATGAACGCACGCCATGGGAGTAAGACCAGGGAAGGATCCCCCGGGAGCGATGAACATTCTCGTGTGTTTGCTGAATGTGCCACGACTGAAGAAGCAGTCTCCTGCGCGGATTTGGCTCGGTTTCTAGCACAATAGCCTTGTTGAAGACAATCTTGTGGTCAAGCGCTTTGCAGCGTTCAGCGGCCGCGCACCGTTGACTGTAGATGTATATCAAAGCAGTTGAACGAGACGTTCTGCAAGTGTACCAAAACCGAGCACTTTCCTGCTGTAATTTGTTCACCAGCGAAATGAAAGTATTAGATACCTTCCTATCGCAACGGCATCGTCGTTAAGCCTGTTGACATAGTCGATGCCGTTGTCATAATGAACAAGTCCGGTTATGCCGCAGGGGCCCACAGACAGCTAGCAGACGCGACGTTTTATAAACGCCTTGACACAGAACTCACTGAGCAATACAGATCTCTGATAAATAGCACGGTGCTAGATCTCGTCAAGAATAAAAAATGCGTCACAATGCAATTCATCTCTCATTCCACTAAGTCCTGCTGTAGGTATTTGTTACTATTTACCTAAAATACATAAGAACAGCCCTGGTCGTCCCGTCAGTTCTGGTATAGGTACAGTCACAGAAAATTTGTCCAGCTACGCCGATTCTCTCTTTAGTAATACCCCAGCTACATTTCCTTCGTACGTAAAGGACACTACCGGCTTTTGGTCAGATATAATTGTCCTTAATATTCCTCAACGCTCTCTTTTGGTCATTCCGCATGCATTGAAGGGTCGCAGCCGAAGCCGGCCGACGGAGGGGCCTAGCGTCTGGGAGGATGACACAGTGAGGTTGGTGGAGACACGTCACCCTCGTGAGAAAGTCTGGCCAAAGTTGCGTTTATTCGGTTTAAATAGCATTTTAAGGACAGGTTAAAACATGTCATTGGCTATTACAAAGGTGACGTGATCACATTTCATTGGTAGTACACAGATGGCATGATCACACTTCATTGGCATATTGAATTCATACAAGGCACAGACGTGGGGGTTGTGGCTAGATAACGATAGTAGCGAGTACCACTTATGACACCAGAGGACAGCACGGCACAACATTCCCTCCCCCGGGAGAATTGTTTCTTCCTTATAAAATTTATATTTAGCTCAAGTATCAGTGAACTTAGTGAACGATACAATGAAAGATATACACTTTTGTTATTTGATGTACAGAATGTAACAATGTGTTATTTCAGCAGGAAAACAGGATTATTCGGCTAAGATGTATCCAGCGGGTATGCGCAGCATAACACAATAAGAGTACAACAGATAATGAAAAATAAAGTACTAAATAAATTGCAACTCGCAGCAATATTAAAACTGTGCACATCACACGTGTCCACCGCGGCTGCACTGCGAGGCCTCAAAGCAGTAGAACTTCAGAAGATGACACAGGCTGTAGCAGTCTATATCACATAGTCACGAGGCCAGGTCGGAGGTTTTCGCATCCCTGTGGTCGGCGTGCTTCCGGCAGTAGTACTCGGAGAGCTGTGACCACAAGTAGCCGATTTTGATGTCGCGCTCCCACCATTTCCCTCCCCCATGTTGATACAGTGTACGTCACCATGTTCTGAGGAGTTCTGATCCTGGGTAACATCTAACTCTCCTTCTGAATCGCGGAATGCTTTCGCCTGTGTGGAATCTGTCTGAACAGAACGCCTAGCCATCTGCATACCTGTAGTTCAAGCATTGAAATGATTAACTAAGCCAACATAAGAGTATAAGTGATCTCTGTCTGGTACCATCTAATAGCCATCTCTCGCAGGATGAAATCTCAAATTAGGGATACGCGTTAGCTTTGATGCATTCCCTTTACTTCGATCGCTTAGCAGAACTGTAGAAGGAGAAAACTTTTCCTAAACTTTAAGTGACTTACTGCATCTGAACGACCGTCTCTTACGAAATTTTACAACCCGCCGTGGTTGCTCAGTGGCTATGGTGTTGGGCTACTGAACACGAGGTCGGGGATCGAATCCCGGCCACGGCGGCCGCATTCAGATGGTGGCGAAATGCGAAAACTCCCGTGTACTTAGATTTAGGTGCACGTTAAAGAACCGCAGGTGGTCGAAATTTCCGGAGTCTTCCACTACGGCGTGCTGCATAATCAGAAAGTGGTTTTGGCACGTAAAACCCCATAAATGTTTTACGAAATTTTGCGTTCATCGTATCGCCTACTTTCATTCGAGTCGGCTTGGCCCCTCTACGCTCATCCACATACAACTTAGCCTGCTGCTGCTTTTCGCTCACCTTTTATCCGACTTCTACCGGAGGCTTCTTGCGGACCACCATGAGTCGTCCGATGACGTCGTCGTACTCCATTTGGCGTAGCTCGTTGGCGACCTGCTGCCGGAAAGCGAGGGATAGGCACCGCAGGATGGCGAACACTGGTGCTATGTCTTGCCGCCGCCTGCTCCTGCAGATGTAGTCCTTAAAGAGCCCAACCTCACCATGACAGAGATGTTCGTACTCCAATGGTACGCCTGCAGATAGTTGTGAAGAAAAATGTGACGTAAATCGACAAGTGCTGCCGTCAATCTCAAGCCTAAGTTGCTGGATAGCGTGGAGGCCCAAAAATGAAGTCCGATTCGGAGTCGCGTAGAATGTGATGTTGGCTTTTCCTTGGTGTCGAGCATCTGTTTGAAAACAGCAAAGGATCTCGACGCGTCGTTTGGAGAAGTTTTGTAATTGAACCGAAGTTTGCGTAAGTTGATACTTCTAGTCGAAGAATTGCTTGAAGTACTCCTTTGTCTTGAGAGACACTATACCTCTCGTATCCACTAGAAGAGACATGTTTGTCTTAGCCAACGACCACGGGAACGTTTATGTCCCTCGTGCTTTGAAGGGAAGTATTCATGGAGAGAACCCATGCCGTTTGGACGCCTTCCATTTGCATTAAAGCAACATTTTCAACTGGTGGCGTGCCTTATTTAATCTTCCGACAAACGGTAGCTAGGGGTGCGATCTTGTACGCGTTCCAAAATAGAACGGAGGCGGTCCGTTCCATCGAGCCGCACACGATTGGTCAATTTGAACCGCGACGAATGCCATGACGTCAATTGTCACGTGAGCCGTGACGTCTTGCTGCTCATAATCATTCCGTGTCGCCTGCTAACGGACGAACGCCACGGAACGGACGGAGAGTCCGTCCGGAGCGATAGAACGGATTAGAACGGCTACCAGACGGCTTGGATTGGATTAGAACGTAAGTACTTGGAACAGTTAGCATCTTTCGTATCCGGTTCAATCCGATTCCGCGCTCCCAACAGTTGGAGAACATGGCGTTTTTCTCTGCCGTGCCTTTTCGTGTCGCCTGTGCGGCTGCTGCAGTCGCGCAGAGACGACGACCCGAGGTAGATGATGCATTTGAAGAGTTGACGGAAGAGGAGTTCCGGCAGTATTTTCGTCTGTCCAAACGAACAGTGCGTAGCTTGTGCGACGAGCTTCACCCTATCATTGGATGCCAGCGAGCAGGGTCCTTTCCACAGAAAGGAAAGTGTTGTGCGCGCTGCGATTCTTCGGCACCGGAAGCTTCCAGAGGAGCGTTGGTCGCGAGGAACACGTAGGCATGGCACAGTCGGCCGTGAGCAGCACCATTCACGAGGTGACGGAGGCTATCATTTCCGTGTCTGCCCGGCGAAAGTTGGGACTCAGCCCGGCCGACACGGCGAGCTTCATGTCGAGGAAGGGTTATTACGCCCTAAACGTCATGGTCGTAAGTACCGTTGGAATGTTTTACTTCAAACTGTGGTTGCCATTTTTACTCGCCCATAGTTGCAATTGTTCAGTTTAATGCCCAAGCTGGCATAACAAGTAATGTAACGATTAAAAGAGGACATGCGGGGAACTGTTTACGAGCTCGTTGAAATCTGACATGGGAGTAATGATGAGTGCCATGTGTTGTGCATAGTCAGTCTGCCGTTCGAAAATTGTTTGAAATGGGCAGCAGTCGTAGCAGAAATGGATACACTGTAGGGAAGACACGATGGAAGCATTTTGAACACGGAAGTACTTACAACCATTGCATGGGCTGGCTTTGGCTCGTATGGGGGTTCTTGCGCAATATCGGGCCTCGAGTTTTCATTTAGCTATCAATTAGTGCGAACCATAGGCGTCCACACAAGGGGTGGTGGTGCATTGCCCCCCCCCCCCCAATTGCAAGACCCTGTGCTATGGCTGAAACAGTCTGCTACTTGTACCAGCGTGCGTGTATTCTTTTGTGCATATGAATGGCAAAACGTATTTCGAGCATATCTGCAGCGCTATCTTGTATTGCTCCCCATTGCAGGTGTGCAACGCGGAACTTCGCATTCTTGTTGTGGACCCCCGGTTCCCTGGTTCGTGCCATGACTCTTGGGTGTGGCAGCATAACCCACTGCGTGCACGCCTAGCCGCGCAACTGCAGCCTGGCGAGTATCTGCTTGGTTAGTATTCGTAATGCGTACCCCTAACTAGGGCAGAGCACTCAGCTGTCACTTTCTGTAATAGGAGACTCAGGATATCCTCTCGAGCCATGGCTGCTTGTTCCAGTACCTGGCAGCCATGCCGGCACCACCTCTGAAGGCCACTACAACCAGGAGCACGCATCCATGCGCAATGTTGTGGAGAGATGTATCGGGGTGTTGAAAAGCAAGTTCCGCTGCTTGCAGCGCTTTCGGACACTGCTATACAGCCCCGATAGAGCAGCGCGAATCATTTATGCATGCGTTGCTCTCCATAACATTGCCTTGGACGCGGGCGACTGGACATTGGACGATTATGGTGGGGAAGTGCCACCAGCTGAGGAGCCAGGAGACATCCAGGTGCTGGCACCACACGACGTGTTCCTCAGAGGAAGGCAGCAGCGCAGCGCCGTTGTCAACCTTTTCTGAAGGACACAGAAATGGTGAGTTTTCATAATACATAATTTATTTATACAAAGTGCCGTGCCCTTAGGCTATCACAGGGCTGTGTTTGTACAGCGGAAAATACATTAAAAATTTTGTATACGCAACAAGTGCACCTCCATACGGATGTTCAATGTTCCAAATCCACACATCCGACAGATTATGATAATTTAAACACAAACGAAGTACACTTCGTTTCGCCAAAAACGAAAAATTATAGACCGATCAGCTTACTGTCAGTTGCCTACAAACTATTTACTAAGGTAATTGCAAATAGAATCAGGAGCACCTTAGACTTCCGTCAACCAAAGGACCAGGCAGGATTCCGTAAAGGCTACTCAACAATAGGCCATATTCACACAATCAATCAGGTGATAGAAAAATGTGCGGAATATAACCAACCTTTATATATAGCTTTCATTGATTACGAGAAAGCGTTTGATTCAGTCGAAACCTCAGCAGTCATGGAGGCACTACGGAATCAGGGTGTAGACGAGCTGTATGTAAAAATACTGAAAGACATCTATAGCGGCTCCGCAGCCACCGTAGTCCTCCATAAAGAAAGCAACAAAATCCCAATAAAGAAAGGCGTCAGGCAGGGAGATACGATCTCTCGATGCTATTCACAGCGTGTTTACAGGAGGTATTCAGAGACCTGGATTGGGAAGAATTGGGGATAAGAGTTAATGGAGAATACCTTAGCAACTTGCGATTCGCTGATGATATTGCCTTGCTTAGTAACTCAGGGGACCAACTGCAATGCATGCGCACTGACCTGGAGAGGCAAAGCCGAAGGGTGGGACTAAAAATTAATGTGCAGAAAACTAAAGTAATGTTTAACAGTCTCGGAAGGGAACAGCAGTTTACGATAGGTAGTGAGGCACTGGAAGTGGTAAGGGAATACATGTACTTAGGACAGGTAGTGACTACGGATCCGGATCATGAGACTGAAATAATCAGAAGAATAAGAATGGGCTGGGGTGCGTTTGGCAGGCATTCTCAGATCACGAACAGCAGGTTGCCATTATCCCTCAAGAGAAGAGTTTATAACAGCTGTGTCTTATCAGTACTCATGTACGGGGCAAAAACCTGGAGGATTACGAAAAGAGTTCTACTTAAATTGAGGACGACGCAACGAGCTATAGAAAGAAGAATGATAGGTGTAACGTTAAGGGATAAGAAAAGAGTAGATTGGGTGAGGGAACAAATGCGAGTTAATGATATCTTAGTTGAAATCAAGAAAAAGAAAAGGGCATGGGCAGGACACGTAATGAGGAGGGAAGATAACCGATGGTCATTAAGAGTTACGGAATGGAGTCCAAGGGAAGGAAAGCGTAGCAGAGGGCGGTAGAAAGTTAGATGGGCGGATGAGATTAAGAAGTTTGCAGGGACAACATGGCCACAATTAGTACATGACCGGGATAGTTGGAGAACTATGGGAGGCCTTTGCCCTGCAGTGGGCATAACCAGGCTCATGATGATGATGATGATGAATGCGGATTCAAACACAAACAAAATGTAACGCCGAGTGTAGTGACAGCATTACACTCGTCACATCATGTCCAAATGGGTAGATGTAAATTAACGTAAAAGCGCAAAAAATAGATAGGTCAACTTTATCACACTCTATGATGACAAGTACATCACAAACCTTTTAGTACAACGTGCTTCAGGCAGCAAAGCATGTGACAACATTGCAACCTCAGCATCACACAATTCGTTTTCACCACGGCATGTAAAACTTGCAGTTACATTTACGTGACCTTGCAAGAAAGTATGACTATCCCAGGTATGTCCATTCCCTTGTCAGTGTTATGAGTCACTGACTAGAAGCATTCATTTCTCGGCAGCAATTGTAGTGCGATGCTAAACAACGGGTGAATCATAATTGTAAAAAGGTGAGTGCACTTGCCAGCTGTGATGAAACATGTTACATAAAACATGAATAATTGGCTCTACAATCTCAC